>NC_135535.1:119966925-120266925 GCF_045843805.1 Urocitellus parryii | reverse complement strand
TCCACACAACTGTGCATAATTTATCCCTGTAATATACTTCTTCACATGTCTAATTTTCTTTTTAGCTTTTTTCTTCTTTTTTTCCCAGAATTTTTAATTGTCAACGTTATTTTTTTTATCTTCTATGCTAGGTATTTTATCTTTGCATAATTTCCAATACTAGAAGTATAAATTATGTAAAGATATTTAGAGTTCCAATTTTTAAAAAATATTTATTGGGAGGGGCTGGGATTGTGGCTTAGTGGTAGAGTGCTCACCTAGTATGCATGAGGCACTGGGTTCAATCCTCAGCACCACATAAATATAAAATAAAGATGTTATGTCCATCTAAAACTAAAAAACAAATATTAAATAAATATTTTTTTAAAAAAATATTTATTTTTTAGTTGTAGTTAGACACAGTACCTTTATTTTATTTTTTTTATTTTTATGTGGTGCTGAGGAGCGAACCCAGAGTTTTACTGCTGAGCCACAACCCCAGCCCTTAGAGTTCCAATATTTTATGTACTGACTCTGAGAAATGCATCATTCTAATGTTGACTTTGTTTGTAAGCATTGTGCATGTACATGAAGACATTGAAACTTCCTCAGTAAGTGAAGAGATGTCCTTTTTGTATATCTGCATTTGTGAAAGATGAAAGTTCTCAAGATCCTAGCTATATGAGTGACTGCATATGTAGTAGGGACCCACTGTGTTTTTGGTTAATGTTTCCATAAGACTTATGTTGTATTTCTGATTTCTGCAGTTAAAAATCTGAGTACACACAATTACCAGCCATAGTGATGTGCATTTATATATTTCACTTTTTTACCTATTTATCTATGAATACAGCTTGTCTACTCATAACAGGTGGCTGTCCTGAGTATACCTGAGTGTTTATGCTTGCAAAAACATGTAAGTTTTAAAGAATTTTTAAAATTTATCCGCAGAATTATATTATTGAGATGCTGATCTTTGGGGATTTTAGACTTTAGAGATTTTAGGTCATTTCAGGATGATGGTAATTGGGATTGTGTCTTGGAATTATAGCCCAAACCCACCACCATCCAAATAGCAAAAGGAATAATAGCAACTTAATTTTATAGAGTTTTTAATCTTTCATACTGTTGAAATTTACCACAACTCAAGAGAGGTTAAGTGACTTGCTCAGCGTTCAACTCTTTGTTCCTTCTCTAGATCCCCAGATATCACTCTTCAGCTGACACTACTGGGAGGTGTATTTTAAGGGTAAGCCTAGAGAACATCAGCTGTGTATAGGAGAATTCTCTGCGGCAAGTAGCCTCAGGGTTGTGATGGAATTTCTAACCCTTAAAATACTCCTAAGTGTGTTGAAGTAGTGATTGGGGATGGAGAAGCAAGAGAAAAAAGACGGAGAAGGAGGAATTATTTGGTTTCGGTTTGAGCCTCAAGAACGGACTTTCTGGGTGGTAATATCCAGAACTCCACTTCTCTTGGGTCCCTTTTAGCTCAACTGATGCCCAGGAGAGAGTCCGTACGTCACCACTTATCTATTACCTTCTTTCCACCGCCTTCCCCAGCCACCGCGGGAGCCGCGGGCGCCTGGTTACTATGGCAACCGCGACCAGCCCGCAGCCAGCTCTGCTGCCGCACTGACTTCTCCAACCTCAGCTGAGATGCCGTGGTGAGAACCGACAGTGAGGCAGAAGCCAGCATCTCATTCCTTCTTCACTATTCTCATCATGAATTTCCGGACCCTGAGAGGACTGGGGGTAAGGGACAAGGAATGAACAAGAGCCTCCCGATGCTAACCTCCTGTGGGATTCCAGCTGCAAGTGGAGCGTGCAACACTTAAGTTGTGTGCAGCCATTCCAGCGGCACCTGTGTTCTGAGGACCGACTGACCCTGGGAAGGCAGACACTCACCGCCGATGGAGAAGATGCTGCTTTGAAGCTCTCATTGGTATGTACTATCAAATTTTTCTCTGGCTGAGCAGATTTTCTAAATGACAAGGTTTTGTGTCTTGATTGATGCCTCTTTTTTAAATCCCATCTTTTAACTGCTTATGGCTTTAAATTGCATTTGCCTTTCTTACATCTCTAGGTCTCCCTTTAAACGTTCTACTCTCTTAATCAGTGGGAGCTACACCCCCCAGTATCCGTAATCTTCTTTATCACACCCCACCGGTGCAGATACCATGCATCACAAATACACACCCTAGAAATAGCAGAGAAGCAGCAGAGTTCAGTTTCCCAGCCACTATAATCCAATTTTATTTATGTTTCTGTCTGCAATCAAAGAAATAGAGACCTTAGGCCAAAAAAAAAAAAAAGTGGTATGTCAGATGTCAGTGGAATGCCGTAAGATTCCTAGCAAAGCCTTGTCCTTTCTGGTGAGCTCAGTGAATCCATTAGCTCATCCAGAGGAAACAATTGTTACACAAGGAGGGACCTCTATTTCATTCCAGTAGAGGGCGTCAGCGCTTGCCTACACAGCTCAGTAAACAGGCCCAAAGATGAAATAGGCGCACACGTACGCATGAACTCCCAGGCTGCAATGGACCCGCGAAAGTGCTGCTCTTCGGGATCTTTAAACAAAGGGATGTTAAATTCATTCCCTGCTAGAAGCAATGGGACGGGCCAAATGACTTCTGGAGGGTTGTATTTGTTTTGGAATCAAATGATTATGATTAGGTATTTTCTGTATATCAAGTCCTTCCCTTGCCTTCGAACCTCTTGCTTTTCCTCCCCTCCCCCCCCAACCTTTCTTATTGGTCTATTGCTGTGATCAACTATTTAAAATTTTCATTGTTGGAAAGGTGAAACCTAGTTAGAATGAAAGATAAACAAACTCAAGGCTGAACCAGTGCACCCTCCGCCCTCCGCAGTACTATTCCATTAGTTCTTTCCCCTGACTGCTTATGGTGCTTCCCCCTTTAAAAAATGCCAATGCTTTGGTCTCATTCTCCAGAGATTTTGATTTAATTGATCTGGGATACAGCTTAAACACTGTTGTTTTTGTTTATTGTTTTTGTTGTTGTTGTTTTTTAAGCTTCCAGATGACTCCAATGAGCTAAGATTGAAATCTACTGTTCTAGTCATCAGGATCTAGTTTTGCCAAGTGAATTTGGTAATAGTTAAGCTTCTCTAATAGGCTGCCGTTGTAAGGCCGAGCATATAATTGTCATGAATTCCTAAAAGCTACAGGCAAAGAGACCTGGCAGGAACTTGGGCTGCTCAAAGAAGCTGAGGAGGAAGGTGATGTTTCAGAAGAGGAAGGGAGGATCTCTCTCGGAATAGATTCCATCACTAAGTGAAATGTTCTGACCTATATTTCAGGGCAAGGAGAAAAGGAGATATGTACCTTTGCAAAACTGTAGAGTGAAAGCCTGGCCCCTTAGATTTATGGACTCCATGTTTATGTATTAATCAGCATCACATGTGTAAATCTCCCATCTACCCACTGCAAGGAGGATGGATATTTGGAAAGAAGAGGACAGGGATGCAGGGGTCACTCTAGTGAAGGAAAAAGCAACAAAAAGGTCATCTAGGAATTATAGTCTTATCTTTCTTTAGGTCTGATACCCTTCAAAATACCCTCAAACACCTCCTAAGTCTTTGGGAAAACCTAGAGATTTTCTTTTCCTGAAAATTGGAGTAGCAGGGTAAAATCCTCTCCACAAGTACTCTTGCAGATTGCAGGGCACAACTGTTCTTCTACCTGTATCTCACAAATATTCACAAATCATAAATGCTAAGAAGCAGGTGGGAGGTAGAAATTACACAGCAAGTTTGCAACACCTAAGGGGCTCAAGGACATTTAGGTAAGGCCTTAGAACTCTGGGCCCAAGAAGCTACATTTTACTTTATTTTTGTAAAATATATTTTTATTTGTAAGTGGACACAATACCTTTATATATTTATTTATTTTTATGTATGCTGAGGATAGAACCCAGTACCTCATTTGAGCTAGGCAAATGCTTTACCACTGAGCCACAACCCTAGCCCAAGAAGCTAAATTTTAAAATATACTAGAATGTATGATCTACCAATCTGGTGCCAGAACTTCTCCAGTCAGCTTCCTAAGGCTCTTGCTTTCATTTTGAATAGACAGAGAAAAAAAGTAAGCATAAATGACAATACTGAGTCTTCTGAAAACCTTGGCTAGTTTCAGTCATTTATCTTATAAGTTGGCAAGAGAGTTAAGTTATTGTGTAAAGAGCATATAACCCACTGGATTGGAACCACACAGCATTGTATGCCAGGGTCACTCAGGGAGGGACTGAGAGGTATCTCCCAACACAGAATGGCCACAGCTCTCCCACACTGATGTGCCAGATTACTTGTCTTTACTTTCCCTTAGTGACCTACCAAACCCTCTCCTTGTGCCTCCTTGCCAAGAAATCTCCAGTTATAACCACCTCCATCCTCCCTTTTACTCATTGTTTTTCAAGTTCTGTGGCACAGCCATAGAACATTACTTGGTTTCCTGCAGTCACCCAGACCTCCTGAAACAATACCTTCACTTTCTCTGCCTGAGCTTCCTCCAGGGTCTCCACCAGGATTTCACTCTGTCAAGATGGCTAAGGGTATTCTATACCTGGGCAGCTCATAGCCTCTCTCACTAAATTAGTGCTGCTTCTGATCAGTTTTGCCTAGCCCACAGAAGCTTCTGCTACTGCCACCCCTAATACCCTTTCTTAAAGGTTACCTCACCTCACAAGGTAGTTGGGGCTAATCCTGTGAAGGCTACCAGCCCATTAGATGGCTAACCTAGCAACAGCAAAAACATGTCTCATTTCTCACTGTCCCCTTCCACCATAATCACCAATAACTATTCTCTGAAAAAAGCAATTTACTTCACAGGTCACCGGAGAAAAATGTCCAGTTGATCTTACTTGATCCATGTCTATCAGTTCATCTTTGTAAACAATACCCAAACTCACATTGGAGATAGTAGGGAGTTTTTGATGCTTTAATAAAATGCTATTTTACACTTTTCAAACTGCAGATTGTGACATCATTGAGCCATGAAATCAAGTTGATGGGTCATGGCCAGCATTTTCCAAAGGAAAAAAGCTAATAGAACAGAAAATATCAGAGTACTTTCATGTAGTGAAGTTTTATTTTCTAGAATTTGTGTTTCAGTTTTATGTATATGATGTTTGGGTGAAATGAGTCCTTACATAAATGTGTTTCTTATTGTGAGTCATAGTCAAATTACTTTTAAATTCATTACCTTTCCGGGCTGTGGCTCAGAGGTGTGTGTGAGGCACTGGGTTCGATTCTCAGCACCACATATAAATAAATAAAATAAATGTCTATCAACAACTAAAAAAATAAATAAATAAAAATTCATTACCTTTCAGCAATCACTGAAGGAAATTAGAGTTGAATCAGTGAAATATTAAAAAGTCAAATTCTAAAAAAGTTAGCAAAAACCATAGAATTCAGTAAATATTTTGTTTGCTTTGTTTTGATGCTGGGGATGGAACTCAGGGCCTCACACATGCTCAGTGAGTTCTATCACTGAGCTACACTTCAACCTGGACCAAACCTTTAATAAATTATTTTTAATCCTGAGAAGGAAAAAAGTAAACATCTCTATTTTTTAATAAGCATTATAATTTCATGCAGAGCTACCTACTGTATTATATGACATTCTGGAAATAACAAAACTTTAGTGAAAGGAAACAGATTAGCAATTGCCTAGGGCTGGCGGTATAGGAGAGAATTTTATAATAAAAGGGTATAAAAAACTTTTCTGTATAGAACTATTTTTTAATTGTATTCATTTGTTAAAAGTCATACACTGTACACTAAGAAGAGTAAATATTATGACATATAAATTACACCTCAATAAACCTGACTGGGGGGGGAGGCTAGTGATGTAGCTTAGAGGGAGAGTGCCCGCCTGGCATGCACTTGGTTCCACCAGTAGTATAAGTAAACAAACAAACCAACAAACAAACCTGATTAGATGCTAAAAGCAAAAACAAACAAAAACCCTCCATGGGTCTAGGGATGTTGCTCAGTGGTAGAGCATTTGCCTAAAATGTGCAAGGCTCTAGATGAATCCTCAGCACCACACAAACGAAACAAAACAAAAATCCATGGATAAATTCACAGTCCATAAAGAGAAATTCATCCATTTGAGGAAGGAAATGCAATGAGCAAATAAATGGGTATGTATTCATCATCAATTATAGCAAAACTGTGATATTATTTCACTTCTTGCTAATGATTAATGATGTTTAAAAACCACAATGTAATGCTATGGCAGTTACAGTAAAATAGCATTGCTTATTTTGGGTTGCATTGTAAATTGATAAAATCTGGACAGAATACAATATTGTAACACATGGAAAAATCCATAAAATCATCACACCCAGGAATTTATTCCCACAAGTTAATTAAGAAAGTTTTTCTTATTTTGTTTTTGTTTTAAGACAGGGTCTGTGTCACCTGTACTTATCTCTAACTCCTGGCCTTAAGCAATCCTTGTCTCAGCCTCCTGAGTACCTGAGACAAGCACCACGTTGTCCAGCAACAAAGATTTTTAAAATTCCAAATACAAAAAAAAAAAAAGATATTCTCTACTGTGTTATTATAATAGAAAAAATAGATATAGCTGAAATATCCAATGTTACAGAAAGAGTTTTGAAATTTGTGGTACCTAAATACAATATTTTGTACTAAAAAAAAATCCAGAGAAAAGTAGAAAGAATCGTGGTAAAAATTTGTAATAAAATGAACAATAGTAGAATACAAAATAGCAATCATGTCATATCATGTTTGTAACTTTAATGTGTGCATATAGAAGATGAAATACCCATATACAAGTAGCTCTGCTGAAGCAATGGCTTATAGATGAGTTTTTGGTGTTCAAAAAACATTTGCTGGCTGTGTAATGGCACATGCTTATAATTAATCCTGCAGGCTGAAGCAAGAGGATCATAAGTTCAAGGTCAATCTCAGCAACTTAATAAGACCCTGTTTCAAAACAAACCAATCAATCAATCAATCAATCAATAGAACTGGTGATGTAGCTTTGCAGAAAAGTACCCCTCGGTTCAATCTCCAGTATCTAAAAAAATAAGTAAATAGATAAACATTTCCTGCTATTACATTATTTTCAATAACAAAGAACCCTCAAATAAAACCTTTAAGATTGGACCTGGTGTGATGCCACATACCTGTAATCCCAGCAACTTGGGAGGTTGAGTCAGGAGGATCACAAGTTGGAAGCCAGCCTGGGCAACTTAGACCCTGTCTCAAAATAAACTTTTATAAAAGGGCTGGGATTGTAGCTTAGTGGTAGAGTGCTTGCCTTAGCATAGGTTCAATCCCCAGCGCCACACACACACACACACACACACAAAAAAAAAAATTAAAATTAAAAAATTTTAAAAAGAGTGAAAGGCTATAAATGTGGAAGAAGGGAAGGAATTCATATTACTATTCATATTACTATGTAAAATGTTTTGTTGGCCCTAGAAACCAGAACCAAAAAAAAAAATCCCAAGAGTCACAATTATGTTAGATAAATGTAAGCTGTGTAGATTTTCTTTCATGCTTCCTGTAAACTAAAAAAAAAAAAAAGGATTGGGCAAACATCAATCTGGACACAGTCTGTTTAGTTTGGTAAAGTCCTTGCTCAGGGCAGGTAGTTTGTCAATATCTACTGACAGACTGATTAAATATCAGAGCCACCTTTTAGTTGTACTTTTCACAATCAAAGACCTGGAAAACCTAAAATTTATCTCTAAAAAAGCATCAGAGATCTTAATACAAATAATATTTTCTCTTTAACTGTATATAGTAAGGGAACTTTAATTTTTCCAATATAAGAAACATACCTTTGGGGACTTTTCCCAATTCTTAAAAGAATCGTTAAAAACAGGGCTGTTGTGGCTCAGTGGTAGAGCACTCATCTAGAACGTGCAAGGCCCTGGGTTTAATCCTCAGCACCACATATAAATAAATAAAGAAAGAAAGATATTGTGTCCAACTACACTAAAAAAATAAATATTAAAAAAAAAGAACAGGGCTGGGGATATAGCTCAAGAGGACAGGAATGTAAGAACATATTAAGTAGGTCCCACTTCTTAGGGGAAATATAAGATACACATTGAACAGTGCTCTGGGAGAACTTTCTTAGAAATTTGCCTAATGTGAATGTTTAATGATGGAGCTTTTTCTTTTAAAGTGGGAAAGAGGGAAGGAGAAGAAAGTGGGCCAGGAGCAAAAATGACAGTTTGGGAAATCTGTTCTCTCCTTCTGGGCTGTTATTTTCAGATCAAATGGCCTAGCTTATATTCCTGGACTCTCCTTAACCTTTGGTTGGCTATATAACCTTAGATGAACATGTAGTGTTTCTGGGCCTCATTTTATCATCCTGAGAGGGTTGAAAATTCTTACCCTATTCATTCTTATCCTATTTATTCTCCAAAGGCAAGCTGCATGGGAGACTCAGACTGTGTGCAGATTGATGTTTGCCCAATCCTCTTTTTTTTCCCTAAGGGTATCTGAGTTTCCTGGTAGACAGGATACCCAGAAATACCCAAGTTTAAAAAACTAATAAGGGCAGGGGAGATAGAGATATGAAGGAAATCTGTAGGGGTGTGTGTGTGTGTGTGTGTGTGTGTGTGTGTGTATGTGTATGTGTGTGAGTGTGTGTGTGTGTGTGTGTGTGTGTGAGAGAGAGAGAGAGAGAGAGAGAGATTGTACTTGGAACAAGTCAGAAGTGGTAATCTAGTAATTTTTAGACTAAATAAGGTGTCAATTACTTTACTATGTAGCGATCATGATTTTCACTTTTAGGGGAGGAGACATTAATATTGGTTAGATATACTCTAGGCCAGGTACTTTCATATGTCATCTTCATCAACCTTCAGTAGCTCTGTCAATGGAACACTATTCTCCCCATTTTTCTGATTTAGAGATACTGTAATGCACAGACATTAATGTGACTGCATTTTTAATGCAGAAAGCAGAGAAGAAGAAATTTGAACTCATCTTGTTTTCAGGACAAAATTCCCATTCTCATCATGCCCTCATGTCAGGCAGAATTGGATTCAAACTCTAGCTGTGGCACTAATTAACCATGTGACCTTGGGAAGTTTATTAACTTTGCTATATCCCCCCAAAACAAATGCCGAATGTTTTCTCTGATACAAAGAGGCTGACTCATAGTGGGGTAGGGAGCGGGAGCATGGGATGAATTCTAGATAGGGAAGAGGGGTGGAAGGGAAAGGGAGGGGCAGGGGATTCTCAAGGATGGTGGAATGTGATGGACATCATTATCCAAAGTACAAGTATGAAGACACGAATTGAGTGTCAAAATACTTTATATACAACCAGAGATATGAAAAATTGTGGTATTTCTATGTAATAAGAATCATAATGCATTTTGCTATCATTTTTTAAAAATAAATTTAAAAAGATCTTAGGAGAATAAGAGTGTATAGTGATGGGTTTTCTCTTTTTCTTCTCCTTCTCCTCCTTCACCTTCTCCTCCTTCTTCTTCCCCTTCCTCCTCCTCCTCCTCCTCCTCCTTCTCCCCTTTCCCCTTCCTCCTCCACCTCCACCTCTTCCTCCTCCTCTTCCTCTTCTTTTTCATTGTTGCAAACAACAGAAATAGTTCCTTGGACTAACTTTGGGGAAGGAAGGAAGAAATGTAATGAAATGCTATGAATTAGTTCATTTAAATGAATGAAAGAAAAGTAAACAGCCAGGTTTGGGGAAGAATGATAATCTGGGCAGCTAAGAAAATCTAAAGAATAGAGAAGGTATTTCCTTCTTCAGGGTATTCTTGACAGGATGAATCAGCTCTGATCATTTTTAGTTTTTGTGTGGCTCTCTGTTTAACACTCAACATTTCGAGAGGATAAAGTGACCTAGGTTGCCTCTTGGAAAAGCACAGGCACCTTGATCCACATTTCTACCAGGCTACATGCAGGTCCTTATTGCAGAGCTGCAGGGGGTCTGAATGTTGGGTTACCAAATCCACAGATGCCCATTATGAAACCAATGCAGTCAAACATCCCAGCCCAAAACAGTCAAAACACATCGTCTCCGGCAAGGCAACAGTTCATGTCATTTGATTGCAGAGTAACTATGCATCCTGAAATCCTACCTGTGTGTGTGTGTGTGTGTGTGTGTGTGTGTGTGTGTGTGCGTGTGATGTTATGACACATGTAGAAGATGATATTTCAACAGCATTCTGGGATGAACTGACAAGGTGATCCTGCAAGAGGCTGGCTTGAAGGCTCTGGCTACCTCAAGCCTTGTCTGAAAGCCCTGGGAGCTGAGGGTATCACTGTACAGCACTCATTAAGTGACCAATCAAGGGACAAGCTCAGGTTCATATAATAAGCTTCAGCCTGCCATTTGCCTAGTTTCAGCTTTGTTGAGGGCCCCCCCTTCCTCCTCTGAGGGCTATTTTATTTTTATTTTTGGTAATGTTGAGGATGGAGCCCAAGCAGGCTGGGCAAGCACTCTACCACTGAGCTACAGCTCCAATCCTCATCCCTATCCCCAAGTTTTTTTTTTTTAAGCAAATAAACAATAAATATCATTTATTCATGATTCTTCAAATGGGTGTACCAATTAACTGTTTGAGAAATAAATTCTCATTATCCCTTCATCTTATATCATGATTTAAAATAAACATGAGATAAATTTAAATGGTAATATAAAATGTTTAAAATAAGAAAACAAAGAAAATACAGATGAGCTTTTTTTTGGCAGAATGGCAAAAGACTAACTATAAGTCAGTGAGAGATACTGCAGAGGAAATATACATATACATAGACTGATATATTGGCCTATGTAGACATCAAAGCATCTTACATTGAAAAGTATCTGAAAAACTATCCCCAAGTTTTCAATGAAGTTTCTCAGCAGGCAGGGGTTGGAGTCCATAGTGGTGTCTTAGCTTTTGCTCTCCTGATGACTGTCAGCTTATGTTTACTTTTCCTGAGAGGTTTTGTTGTAAGATATTCAAGATTTTTAGGAAACAAAAGTAGTTTCTTTATAAGGTTAGGGACATCTGGCCCAAGAAGCCTAACAGTCTTAGAGGTTTTATATTTCTACTTTCTTGTCAATTTCTACCTTCTTGCCAATTTTTTTTAAATATTTATTTTTTAGTTGTAATTGGACACAATACCTTTATTTATTTATTTTTAAGTGGTGCTGAGGATCAAACCCAGGGCCTCACACGTGCTAGGTGAGCTCTCTACCACTGAGCCACAACCCCAGCCCCACCTTGTTAATTATGGTAGTTCTGCCTTCTTAATACATACAGGGTAGGTTTCCAAATATGGTGAAAGATAATACTTAGGACCTGTGATCATGGAGGTGGCCTGGGGACCTAAAAGACCATAAAATCTGGAAGAGATAAGAATGTTTTTCTCAACCCCTTTTCTCTTTTGTTTTGTTTTGTTGGTGGTAGGGGCTGCTGTTTTGAAACCATATTTACTTTCCTCTCCTAAAATTAAAAGGCACAAATAGACAAAAAGAGGATAACTTCTCTGACTTTGGACTTTGTTTTTTGGTGTTGTTTTTTGGGGTTTTGTTTTTTATTTTTTTCTGCCCTGCTGGGGATAAAACCCAGGTCCCTGTGCATCCTAGGCAAACACTTTACCACTAAGATTGTTTCAAGAGATTCAAATCTCCACCTGTCTATTCACACAAGTTAGCATTAATCCTTTCAACTTCTTTTTCCTTCTAACCCGCCACCCTTCCTCCGCCAAGGGCAGTCAGGTGTTTTGAAAGGTTCTAGCTAAAAAGCAGTAGGAACTGTGCTTATTCTTTGCAAGTGGAACTAGGACAAGATGAGTTTCAGTTGGGAGACCCTTCTTTTCCATCTTCCCATGATGAAATACTACTTCTCTTTGAAGGGATCATTCAGCCCTTCCTTCATAATTTTCCCCTGATTACTTAGAAGCCTTCTCAATCTCAGGAGTAGCATGTTCCAACTTGCAAGAATTCTTCTTACTTTCTTATTTTCTCTGCATATGGTGAACCTTGGGGTCAGACCCACTTGTCTTATTGTCCTTGACACAGCTGTCAGTGCCCAGACAGTTGCCTTGTCTATCAAGAAACTTAGGAGTGAATGAATGAATGAAAAAGAGTCAGAGGCTTAAATCAAACAATATTTCACATGATCCCATTTGGGAGAAAGAGAATTTGGAATCCTGTATATGCCTTTACTACATTTAGATAAAGGAAGGTTTTACATCTGTTCCTTCCCTATAAAAGCCTGATCCACTTGGATGTGTCTTTTCTTCAATTTAAAAGTGTTGATTTCTATGCCAGGGGATTCAAGTTCCTTAGTTTTATCCTGAGGCTTTATCTATCATCTATCACTATTCCACTTCCTAAATACACAGTTTCATATGCTGTCTCTGCCCTTTCCCTCTGGTTGTTTTTTGTTTTTGTTTTTATTTTTAGCTTTTTTGCTCTTTCGCAGTTGAAAACATAGCTATGTAAAATAGTCATATTGATTTGGGTTGAACTTGACCTTTGCCACATGTAATTTTGAAGCTAATGTTAATTTTAAGAGCAATCTGTTTGAGCAAGTAGGACTGGAAACACTTGGTAAGATTCTTCCCAAAAGGAATCAGCTGGGCACAGCAGCAAACATCTGTGATCCCAGATACCCAGGGGGCTGAGGCAGGAGGATGACAAGTTGTTAGGCCAGCCTCAGCAATTTAGCTAGACCCAGCCTCAAAATGAAAAAAAATCTGGGGATGTAGCTCAGTGGTAGAGCACAGCTGGGTTCAATTCCCAGTACTGACCACACACACAGACACAGACACACACACAGGCACATGCACACAAACATAAAAGAACCAATCACGAGGTTAGTATACTTGTATTGAGTTCCGCAGATATATACTATTTAGTCCTGTCTGATATAGGGCACAGAGATTCTAAGGCCTGTGTTCAGAGACCCTAAGCCCTGTAGAGTAAAATTACATATATAAAATCATGTGCATATAAATTTTTCTAAGCTGGAACTGCATATGAAGATAGACATCTAGAAAAAAACAAAATCCTGTTCGCAAAATTTGCTAAATTTCCTAGAGATTTTCAAGAACCCCAGTCAGAGTTGGCTCAGGGAAGAGTCTTCCTGCAAGTTATAATGATACTCTAGGAATTTATCTTTTGATGATGATTATGATGTGATGGTTCTAGATTTTATTTTGCAGTGACATTAGTGACTAGAGATTTCTTCCACAAAGTCCTAATTTGTTTTTTCTTGCTTTTACAACATAGAGTTCCTGGCTATTACACAGCATACATATGCCAGTGAATTAGGGTAAACCCCTCTCAAATTTGTTGTCATTGCATTATGAAAAATTGATGCAGAAGAACATTTGCAATTTTGTCAAGTTGCATTTTAATTTCCTTTCTGCTTACAGGATGAAAACTTGCAAATCAGTCAGAAACTAGTTAGAAAGTAAAATATTTCTACTTTTTTATTTTTATTTTTTTGGTGAGACGTTAGCCTAGAAATAAACTCCAGAACCCAGGATTAAATCTTGCAGCTCTGCAACACCCAGTCCATGGATCCCCTCTGCTTCTCTGCAGCAGATTGGGTTGGCTCTGAGCCAATCCTTCTATATAGAAGATGTGCAAAGACATCAAACCTATCCTGTCCTATGTCTTCAGGAAGTCTCTGTGACAATGATTGAATCTCTGGAATCAAATTTGTTCCAAACCACTGTGCAACTCCTTCTCTACTCTCATATCCTGTCTAAGGCATTTTGGGAGCCTTTAGGCCACAAACAGCTTGGGATTTCCCTGGAGCTACTTTGAAGCTGAACACCTGTGGGGGTCATAATAAACTGAATACATGGCAGTAATGGGTCTGATATTTGGAATGCTTGGAAAGGGAGGACTGAATCTCATAACTCACAATGGCTATCAGTAGCTCCTATAGTTACCTGCATTCACTTTAAGTCCAGAGGGGGGTTGTGGTAAATTCCATCTAAACTATATCAGGAATGGGGAGAGTAATAAAGCCTTCACTACACTTCAGGTAGTTAAAATAGATAATTTTTTTCATCTAGCCAATTGGCAAAGATAACAAAAGAAGAGAAATGCTTAGGATTGGTGAGGGTTCAGACAAATATCTCCAATCTACATTGATGGTAGGAATAAATTGGTATTAACTTCCTGAAAGATAATTTGGCAATGTACATGAGGTATTTTTAAAATGTGTATATTCTTTGATCAAGTATTCTATTTTTAGAAATATTAGGAAATACTTATAGAAATATATAGACACATACATAGATAACCCTTGAAGTTACATATAATAATGAAAAATTGGAAATAATCTTAATGACCAAAAATCAAATCTTGGTTAAATAACATAAAGTATAGCCATATGACACATCCATTTAAAATAATGTTTTCAAATAATACATAGTGGCATGGAAAAAAATCTTAGTTCATTAACTGTAGGTTGCAAAGCAGAACAATCAAAAAAATTTTAAAAGGGTCTATACATAAAAAAAAAACACTATATACACATGTTCATGGAAAAAAATACAGGAACTATATATGTCAAAATAATGACAATCAAGCTGGGTGCAGAGGCACTCGCCTGTAGTCCCAGCTATTTAAGAAGCCGCAGCAGGGGAATAGCTTAAGACCAGGAGTTCTAGACCAGCCTGGGTAACATAGCAGGATCCTGTCTCAAAAAAACCAAAACAACAAAACCACACACACACACAAACTGGATGGAATCCTGTCCCACACTCTTTAAAGCACTCAAGCTGACTCATCCCTTACCAGAGTGGGTCTGATGTTTATCACCCTTATCCACTTAGGAAGTACGTGCTTCATATGTGATCCACAGGATAACCACACACAACCTGACAGTTTTTGTTCTAGAAGGTGCCGCCCCCTCCCCCCAAATAAATAAAATGCCCAGATGAGCAGAGACATTTTAGAGCTCTCTGGGGATAAGAAAAGACAGGCATGTTCTGAGAGTGGAAATTAACTGGATTGAGTAGGATTGAGACTGGCAAAGAGCAATTCAGGAGTTGGCTTCAGAATTAGCGAGCTCAGGATTCTTACTCCCACACAATTTTGCTAGCTTGTCCACCCCTGTGAGAATTTCAACAGTTTAGAAAGAATGAAGTCATTAGCCCAGTCAATATTTTCAGGGCTGTGTTACAACTGCCAGTGGAGCAGGATATTTTAGTGAATAACAAAATAGAACTTCTGGGAGCTGGTTGGCAGAGGCACTGCACAGAGAAATCCCTTCCTCATGAACATGGGGCCCATTTAATTGCCAAGCATTCTAGGCGTGGGAACAGTTTTTGTTGCCTTTTATTATTGAATTTGCCAATGTGTCAAAGACATAAGCCCATGAGCAGAATATGGACAACAAACCAGTAGAAACAACTATCCTTGCTTCTCACCCTTCTTCTTAATAGAAGTCTTTTCTTGTTTTCTGCCCATTGTAAGTACTTCTTGTACCATACTTCCTGAAACCCCATGACATAGGTCTTGCTATTTTGTATTTATTTCCTTGTTGCTTACAATTGTTGTCTGGTTGTTACATACATAAAAAGGTTATGTTCAGAGGTTGGGGCTGTAGCACAGTAGCAGAGCACTTGCCTAGCATGTGTGAGCACTTGTGTTTGATCCTTAGCACCACATAAAAATGAACAAATAAAATAAAGGCATGCTATCCATCAACAACTACAAAAAAATTAATAAAAGGTTATGTTCACTCAGGGAATGGGGATTGCAACGTGGAAAACCAAGCTCCATTATTTACCAGCCTTCTTACCTTGGCTAAATTGATCAGCCTCTCTGAGCTATAAACAAACTTGTACTAACTCTCCATACATGATTGTTTTGAGGCTCAAATGATATTACAGGTATAGAAATAAAGGTAAAACATAGGTATTGACATCATCTTTTCTATGGAATGCAGTTGATTTGTTTTTTTAAAAAGAGAGAGAGAGAGAGAGAGAGAGAGAGAGAGAGAATTTTTTAATATTTATTTTTCAGTTTTCGGTGGAAGCAACATCTTTATTTATTTTTTTTATGTGGTGCTGAAGATCGAACCCAGCGCCCCACGCATGCCAGGCGAGTGCGTTACCACTTGAGCCACATCCCCAGCCCCCAGTTGATTTTTTTTTTAACTCTTTTTTTTTGCAAGGGAATGCAGCTGATATATATATATATATATATATATATATATATATATATATATATATATATATATATATATATTTTTTTTTTTTTTTTTTTTTTTTTTTCAGGGGCGGTGGTTACTGGGGATTTAACTCAGGGGCACTTCACTGAGCCACATCCACAGCCCTATTTTGCATTTTATTCACTGAGTTTCTTAGCATCTTGGTTTTGCTGAGGCTGGTCTTGAACTGATGATCCTACTGCCTCTGCCTCTAGAGCAGCTGGGATTAGAGGCATGCCCCACCATGCCTGCTGCAGATTTTTAATTAGCAGGCGGGGATGAGGCTTGGTGGTAGAGTGTTTGCATTGCACCCATGAAGCCCTGGGTTGAATTCCCAGCACCTCCCCACCCTCCCCCCACACACAAAAAATCAGAAGACAGCGTTTTCTTTCAGGTTTGGCAGTAGAATCAGACCTCTGTGTGCACTTAGGCAAATCAGCTTCTGTAAGCTTTTGTTTCCTCTTTGGAGGAATGATAGTACAAAGGAGAATAATAATGGAACTTCTTAAAGTTGATATGAGGGTGAAATGAAATAATGAACACAAAGCACTTCCCAACAATACACAGCACATAGGAAACAGTTAATAAACATAAGCTGCTGTTGCTGTGGCTATATACTGGTGAGAAAAGGAAGTATGTCAATAAGGAATGCATATTGGGGCAGAGAGCATGGAAAATTATTTAGGAGGGCACAGAGTCAATATGGGAGCTCTTATATACCAGTAGCTTCTGGTAACTAATCTGAGAAGATTACCGGCAGGATTGGACTTTCTGGGACCCTTTGCACAATGGATGGACGATGAGTGCTCTGGCGTGGAGTGGTGCTATTAGAAAGGTTGTGTCTTAAACATCTGTTATCAGGTTGGGTGGAGGTCAAGTGACCAAATGATATGAGGTTGAACAATTATGAAATATATATAGTAGAGTTGGTCCAAAGTGTGGCAGGCAAAATGTAGGCCTAGCTGCTCTGTGTAAAGCTCTAAAATAGAGTAGGCCACCAAAGAATTTTTGCAGTCTTGAATTTGACATGCAATGTGACTGAAAGCACTATTGGCCATGCATAGTTGAGTGGTGTGTTATGGACTTCAGATAGGGACACACTTTAGCAATCCTGATGAGTACTGATTGGTGGAATTTGTTGCTGAAGGCAGGAATTTTGGACAGCTCAACAGACAAAAAAAATTATTAATTGAAGCTTCCTCTGATTATGAGGAAGAGAGAAGGAAGAGGAAGAGTTGACTCTTGAAGAGCAGAAAATAAGATATTGGGAAGTGTCTGTGTATCCATAATAAGAATGATTTTCTTTAAGAGATGAGGGTCCCAGAAAGAATACTAAATTTGTCTTTACAAAAAATGGGGTTGATCTTGTGTCTCTATAAAGGATTTGTTGTCAGAAAGTCTACCTACTTTCAACCAAAGTTCTTTAAAGATGATGAAGAATGCCTGAAATTGTAGATATTACAAATCCTGTGCCAAAGATGATAGGATCACAAAACATCAGAGATCAACCGTGGTACAACATCCTCATTGGAATAGATGAGGAAACTGAGGCCAAGAATTGAACTTACTTAACTACTCAAAGTCATATAAATATATTTGATTCAGTTCTCTCTTATATTCATTTATCTCTTTCTTCCTTCAAATTGAAGTTCTATTGCTTTCTTTGTTTCACCTCTGGATAGATAAAGGAAAAAAAAAATTTAGTTTGGTTTCATAGCAGCTACTGAGCAACAAACAAGTCCCCTTTAAAATGCATCCTCTCTTCTCTCCATCTGGCAGGCTTTAATATGCCCCTCTTGTTTTTCCATTGGTTATTTTGTGTGGCTTCTCGCCCCCTTCCAAGATTCCCAGCCAATCACCTCTTCCTTCTCTCCCTCCCTAAAGGCCTTTGAGGAATGTACCATATGGACCGTGAAGGGGGTAAACAGGAGGAAGGAGTGGCAACAGCTCCACTCCTTTACCTTTTGTATATAATCCATGAGATCCTGGTAAAACCTTAGTTTGGAGATAGCCACAGAGTCTTGAAGACCGAATTCCGTGCCAGCTGAAGAGACTAACTGAGCACTCTCGCCCCCAGGGCTGGGGTCCTGTGGTTGGTTCTGGAGGGCCGCAGCCCCCGCCCTCCCATGTGCCCGCCCAGGCCCAGTCACCGGCGGCGGCGCCGCTGCTCCTGCCGCTGCCGCTGCTGCTGCCGCCCGCGCTATAAGCTGCGGGCCGGCGCTCAGGGTCGCGGAGCTGCGGGTCCCGGAGAGGGCTGGGCGGCCCAGCCGGCCACAAGGACGCCGGCGCCGGGGGACACAGCAGCATGAGGCGGAGGTGAGGACGGGGCTTGGAGTCCTCGACCGGTTTCAACGGTCTCAGGGAGCCGCATCCCATCTGCGCTCCGAGCTCGGGGTTTCCGGGGCCCCGGGCTCGCCGCGGCCGGCGACTCTGGCGCGAAAGACTACCGCGATCGGACATGTGGCCAAAGACCTCCCTCCTGGGCCGCCCGTAGGGCTGTAGCCCCGGGGTGACTCTTGGCGCCTCCTTCTGGCTTCCCTTTCCAGCCCTTTTACTCGCGGGGTGGCAGCGCCTGCGAGGAAACCCCCTCCTCGCGTGTCCTGCCCTTCCTGGTCTCTGTCTTTGACCTCCGGGGGTCGGATGTTAGGTCAAGTTCCATTGTGTAGGTCGCACGGTTCCAGGTCAGGCGGACAGTGGGGGAAGGCATGGGAGGCTTCCCGCTTGTTGTGGGAGTATTGGGGAGAGTGCTTTGGATTTGATGTGCTGGGGGAGACTTTTGGCAAAGGGCTGCGTGGATAAAGATCATTCATCTTAAGCAGGGTCCAGAGGTTTGGGAAGGGGCTGTGAACCTCCCTGCGGCTTCTGAGAAGATTCCCAGCCTCCAAGGGTAAAATCCTCTCTGGGTATACCTTGTCTGGAGTCTAGCATTCACTGTGTGTGGGTTGCTGAGGTCGTTATGGCAGGTGTCCATGAGTGAACACAAATTTTCTATTCATGGTGGACTGAATGGGGTGATGGCAGCCACTTAGGCCTGTTATCTAAGGGCCGCCCCCCCCCTTCCTTAACTGCCTTAGAAAGTGGTTAACACTATTGGAGGTGTCCATGGCACACTAGAAATTCCTAGTTTGAAAATCACCTTGAGGAGCCCTACACAGATCTGGGGCTTGCCTGGTGTTAACAGAAAGCCAGATATGACTTTCTGTTTGCTACATAGACAATCATTTAGGCTTGTACCCACTTGCAGGTTTCTGGCATCTCAGCCCAGCGTGGATGGCATCATCCAGCCCTTTCATAATAGTTTGTTAGGAAGAAGGGGTCCTTTAGGCCCCCCAGGTATGACCTCGGTACCTCATCCTATTAGGGGTCATGGGCTAATATCTTGGCTAATTTTTCTCCGGAGTCTGAATGCAGAGAAATAATTTCCAAGAATACAAATCACATTTATGTTCTGTTTTTTTTTTTTTTTTTCACCTCTGGGGGGGTACTAGGGATGGAACTCAGGGACATTCAACCACTGAGCCACATCCCCAGCTCTATTTGGTATTTTATTTAGAGACAGGGTCTCACTGAATTGCTTGGCACCTCACTGTTGCTGAGGCTGGCTTTGAACCCGTGATCCTCCTGTCTCAGCCTCCTGAGCCACTGGGATTACAGGCGTGTGCCACATTTATGTTCTTTTAATGTTGGTGTTTAAGGCAGACATTAATTATGGTTTACATGAAATGGGTTAATGCGAGAAATGAAGGTGAATTGTGGATGATATTTTTTAGTTTCTTTTTAAAATTTTTTTTTTAGTTGTAGATGGACACAATACCTTTATTTATGTGTTTATTTTTATGTGAGGCTGAGTAGCTACAACTTCAGCCCTGTTTTTTAGTTTCTTTTAAAAAAGTTTATTACTTTTTTCAATTTTAAATGAGATGTAGATGGAGAGAATGGCATTTAAATTTAAATACCAGAACACCAGTGTGAATTTGGTTCCATTTGACAGTTTGCTACATAGACAATCATTTAGGCTTGTACCCCAGGAGTGAGAGTGAATTAGATTTTATGGTGAGAAAGACATCTTATTACAAATTGCTATTGCCAGCAAGAAGGTGTCATCTTCTCATTACCTGGCCACCCAGATGTGGGTTCATTGTTGTGGTCACCTTTTCCTGTGAGCACATCTCTAAAGGGCCTTTAAGAGGATATTATAAATTCCACAGCTGATTGTCGCATGTACTCAGGTCAGAAAATTGGCCAGGTTATTTTAATCTAACAGTGAGTTTTCTTGTTCTCCAGGTTATAAAAATTTTTAAAAAATTTTTATTTAAAATTTTTTGGATAGTGTATTAAATAGCATGAGTTAATTTCAGAATTATAAGAAAGATGTTTGAGTGTTTCTCTTAGAAAGAAAGAATCTTTTAGAACTTGGACCTGGTTCCTCAGCCAAAGCTCCTTTTTGTGTTTTACAGTGCTAATATTTTGAAATGTCTTAAAACTTTACCACCAGGTAGAAATTTTTCCCCGACCTGAGAAGATATATTCGTGTTTTTAGATGTGAGGGAGAGAACCACCTTTGGAAATAAGGTAGGGAAAAATACTTAGCATACTGCTCACTTGGCACATAGTAGGTATTCAGTAATGATAAGTGAATTTTTCCTTTTCTCCTTTGTTTTGGGAGACCTGCTGTGGGGATGATGAAATTGGATGCAGTTTTTTGTTGTTGTTATTGTTGTTTTGGTGTCAGGGATTGAACTCAGGGGCACTCAACCATTGAGCCACATTTCCAGACCTATTTTGTGTTTAATTTAGAGAGAGGGTTTCATTGAGTTGATTAGCAGCTCGATGTTGCTGAGTTTGGCTTTGAACTCACCATCCTACTGCCTCAGCCACCTGAGCTGCTGGAATTACAGGTGTGTGCCAAGGTGCTCTGTCTGGATGCAGCTTCCTTAGTAAATTAGAAAGAATAGCACCTCCCCCTTCCTATGCTAATCTCCAATTCTCCTGGTATTTTAATAGTAGGCTTTTAAATGAAACACACCTCTGGACCTAGAAGTAAAAATCAAACAAGGAAAAATTGAGGTCTTCCTCCTGGTTTATATGTTGCATTTTTAAAGAAAAGATGGTGTATGCCCTAGAAGAGGTCTTAATACTACTCAGTGCACAAGAATAAATGCCAGAATTGACTCTTTTTGGGTCTTTTTAGTAGTGTCACAGGTGAGTGTTTTGGTTAACGTTGGCTTAATATGTCCACATGGAATCAAAACCAGTTTCCAATTTCTTTTGGAGCTGGCATCTGAGAAGTGGCACAGGATAGTAGAAGCTGGACCGGTAGGCAGGGGTAGACTCTTCTTCTGCTTTCATGGACTCTACTTCTGAGCTGAGCTCTGCAAGGACAGCTGTTTAGCTCCTCCTGCTTATAGCAGGCTCATGTGAACAGATTAAAAGGTTATCAGACCTAATGTTCTTGAAATGTAAGAACCATCATTGATTTATAATATTGGGCATGGCATTTGAATATTAATCACGCTCTGGATTTAACTGCTTTTTTCTCTTAAGTGAAATCTTTTTCATCACCTCTTATCTCATTGAGTTTTATTTGTCACTGAGGTCATCAGAGCTTAGAACAGTATATTATTCCCATTTTATAAATGAAGAAATGAAGGTGACATGTTACACTCTAAGTTGCAAGTCAATTGGACCTTGAACTAGAACTTGACTTGGATCTTCCTTCTTATATTATTTATTTATTTTTTTGTGGTGCCAAGGGTGGAACCCAGTGCCTCACACTTCTAGGCAAGTGTTATACCACGGAGCTACAACTTCAGCCCTGTTTTTTGGTTTCTTTTTAAAAGGTTTATTACTTTTTTCAATTTTAAGTGAAATGTAGATGGAGAGAATGGCATTTAAATTTAAATACCAGGACACCAATGTGTATTTGGTTCATTGATACCTTTCATTGATACCTTTGGAGGAAAATATACATATTCACACATCCACACCTTTTTTGGGGGGGCATTGAAAGACTTAAATAAGAGACCATACTGTTATGCTTTTATGATCATTAGATAGCTAAGAATAATCAACATTTATTGAGTGTGTATCTGCAGGAACCTGTGCTAGGCTTTGTGTACATCACCTAATTTACAGATGACAGAGATATGTTTGGTGAGATCCCAGAACAAGGGAGTGAAAGTGAGACCCTTGACCAAGAGCAAGGCTGGGGCTCATACCTAGACTTTCTGATTCCGAAGTGTGTCTGCCCAACTTCATGCTTTACTGGTAACTAATGAGTAGTTCTCAGAGTTCCTAACACCTGTTGATGCTACCCTTCCTGGGTCTGATGTCTGTGGGTGGACTGGAGCGTTAGTTTTCTTTACACTTTTGTTTTTTTTTCCTTTGCCAGAAATAGTCCTCTATTCAGGTGAATGGTCATTACTTAAAAAAAAGAAAAATAGTCAAGAGCTGAAAAATCATCTATTTGGAGAGTGTGAAGTATTTAATAGAAGCAGATGGGAAAATTAGGGCCAGAGAGAACTGTAGTAGACAGAGGACATTAGTGATGTTCCAACCCAGAGGCTATCTATAGTGTCCACGCTTTTTTTAACGTAAGCTGATGTTTGAAATTGTAAAACTGGAGGTGTAGCACTTCTCCTAAAGTCTGTGCAGTAAGTATAGATGACAGAGTTGAAAATCTGATGCCTTTTGGTCTTTTAACTTCTACAAATAATGCAGCACATTGTGGGAATGAAGGGAATGTTTTTTTGGAAATTTCCCTAAACTCTTTGTGGACTTCCCCTTTCTTCTAGTCACCCCTCTGTCGTCTTTTGTTCCACTTTTCAGAATTCCACTCTGATCCTGTGGATTTGGATGGGGTGAAGGTATGTGTCAGACACCTCTTGGGTGCTTGGATATACCAGTGGGCAGAACAATATCCCTTCCCTTGTGGAATTCAGTTGTACATGGCTGTTTGCTTGGGGGGTAGTCTTTGGTTATCTTTAGATACACAGGAACCATTATCCAAAAGCTGGAAGGGAGAACAAGGAAACAATCTCCCTAAACCATTCAATTCATTGATTTTTTTTGTCATTGGCAAGATGGAGTTGCACAGAGGAAACATTGCCACAACTTTTTAAAAAAGGATTAAATGGGGCTGGGGATGTGGCTCAAGCGGTAGCGCGCTCGCCTGGCATGCGTGCGGCCCGGGTTCGATCCTCAGCACCACATACAAACAAAGATGTTGTGTCCGCCAAAAACTAAAAAATAAATATTAAAAAAAATAAAATAAAAAAGGATTAAAGAATGGAGAAGTAGGACTATGGGATTGTACCTTGGTGGAAGAGGAAGGATAGGAGCCTCTGCTGAGTAGTAAGATCCTTGGCAAGAACAACCAAGCCTTTTTAGTGTCTGTCAAACTCTGCACTGCTCTGCAGTGCCTAGCTCTGTGGCTGAGACAGGAGTGAATTTGTGTGGTGTGTGACTGATGTCTAGCAGAGGAGTCTTTCTGCACTGGGTGGCTCTGCAGGTGTCTATTTAATTGTATATTCAGTGAAGGATTGAACCTGGTTAACTCTGGGAAGAGAGAGAGAGTACACCTGAGTGGTTACCTGGTAGCTTCTACTGGCTTTTCCTTACTGCTTTAAAATAAATATACAAAGACAAAGTGAAACTTTGATTGGTTCCAACCTCTCTCCATGTCTTTCCAACTCTGGGGAGAGGGTCAGGAAGAACAAGGGTACTCACTCCCAACACCTGTAGCCCAGAGTTCCTTACCATTGGCTGTCCCTGGCCTACAAAAAGCCAACTCACCAAGGTTAATATTCCTCCATGTTTCCCTGCTCTTCCCCTGACTCCTCCTCTAAAGCTTCTGATCATTGAGGATTGTTGGGTTTGTGAATGGAAAAGGGAAAAAGGTTGTCAGAGCAGCTTCCCTAAGCTAATGGCAGTTGTGATCAACAGCAGCAGTGGACAGACACTGGAAATAGTTGTCTGCATATGGTCCTGTTTTGAGTGCTTATGTGTCCTGACGCACTTAGTCCTCAGAGGGTAGGTGCTGTTCCAGTTTCATATATAAGAAAGTTGAGGCCCAGAGAGTTCTAGAAGGTGGTGGACTCAAAATTCTGACTCAGGTATTTGACTCTGAAGTTGTGCTCTCACACAGTTGGACAGACTCTCTCAGGGCTCTTTCTATCCTGGTGTCATTCTTTGCTCTTTTCAGAGCCCTCTTTACATCTTCCGCCTCTTCATTCTGAAAAGCTACCAAAAACATAGATGTTGGTTAACTTCAGATTCCTTTAAATGTTCCTGGCATATTTCCCGGGACAGTCAGGAGTAATTCTGAAGTATTTGGAGGAGGACATAGGCCCAGGTGCACTTCCCAGAAGGGGCTCTTAGGACAACATAAGGGTACCTGGGACTGACTGTGCTATGGGATTCATAAAGTGTTGAGCCTAGCCTTGCTTCCAGAAATGTTGAAGGAATCTTCCTCTTCTCTACTTTTTTGCCTAGTGTAGGTTTCTGATTCCCAAGATTTTGAACTCAAACAAATCCTATTTGCTTTAGCTCAATTACTTTATGGATTTTTTTTTAATGAGTCAGTCCAGGGAACCTACCACTATTTATAATTAATTGGCAAATGAACTTTTGAAATAGAACTTTTTACCCAGTTTGGCCATGGCTGGTCAGTCATTTATTTCCTTTTGAAAAAGGAAAAAGGAAGTATTTTAACTAGTGACATGAATTTGTGTCAGTTTTTTTCCGAAACAGATAGGCTGTTCCCCAAACCAGCCTTACAGAAGTCTGGTGGGAAAAAAATCAACTTTCTTCCTTTGGTATTTTAAATACCTTTAGACAGGGGTCTAAGGGACAATTATATAAGAATACCCATAAAAGTTATTATTTACTGAGTATTATGATGATCCAGACACTGGGCCAAGTACTTTATATGTCCACCTTATTTCTAGTGTTCAGTTAGGTGCTATCACCCCCATTTTACAATAGGGAGACTTCCAGAGAGATTAAGGGCCATATATTCAGTAAATTTAATAGACTGGATAACTCTAAATCTCTTATAGTAAGGTGATTAAATCATCCAAATTTAATCACTTCACTATAAGATGAAATGTTGAGGGGTGAAAGAAAAAAGGATGGGGAGGAAAAAGACAGTATGAGGCAGGAGAAAATTGAATCAGCCGCCCTCAGGATTTACTGAACAGTGTGTGTCTAGCCCCAGTGGGGAGGGTGGGGCACCAGGAAGCCCATCGACCTTCACCACCCTCATGGAGCCAGGGAGCAAAGGGCATTTAGAACTTAAGACCTTTAGGAAGTTATGTATTGGGACTTTCTTTCAATGCAGGTTTATTGAGCCCCTTATATATAAGATTTTCTCTTCTTTTTATTTTTAGTTGTAGATGGACATAATACCTTTATTTTGTTTATTTAGTTGTGTTTTTTTTTTTGTTTTTTTTTTTTTAATGTGGTGCTGGGGATCGAACCCAGTGCCTCATGCATGCAAGGCAAGCACTCTACCACTGAGCCACAACCCCAGCCCGAGCTCCTTATGTATAAGGCAAGTGGCATATAATAAATTTTTTTTTGCCTGCAAAAAGTTATATTTCTAGCGGCACAGACACAAATGCAGTACACCATAGTTTGTTGTGACAAGTGACTTAACTGGGTAGGGAACCCTGAATATTGAATAGTAAGAAAGTTTATGCTAATTAGCACAGTATTCTTCTTGATTCAGTTTTGTTTATCTCTTATGCATATAATTGAGAATTTCCATAATTTACCTACCCCCGTGGCTGTTGTTTCTGATGTGTTTGTATTTTGCAAACAGAAGATTGTTTTGAAGCTCTTCCCTGAAACCCAGACCTGCATGTTGATTGCAGAATTGGCTGGGGCTATCTAGCCTTACCACAGTCTCCCTTGAGCCCATCAGCACTGCAGATCTTTTGGGCTTGGTACTCTTATCCTTGCTGAGCCATTGCTTGCCAATATGAGGTACAGTTGCTTCAGTACAGGGCAGCCCTTCCTAGAAGAGTGTGCGGCCAACCTGTGCCTCTCCCAGGTGTTCTGACAGTGGTGGAACAATGCTGGGTGTGGAGGCACTTCATTTTAGCTTTTGGGATTAGATTGGCCATATTACCTCAATATCATCTTTCTAACTCTAGAACTACATTACTGGGCCTATTCTAACCTCTGAGACTGGTTGTATTCTTGTGGTGACATGGGTAGCATTTCTCCATCTCTTGTCCTATTCTTTCAAATGGACTAAATTTGGAAGCTGATGTAATGTAGAAAAAGGACTAGGACCTCTTACTGCTGGCTATACTTAGTGAGACCCAGTTTTGCTTTTGTTCTCTTTTATTTTCCAAGACCTTTGGATCACTTTGATCAGGTTCATTCAAATAGAAATTGGGTATATCACCTGGAAATTAGTTAAACATCTTCTGACCCCTGCTCCCTGCTGTATTAATTCAGTTGATACAGTTTGTAATCACATTGAGGACACTTCCACATGCTAATAAAAGTTCTTTCCATCCATAACCAATGATCCCAGAGAGGGTTCATTAACTTAAAGCCGATATATGGAAAGGTAGCTCTACTACTTGTTTGTAAATGGAATTTTCACAGTAAAGGAATTAAAAAAAATTTTTTTAAATATTTTTTTAATTGTAGATGGACACAATATTTTTGTTTTATTTATTTATTTATTTATTATGTGGTGCTGAGGATCGAACCCAGTGTCTCACACATGCGAGGCAAGTGCTCAACCACTGAACTACAACCCCAGCCCACAGTAAAGGGATTTTGCAGCATAATTTCTCTCTAGGAATAAAATGTTTTATTTTTGTATATATGTTTTATTTTATTTTTGTTTTTTAGGCATCTGATCTTCTACCACTGGTGGAAATGGCTGCTTGTTGTTTTTAATGTGCCTCCCCCTCTTTGTCCACCTATAATACATACAGCCTCAGAGACACAGATGCTACTGGACTCTGCCCTTGCAGCTTCCTGGGCCTATCGTTTGGACTTGTAGGTGTGCCAGAAAGAACTAGGTTGTGTCACAGGCTGTCAGGGTGTGTGTTGGTAGGACCTGAGTGGCCCAGTCTTTGCTCATGTAGTATTTATTTGCATGCCAGTAGTTGTCTGCACCACCTGCAACTGTACTCACACAGCTCCATGTGCAGTTGCTTGCCTTTCATGCTTGTCTCTAGACTCTTTGCAAGCTTTAATGAGGTCAAATGCTTGTGCATAGGCAGGAAAATCCAGAGTGGCATATAAATGGGTTCCTGACAGTAAAGGAGGTCAAGGAATTTGGCTAAAAACCTCACCTTACATTAGGCTATGGGAAAGGAAAGTGAGCTAATCTATTTGGAGTCTGCTTTAGAAATACAGTTTTTGCCAGGCACACTGGCTCATGCCTGTAATGCCAGCAAATTGGGAGGCTGAGGCAGGAGAATCATGAGTTCAAGGTTAGCCCAGCAATTTACCGAGGCCCTAAGCAATTTAGTGAGACTCTGTCTCAAAATAAGAACCGAAAGAGCTGGGGGTGTGACTCTATATTAAAGCACTTCTGGATTCAATCCCTGGTACCAAAAAAAAAAAAAAAAGAAAAAAGAAAAAAAAAAGAAATGCAATTTATTATATGGGTCTCTCAATCCTGACAAGAAGCTTAAGCAGGTAACTATTTGATACCCACTTATCAGGTTGAGAAACATGAGGCTCAAGTGAGTTTAGCTGATTTGCCTGAGACCTCAGCTGGTAAATGGTGGCGCTAACTCAGATTAAGAACATCAGGTTCTGTAATGGTTAAAAGTATGAACTCTGCAACCAGACTATATTGTAGTATATCATTTATTGGATTGTGTGACCTCAGTTGCATTCCCTTAACCTCTCTGGGCTTCAGTTTCCTCATTGATACAATGGATGGCCTCACAGTCCTGTTTACCTTCTATGGTTATAAACATGTACAATTCAACTAGGCACATGAGCATCATAAGTGTTGGTAGTACCATTATTGACCATGCTTCTGAATCTTGGAGTGGAATACTGGGGCTTTGGTTTTCTTCTTTTCCAGGGAACAGTCTTGGGAGCACATGTGGATTCGGGCTGTACAGTGAGCTGAAGCAGTCTTCTTTGCAGCATTTGCATAGTTAAGAGTGAGGGGCGGGGACTGTAGTTCAGTGCACTTGTCTATCACGTGTGAGGTACTGAGTTTGAGCCTTAGCACCACATAATAATAAGTAAGTTAAACAAAGCCATAGTTAAGAGTGAACAGAACCAGCTCCAAGAGGGAGAACTTTCCTCACTCACTGGCCTGTGTCTTGGACAACCCCATCCAAGATTGACTCCTCTGCTTTCACCTTTCTAATTACCTTCCTACTCTTTTTCTCCTTCTCCTTACTATCTGCCTCATCCTCTGGTGCTCTGCATTGTTTTTCTTATTAGCAGTCCTTAGATTTCCTGGGATAATTTATTCATTATTATTATTATTTTTTTATTTGTTAGGCCCTTCCATGTGCTGCAGTGTACTGTGTATTAGGGCTGGGGTAGGTTTGTAGGAGTGTATGATTTTGTTCCTGCTTCAGAAGATACAATACTAATACAACAAGTAAGAGGAAGAAAAGTGATGAAACACAAAATGACTTATAGAGTTGGGGAAGTGTGTAAGGATGGTAATTATTCCCTTTTGAAACCTTGTTTTATGCCAAGCACTGGTTTAGGTGCTTTACATGCATTGTCAGTCCTGTGCCATCTGTACTTACAGGTGTGGACCCAGAGCTACCAGCATCTTGTCCACTTAGCACATGAATGGGAGAGCCTGGGGTTTGATCCTTGGTCCACACTGACTGCCTTGGGCTTACATAGAAGATTAATTTGAACCGTGTCTCACCCAGGTCATTGGTAGAACTATCTAGGTAAGAAGAGGGGGTGCTGGTAAAACAAAAGCTTAGGGTTGAGAGTAAGCCCATTGTATTCAGGGGCAGTGAGGAGGCAGCCTGGCTGGGTTGGAGCTGAAATCAGTATTTATGAACTGCTGTGCCAGGTTCTCTCTTGGTGCTGGGAGATGAGTAAGATGCGTTCCTTTTTTGCTGTGTGGAATCTTACTGTAGCTGGGGAGACAGACACACAAATAGATGATTTCAGTTCAGTGTGGTAAGAGCTATGATGAGGGTAAGTATAGGGTGCTATGGGAGCAAAGGAGAGGGAACCAGGAAATGTTCCCAAAGTCTTGAAAGATAGGTTAATGACAAGCTTAGCAGTCGAAAGTGAAAAACTTTTTCTAAAGGGCAGAGAATAGCATGAACAGAGGCATTTCTTCTGGGCTTTTTTGTTGTTGTTGTTGAAAGTGAAGTTTATTTCCTAAGTCTCATGTATGCTTAGACATTTTTTAGGCAGTGGGGAGTCCATTGGAGTTAGAACTCAGAACAGTAGCACGAAAGTAATATTTTAGGTCAGTTAACCAGGCAGGAGAGATGAATGTTAGCAAGCTCCCTATGGAAGGGGTTGGCAAACTTTTTTGTAAAGGATCAGGAAAGTAAATGTGCTGAATGAGCTGAATGTAGCCTTTGAATGTAGTCTGATGTAGCCTTTCAGCTCCGTGGTTGTAGTATGAAAATGGCCACAGATAATGTGGAAATTAATGAGGATGGCTTTTGTTTATGGCCTAGTAGCCTCTGGATCTGCCTAGGGCAGGCTGCCCCTCTGATCTCAGGACTTTCCACGCTAGAACTGTCAGTAGTACTTCTCAACTTTTTTTGTCCTTGTGTGCCAGTTCCACTGCTCCCACCAGTAGCCCAGCTCAATTTTTGTCCCTTATCCTTATTTAAAGTACCCTCCACATTTAAGTCTCTAAGGCACTCTGGCCATCCAGTATTGAGTTTCAGTGAAATCCCTCTTTCACCCACCTCGCAGAGAAGCAGTAGTCCCACTGCTTTAATCCTTAGTTGCTGAGCTACAAGAAATACCCCTTCCTTCTAGTCTGCTATCTTGCCACCACCTCGTTAGCCAGAAATTTTAATTCCATATACTTTTCCCATGTCATGAGATAGTCTTTTGAACCCCCTCCCCCCAAGTTAAAATGTAAAAACCATTCTCTGTTTAGAGGTTGGATTTTCCATTGGGTAGAGTTTGCCTACCCCAGAGCAATTGATAATAATTCAAATGTGACATGACAAGGAACTAGATGTTGGCAGTAGAAATAGAGAGGAAGGGACCTGGTGCCAGAGACATTTTGGAAGAGAACACTGATTAGATAGAGGAGATAAAGAGAGGGAAGATCCCCAGAGAGAGCTGAAGTTTCAGGTTAGGTGCCTCCCATCCCACTTGGTAAAGTTGGCCTTGTTTCTACATGGACTTGATTCTGGAGAAAACCTTAGAGATAACTGATGCTTTAGATGCTTCCAGACATCTGTCAGCATATGAGTTGTTGTAGACGTCTCTCTAAGCATGTCACTGTACCAGTTGCCTTTGTTTCCTTAGCCTCCAGGTGCATTGGACAGGAGGTTTCAGGGAAGTATGCTTCCCACCTGTTTGGGGTTACAGATAAAGTTCATTTTGGGGGATACTTGTTTTGATGCAATCTTAAATTATAGAGAATGGCATCCTACAATTACTGACTTGGGGGCTGGGACTGGGGCTCAGTGGTAGCACACTTGCCTGGCATGTGTGAGGCACTGGGTTCGATTCTCAACACTACATATAAATAAATAAAATAAAGGTCTATCAACAACTGAAAAAAAAACAATTTCAATTTCTCATTGGGGGCTAAAATAGATTTTGTGGGGCAGGGTACTGGGGATTGAACCCAGAGGTACTTAACTACTGAGCTATATCCCTCACCACCCCCCCCTTTTTTGTTTTAGCACCACATAAAAATAAAAAAAATAATAAATTTTTTTTATTTTTATGTGGTGCTAAGGATCGAATCCAGTGACCTCCACGTGCAAGGTTGAACCACAACCCCAGCCCCATCCCTAGCCCTTTTTATTGTTTTTTATTTGTTCTAAATATACATGATAGCAGAATGCATTTTGATTCATTCACACAAATGGAGAACTTATTTTTTATTTTGAGACAGGGTGTTGCTAAGTTGCTTAAGGCCTTGCTAAGTTGCTGAAGCTGGCTTTGAACTTGTGATCTTTCTGCTTCAACCTCCTGAGTTGCTGGGATTACAGGCATGTGTCACCATACCTCGCTTGGATTTTCTTTCTAGTACTTTAAAAGACTGAGACCAGAAATAGGGAAGTGTTCAATGCATATTCTTTAATTCCTTATGAGTAGCTTGCGTGGTTGAGTAGCAAATGAATCTGGATATTGTGCACATGGTGAGAAAGGAATAAAGGGGAGGCTCTTTTCTCAGCATAAAGTGAGCTAAATTCTGTCGCTTAACTAAGTGCTTTTTGCAAACCTTAAGCCTTTGTGGATGTGTTTGGGACCCTTCACCGTGTCCAGTCCATACTGACATTTTTTAAGAGCCCATTTTTGTGATCTAGGACTTCTGACATCCAAGAACCCATTCTTGTGATCCAGGACATCTGACACCCAAGAGTCAGGAGTCGTCAGCATCTTTAGTTTGGATAAAGCCCTCTGCTGGGCCTTGGGTGAGGGTAGGTGGGTCATCAAAGGGAATAAAAGTGTGAGTTCCTCTGATTCCTTGATGTCCCAGTCCACGTATGAAAACCATTACTCCAGGGAGTAGTGGTTCTGTTCACAGTTTTGTCATTTGTCAAATAGATGCTGGCTGTTAGCCAGTTTAAAGGGATACACTGAGGATAAAATTTGAGTATAAAATCAGGCAGGTATGCTTTGAAACAGAATGTAAATGCTGTTTCCTTAACACAGATAGAAGTGATGGCTTACCATTACTGTACTTACAGGGGTGACAGAGTTGCCCTGACAGGACTGCTCGTCTTCTTGGACTTTGTAGTTCATGGAAACCACAAGGCAAGGCAGATAGATTGGAAAAACATCAACTTCAAATGAACAGTACCAAAGACATGGAAAGGGAGTAGAGGTCACAGGCTCTGTTCTCAGAATTCAGAGTTCACCTAGCAGGTCTAGATAAATAATAAAACAGCAGCTAGTGAGCAACAGGAAGATACTCAGAATCAGGTACTATGTGTGAGTGTTATGCTGTCCAAAGGCAGTGGTAACTGTCTCCCTACTCCCTCTGTTCAAGCTTCCCTGGTGTGTTCCTCTGATGCTGCTGGCACTCCTTTGCCTCGGGGCCTTTGCACAGACCCTTCTTTCTCTCAAAAACACTCTTTCCAGGATATACAATCAATTAACAAATATATGAAAAAACATCTCTAGCAATTAGAGAAATGCAAATCAAAATTATCTCACTCTAATCAGAATGGTAGCTATCAAGAATACAAACAACAATAAGTGTTGTCGATGTGGGGGAAAAGGCACACTCATGCATTGCTGGTGGGACTACAGATTGGTGCAGCCAATCTGGAAAGCAGTATGGAGATTCCTTAGAAAACTTGGAATGGAACCACCATTTGACCCAGCTATCCCACTCCTCAGTTTATATCCCAAAGACTTAAAAACAGCATACTTCAGGGATACAACCATATCGATGTTTATACCGGCACAATTTACAATATCTGAATTATGGAACCAACCTAGATGCCCTTCAGTAGGTGGACAGGGAAAGTGATATATATATATACATACACACACACACACACACACACAATGGAATATCACTCAGCATTAAAAGAGAGTAAAATCATGGCATTTGCAGGTAAATGAATGAAGTTGAAGAATATAATGCTAAGTGAAGAAAGCCAATCCCAAAAAACCAAAGGTCGAAGGTTTTCTTTGATATGAGGATGCTGACTCATAATGGTGATGGTGGGGAACATGGGAGGAATGGAGGAACTTTAGATAGGGTAAAGGGGAGGGAGGGGAAAGAGGGGGAGATTGGGTAGGAATGATGGTGGATTGAGTTAGACATCATTACCCTAAGTACGTGTATGAAGACACAAATGGTGTGAAAATACTTTGTGTACAATCAGTGACTTGAAAAATTGTGTTCTGTATGTGTAATATAAAATGAGTTGCGTTCTGCCATCATGTATAACAAATTAGAATGAATAAATAATTTAATTAAAAAACCACTCTTCCCTAAGATATTGTTTATCTTTGCTCATGTTATCTTCTCCATGAAACCTTATGCTGTCCAGTTTAAAACTTCAACATAGCTGGTCACTGTGGTACACACCTGTAATCCCAGCAGCTTGGGAGGCTAAGACAGGAGGATCACAAGTGCAAAGCCAGCCTCAGCAACAGTGAGGTGCTAGGCAACTCACTGAGACACTGTTGTTAAATAAAATACAAAATAGGGTTGAGGATGTGGCTCAGTGGTTGAGTGCCCCTGAGTTCAATCCCCAGTACCAAAAAAAAAAAAAAAAAAAAAAATTAAAATAAAATAAAACCTCAATATAAAGCTAAGTGTGATGGCATGCACAAATAGCCCAGCTATTTGGGAGATTAAGGCAGGAGGATCACTTGAGCCTAGGAGTTGATGGCTAGCCTGGGACATGCAGTAAGGCCTATGTCAAACAGAAAACAAAAAAAACTCAATATGCCCCCTTCCCTCTAGTACTCCAGATTTCCTTTACCTTGCTTTCTATTTTCCATTTTGTCAAAACACCTGACACCCATTAGCATGCCATGTAATTTAATTATGTTTATTGAGAGGCTTTGTAGCCAGAGCTCTGGAGCCAGATTAGACTGCCTGGGTTTAAGTCTTGTCTTCACCATTTACTACCTGTGTGACCATGGTAGATTGGCCTTGGTTTCCTCGTTTGTTAAGAATAATACCTAACTCATAAACTTTTTATGAGCATTAAATGAATTAACATTTATAAGATGCTTAGCATAACACTTGACATGGTGTAAGTGCTATAAATGTGTTTGATAAATACAGCTTTTGTTTGTTTCCTTCCGCTAAAATGAAAGCCTCATGAGATCAGAGAACATCATCTCTTCTATTTTCCACAGCTCCCTAGCATTTAGAACAGGGTCTGGGACAAAGTAAATGATGAGGAAGTGTTGAATGAGTGAACAGGCTGGGGTGAGTTGGCCTGGAAAGGCATCAGGAAGCAATGAGTTGTAGGCAGCACTGTTGATGGCAGAACCCACCTGGGTTTCCTTTCCTGTTTGCACTTAGTGGCTTAGATCAATGTCTTGATCTCATTAGATCTCTGGCTGTTGCCTTCCTAGTACAGTTATTAGAAGTAGATGAAAGAATGTATCCTAAGTGCTCAGAGCTGGTAGCAGACGATTAGTGTTCTTTTCCTTCCTTAGCACCTCTGGAAGAAGTGAGTCAGGAACTGGCTCTGGAGCAGTAAAGGAAGTGGGCTGGCAGGGAGGAGCAGGGGAAATCCTGAGTCTAGGTGAAAAGAGGACAAAAACAAGATGTAAGCAAACAAAAAACTCAACATGTGAGGTGTAACCATCACAGACTAGTGTGCTGAAGTGATTAAAAAAAGGAGCTGTTACCAAACTTCGATGCTAAGATATGGGGGTTTGGACCTTTTTGTTGTTGTTACTGTTGTTACTTATTTTTGTTGTAATATTAGAAAGGTGTGAAACTATACAAGGAACTCCAGTTTGCCTTTCACTAAAATCCATAGTTGATTTTTACCCCCAGAATCACTTGTGAGTAGTTTAGATATTGTACCTCTAGATTCCTAAATACTTCAGTGTTTATTTCCTCATAACAGGAATATTCTCTTAGATTTTGATAGAGTGCCTTAATAGAAGGATGTTTTGTTTTTTTGCTTGTTTTTTACAAGTGCCTCATACATACTAGACAAACTGTCTACCACTGAGATATACCCCGCAGCCCAAGAAAAGATGCTTAAATAAGAGGGTGGCATGATATAAAAAGTGTTTAGGGAATATGGACTGGAGGCCAGAAAGGCCTGTGGTGGGCAGTTAGGAATGGTTCACTGGAGGATGATAGGGACAAGATAGAAACCAGAAATGGGGGAAGGGGGATACTCAGAAGACATGGAAGTGGGATCTTGAATGAACAGCTTGGGATGGAGATAGGGGAAGGAAGTCTCAAAGGCTGTTCAAAGCAGTGCCTTCTTCTGGAGGAAGAGAACAGCATGTGTAGTCTATACAAAAGCAAATTCAGCTTTAGTTTTATGCTTGGGAAGATGAAACATTACCTCCATCCTTTTACGTGTTAGAGTCTACAGAAGGTAAAGTTCCACCAAATTCTAGCTGATGTGGATAGTGTCTTCTCTTCATTCTCAGAGCAGGCACACGACAGGCTTGTGTTTGTTAGAGGCTTAAGCATTGAGAGGTACACATCTGAAGTACACTGTGATTGGTAGTTGAGGGAATGCTTTAGGTCTTGTCATGAAGATTATCAGAGGTGACCATGCAGAGAGCCTAATGTGGATTTAGGAGTCTACTGACTACAGGAGATGGGATTCAGAATCTTGGTTGTTAAGGAGTAGGGAGAATGGTGGAAATCAAGGACCAAGGTCAGCCTGGGGCTACAGGGAAGATCTGCAGAAACACTGGGAGAGATGTATAGATCAGGGATGGAAGATTAAAGGGAGGAGAGCAGTAATAGTGTGAAAAGTTTTAACATTAAGAGTTCCCAGACTGAGCCAGAAGAGACCTGAGGAGCAGGTAAGTTCCCAGATGCTCTCATGCATGAGGCCCTCTTGGGCCTGGTGATACTTGCTGGGCTCTGTTCTTTCCAGATCTGGAGCCAGAATTCATGAGCTTTCAGGAATATTCTGTGAATAATACCACCCAGAGTGCTAAGACAGATCAGGCTGTTGAAGGCTAATTCTCTTTCCAGTTGTCTGAGTGTTTTGTAGAAAAAGTAACCCTGGGATGATTAATTTAAGGTATCTTATATTTGAACTTGGGCTAAGTATTAAAAAGACTTACCCTATCCCTTTAAGAAAATAATGTGTCATAGGGAAGATTATAAGACAAGAGTTATTGATATCCAAAACTCATCACTTGCCAGTTGGGGTGGTGCATACCTGTAATCCCAGCTTCTAGGGAGGCTGAAGCACGAGGATCACAGGTTCCAGGCCAGCTTGGGGAACTTAGTGAGATCCTGTCTCAAAATAAAATTTAAAAAGGCTGGAGATGTAGTTTAGGGCTAGAGTGCTTGCCTAGCATGTGTAAGGCCCTGGTCTTAATCCCCAGTTCTGCAAACAAACACCCAAACCCCTAAACACACATCCCTTTCTGGTTCTTTTGGTATTACGTATGCTGTTGCATTTGTGGTAGAAATGTTGTTAACAGTGTACTATGGAGCATCTCTTGCCATGTCTGTGCTCAGAGATGGCAAGTTGGTGCCTTGACATTAGTCATGCTGAGATTGTAAAACCAGCGAGCACTACACATCAGAACTTGGTTCATTATCTAAGAATGTAATGGAGAAAATGTTGATGGTACATTTTAAACTTAAAAGTGTTTTTGTATTTGGAACCATTGGTAAATAGCACTAAAAAATCAAGTAAGTATTCTTCTAGTGTTTGAAAACTAGTGTCCAGTTCAGCAAAGAAGTTGTTCTTGTATTACTCTTTTTTTTTTTTTTTTTTGCAGTGCTATGGATTAGACTCAGGGCCTTGCGCATGCTAGGCGAGTCCCCTAGCACAGAACTACATACATCCCCAGCTCTTGATATCCCCAGTGGATATCAGCTGTCATTCACTCATTTGTCAATAGTATCCATAGGTTGAGTTGAGCAAAAAATAGACAAAATCTATGAAAATATTCACTGAGAATCAATTGGCTATATGGAATTTATAATAAAGACTTGAGGGGCTGGGGATGTGGCTCAAGTGGTAGCTCGCTCGCCTAGCCTAGCGTGCGTGCGTGTGGCCCAGGTTCGATCCTCAGCACCACATACCAACAAAGATGTTGTGTCCGCCGAGAACTAAGAAAAAATAAATATTCTTAGAACTAAGAAAAAATAAATATCAAAATTCTATAATAAAGACTTGACATTTTATTACTATATTTATTACTACTGTTGTGTGCTATATATCATTTATATATCAGTGAAATAATAATATTTGTACATATAAATATATATACATGTATGTTTACTATTTATCAGCATACCATCACAGTGAGGTAAATACTGATTTCATGGGTTTCACAGTATCTCCTGGGGAAAGAACAGACACCTACAATGTGAAGAGAGTGCATGACAAAGTGCTTTCTGGTGCTGGGGAGCAAACTGAGAGCCTCTTGCATGATAAGCACAACATACTCTACCACTGAGATACAACCCAGCCCCATGACTAGGTGCTTGATTTGAGTTATTGGGGTGAGTTAGGGATGCCTCCCAGGGAAGGTGGTAGTTAAGTTAAGCAGGAATCGAGGGTCCTTGGGAGGTGAACACTATGTGTGTGAGGCTGGGAGGAGGCATACAGGCTGGAGGGTCTGACAGGCAGCTCATGTGACTGTAGCATAATCATAAGTGGGAAAGAGGTAGGAGTGGGGGGGTAGGGGGAGGTGGGTATGGGCCAGAGTGTATGGGTGCTTGTTGTACGTCATGTAATAATCTGAGGATTCTGCCATCAAGCAGGTAGGCCCTTCACTTCCCAGAGACACTTAAAGACTGCAGAAAAGATTTGTTAAAGTTGTATTTTGTTTGTGAAGGAAATATTTATGCTCACCCAATATGAATTGTCCACTTATTGTGTGTAGAACTTTGCCATAAATTTTACATTTGTCCTTGCCCTCTAGAAATGTATTTCATGATGGGCGGTGGCATGTAAAGAGTATACAGTTACAAGGTAGGTTTGACCAAAATATTGTGGTGGAAGCTGATAATTCTAGTTGCAGGTGGAGAAGGCCATATGGACAAGACAGTATAGTAGTTTGGGAGAGTCTGGGGATCCCGGAAGAACACCCCACCTTTGCCCAAAGCCATTGCTGTCTTTACTTCCCGAATTATCCCCTTCATCTACTGGGGTTCCTGTTCCCTCTAGGTGGGAACTGCCTTGCAGAAGTCACTGAATGCAGTGGAAATTCCTCTGATGAAATCTTCAGTAAAGAGACTTAATATCTCAGTTTTTATTATTTTACCAACATTGAGTACCTACTGTATATCTACTTCATACCTACTATATACTCATTGCGTTACTTATGAGAATACAGTAGTATAGAAGACATAGTTGGCATCATCAGATATTTTTATTTTTTCAGTACTGGAGAGGAACCCAGTACTTTGTACATGCTAGGCAAGTACTCTACCACTGAACAGCATTCCCAGCCTTGACCTGTTTTTTTCTTTTTAAATACATTTAAAAACATAATTTGCATACCACATAGCTCATTTATTTAAATTGTATAATTCAGTGGTTTTTGGTATATTCAGAATTGTACAACCATCACCACAACCAATTTAGAATAGTTTTCTGATTCCCAAAAGAAGCCCTGTACCCATGGTCATTCCTTACTTATCTCTAGATTCCCCTCCCCATAACCCTAAGCAACAACTCATCTGTTTCCTGTCTCTATAGATTTGATATTCTGGACATTTCATATAACTGGAATCATGCAATATTTGTCCTTTTGTGACTAGCTTCTTTCACTTTAGCATACTGTTTTCAAGGTTTATCCATGTTGGAGTGAGGGTCAGATTTCATTCCTTTTTATGGCTGAGTATTACTCTATTTCATAAATATACACTTTCTTTATCAAATACTGTTACTAGGACATTCATGTTTGTATGTGGATGTATCTTTTTCCATTTGTCTTGGTTGTCTCTACCTAGGAGTGAAATTGCCTGGTCATATGGTTAACATATATTTAACATTTTGAACTGCCAAACTGTTTCTCAATATAGCCACATCATTTAATATTCCCACCAACAGTACAGGAGAGTTCATTTCTCTACATTTTCACTCACTTATAATTGTCTTTTTTTTTTTAAAGAGAGAGAGAGAATTTTTTAATATTTATTTTTTAGTTTTCGGTGGACACAACATCTTTATTTTTATGTGGTGCTGAGGATCGAACCCAGCGCCCCGCGCTTACCAGGTGAGCGTGCTACCGCTTGATCCACATCCCCAGCCCCTATAGTTTGTTGCTTGGTTTCTGAGATAAGGTTGTTGCCAGACTGATCTGAAATTCCTGGGTTCAAGTGATCTTCCCGCTTCAACTTTTTGAGTAGCTGGGTCTATAGGCACATGCCACCATGTCCAGCTCATATTTGTATTTTTGATTCTAGCCATCCTAGTAGGTAGAAAGTGATATATAATGGTTTTAAGTTGCATTTCCCGAATAATTAATTATGTTATTTTTATGTATTTATTGACCATTTATATGTCTTATTTGGAAAAAATATGTATCATATCTTTGACTACTTAAAAATTAGATTACCAGTTGAGTTGAAAGGGTTCTTTATATATACTACATTCAAGTTCCTTATTAGATGCACAATTTGCAAATTTTTTTCCATTTTGTGGGTTGCCTTCATTTTCTGAATGGTATTGTTTATGACTTGAAGCATACAAGTTTTTAATTTTGGTGGTCAAATCTGCCCTTGGTTCTTGAGTAAACTCAGATTTCCCTGTTAGATTTCTATGCTTTCAGGTGTTTTTGTTATATTCAACAAGTCTATAGAGTTAAATAACCAGCAGTCTCATAACTCTTTAATACTAAAACTTAGGTTTAGTGACTTTGTTTTAGCATTTGGAAATTTAAAATCTTGTGCAAGCACAGACAAAGCCACAAAACTCTTTAAAACATTTTATTACGCCTGTGATTAACAAAACAAAATAAACTGGGCATAAATTGATGCCTATGAAACATTGATTTGGAGGCTGGGCCTCTGGGAACAGCTGGGGTTGGACACAAATGTATTGAGATTGTATTAAAGTACAAGTTGGGAAAATGCAGCATTGTTGTTTCCCCTTGTAATCCTTTCAATTATGGGATTTTCAGCTTTATTTACCTTAGTAAAACACATAATAATAACAACAAGAAAGGCATCCTGGATTATGTGAGCCATGACCAGAATGAAAAACTTAAACCATCTCCTACCCTGATCCCTACAACATACCTTAGCTGTGCATATAAAACTTTTTTTTTTTTTGTACTGGAGATTGAACTCAGGAGCACTTGACCACTGAGCCACATCCCCATTTTGTATTTTATTTAGAGATAGGGTCTCACTGAGTTGCTTAGCACCTTGCTTTTGCTGAAACTGGCTTTGAACTTACCATCCTCCTGCCTCAGCCTCCTGAGCCACTGGGATTCAGGCCTGTGCCACCTTGCCCAGCCATAGAAAACATTTTTAACTTACACAATAATGTTCTGTTGATTGTCATATTTGTTACCTCCTTTGAGCAAAGATAAGTCTTTCTGTCTTGGTAGATCTTATGTCTCCTAGAGGAGGGAACAAACGCTGGGGGTGCTTAGGAGACCTTGTCTGGGATCTCATAACTCACTAGTGGATGGGAATGCTGGGTTTTCCTTTTGGGGACACAGTTGGGATGATTTGTGAATGTGTTATTTCAGAGCCTCATTTGTCCATGTCTAAATTGGAATAAATGTGTTGAATTTTTTTTCTTTGAATATAATCTGAACAAATGAGTATAAGTCATGTGACTGAGGAGTAGAGGAGTGGAGTAGGGGAATAAAACTGGAAGGCAGAGAAAACCTGAGTAGGGAAAAGTAGAAAATATGAGGAGTTCTGACTTTCCAAATGTAAAAAAGTTGTGAGAATTTATTAAGCAGTTACCACTGTCTGGGGATATGGCTTAGTGATAAGAACGCTTATCTAGCATGGATGCTGCCCTGGGTTTGATCCTCAGGACTATAACAAACAAACAAATAAAAATAATATGAAAATAACAACAACAGTATTGATGTTTCCATTTATTGAGCATCTTCTGTTCATTAGGACCTGTAGCACAGGCTTTCCCATATATTGTTTTATTTAATTTCTTGTAGCATCATGCAAGGTGTGTCCTTCAGCCTTGTTGAGGGACATGCTCAGGGTTAGATAGCAGCTCTGTGGCCACATTTCTCTGTCACACCTCGTGTGTAACCACTTTTCTTACCTGTGTTTACCTTAGGAGCCAAAGGAACAGAAAGTCATTTGCCCTGAACCTGTAAGTTCAGCTACTAGTATAAGCTATAGTCCAGAGGGTGGTAAGATTTCTAGAACATATATATATGTGTATATATATATATATATATTTTTTTTTTTTTTTTCTGGGTAGGTCTTTAGTCTCTTCTGGTGTGATAATTAAATACTTAGGAAGAACCCCTTTGGGGACTTGTCTGGACAAGGGCCCAGGATCACCTGTTTATTAGCCAGATGATCTTCCTTCCACACAGGGAAGATCTCACACTCTTAACTGCACCCAGGGTGGGGGATGAAGATGGAATGTGTGGCTTGGGGCTACCAGCTTCCCTCCCACTCTGTTCTCAGCTTTCCCAGTATTGACTATGCCTTGTTTCATCTTGTGTCTCCAGGGTGGGTGCAGGATCTGGGTAACCTGGCCTGTGCCCTGGTTCCTCTTGGGAAGGGATGTATTAAATATTCTTTAGAAACAAGGCCTTTATCAACAGGAGAAATGAAGTATAAAAGTCTTGACCCACTTAGTGGGTTATCTTCATCTTTTTGATGGCATCCTTTGAAGCACAGCATTCCTCTTGGTTCCTTTCCCTTTCCCCACTCCTCTGCCCTATTTCACCATGTGGTGAGGACTGGCAAGTGTTGGGATGCCATAAAACATGAGAGAAAAGGGTGGCAGCAACCCCACCCACCCATATGCTTTTCTTCTCTCTCCCACTCCTAGCCAGTTAGCTAAGATGGGGTAACTCACCTCACAAAAGAGCTAAAATTAAAGACTGAAAGTAAGTAGATGTGGACCCAGAGTGGAAGCTCTGTCTGAAGTAATTGGGGCCTATAGAGCATGGCAGAGGGCCTAATACAGCCTGGCCTGGGCAGCCCAGGTGAGCTCCAGCATAGCAGGGCTCCAGATTCCTGGTGTGTATAGGGCCCAACATGGGACTGCAGGTATGTGGTGGCAGTGTGTGGGTTGAGCATGGTAGGTTGCTTTGGATCTGGCACTGCCAAAAACTAAATATGCTGACAGGTCAGGTTACAGTTGCTGTGGGAACTGTGACCTTTGAATTTCCTGGCTTATGCCTGGAATTTTGGTTGCATAATACTACAGCAACTTGGATTTCTTCCGCCTTTTCTCCCTCCTCCTTGGCTTTACATTTTTTAACCCAGTGAGTGTGATCCCAGGCTCTGTTCCTCCTTTTTTTGGGGTAGAAAGTCTTACTCAACTTTTCTTTTCACACTTTCCCAAAGTTTGCTGGCAAGGAGACCTGGGGATTGAGGGCCTCTTGAGACTGTTGTCTCCAAGCAAGTTCCTGATGGGCCTCCCTGGAGCTGCCTCAGGGATGGATGCTGTGGATTTTAGGGTGGGCCTAGCTATTCCCATGTGCGTTTCCCAAATGCACCTTGCTGCTCCTTTTTCTGCACTTCTGTTTGCTCTGTTCTGCATGCCTGGAACATCCTCCTTAGGTGGCTTTGCTAATTCTCCCCAGGTTTAATTTCCATTTAGAGTCCCACCCTCTGTGTTAAACCTGATGTCATCATCTTACCCTGAAATAATTTCTGCTTCCAATGAATAGTATGACTTGAATATTTCATTTTGGTATTAAATCAGGTATAGCTTCAGGGTATATGTTTTCTTGTTGTTGCGATTTTGTTGTTTTTGTTTGTTGGGTACGGAGTGGGGTGATCTGGTTTCTCTTTTCCACAAATAAGATTCTTGAAGGACAAGATTTTTAGTCGTTGCCTTTCTTGTGAAATTGTCATGGGTTTATATTTGATATGCTAAATTAGCACATATTTTCTATTTTCCTTTTTTGTTTTGTTTTGTTTTTGTTAAGAGATGGGATCTTTGCTCTCTTGCCCAGCTGACCTCTAACTCCTGGGCTCAAATGATTCTTTTGCCTCTTGCCCCAACCTCCTGAGTAGTTTGGAACTATAGGCATGTGCCACTGTGTCTGACAAGCATGTATTTTCTTAGTGTGTATCTTGAGGAAGACATTGAACTTGGGAGTTATGAAGGATATAGGAAAAAACAAGGTCGTTAAGTCCACATCCTTAAGTTGTCCAGCCTGGCCTTGCATGGTATGGTCTTACTTTCCCTCCTGTCCTCTTCATTGAACTCTAAACCCATCGGCCTTTTTTTTTTTTTTTTTTCTCCAGGAAGACCCTACTCTATTCTTACCTAGGGCTTGCATATATGTGTTTCCTTTTGCCCCTAAAGCAAGCTCCTACCCTCACTGGCACCATTGCTCCAGTGTTAGGCAAGATTCTACTTTATTACCAAAGCCCTTCTTAACCACCAAAGCCAAGGGGGTACCTTCTGATATTTTTCACGTATTTCTGCCATTCTTTTTCTTGTGGGCCTTTTCGTAGTGCATAAGTATGAACTTGTCTGTTTATTTATGTAGTCTTTTTCTAAAAATATTTTTAGTTATAGATAAGCACAATTTATTTATTTATTTATTTGTATGTAGCGCTGAGTATCGAACCCAGTGCCTCACACATGCTAGGCAAGTGCCCAACCACTGAGCCACAACCCCAGCCCCTTATGTAGATATTTTTATACTAATTGCTGAGACCACCATTTTACTTCCAATTTGGAGGCATAAGGACATAGGAGTTTTGTTTCATTTTGTGCTTTGATTCACCACAATACCTGGCTCCAGTAGACTCACAGTAGATGCTATGTGTGTTCTTATAGAAACATAGGCACTTTGCTCTAAGGGACAAGAAAGTATAAAATGACAGTTTTTCCTAAAGATCATGCTAATTTGGTCAGTCTAAACATGTAGACTTTATGGAATCACTTGGTGTCTGCCTTGAGATTAAAAACTGAGATTTCTTTGATCTAGACAAAGTATACTTGCTGTTTCCTCCTTTCTGCATTCTTCCTTCCCTTTATTCCTTTTTTGGCTTGTCTTGGAAATGGTTTGAGGCAGCTTGGGTTCTTGATCTGTGAGGATATTGAAGCAGACTATTATTCTGTTCTGTGGAATTCTAGACACTTATTTTGGGACCTTTGGGATACTCACTTTTTCCTAAACTTCATAGTCATTTTTGAGAAGCAGTCTGCGCTACTAGCCAGAATAGTGAGGAGAAGCAGAGCAGTTAGTCTCCTCTTTGCTGACTGCTCTCACAAGCAAGTCGGCACGGGTATGTGTGCTTTTCCTAATCTTTTAAAGATGACTCAATATCTCAACCCTCCCTGTGCCCTGGGCATACTATCCAGGACTTGCCTGCAAAATTGTGCCACTAAAGAACCTGAGGGCCTAGTGAAGTAATGTCTACAAAGATACTTTGAGCTGGTCAGGAAAGAAAGAGGCACTCTGTGCAGCCAGTGTGTCATTATTAATCAGACTTTGCTTTGGTCCACTCTGCCCTGGATATGCCTTCTGTTGCCACTCAGCTGCCAGGATTAACAAACCAAAAGTAACAGGACTATCTTCCCCAGCCCTTGTTGGCACAGTGGCATAGAAAGTAGGAAAACAGAACTCTAGGTGACTATTCTCAGTGTGAGGAGCTACAGACAGAAAGGCAGCCTTCCCTAGGATGCACACTGTCATGGGGTGTTGGGTTCCTCTGGGGATCTCCCACCTCTGCCCTGCCTTTAGTCCCTTATTTCATTCTCAGTGCCTTTGACACCACACCCACTTTTCTCAGTCTGACAAGGTGGGTAGTCAAGATAGTTTCTCCTTCTCTTTCCCACCTCATATTGAGAGTAGACACCAAGTTTTGAGTCTGTCTTCAGTCTCCTAGAGTGAGTCATTAACCAGCTATGGAGCCATACTTCAGGGGTCTTCCTTCCCCAACCCAGTTCCCACTGGGTGGAGAATTTATGCAAGTCAGATTAAAAAGTCTCTGTAGTGAGAACCATATCCTTCTTACTACAGTGGCAGATCATCTTATTTGCTCTTAAGTTTTCCTTTTCATTTCTTAAAAGCATCAGATTTTAATATTAATGTCACATATCAAGTGTGTGTGTGTGTGTGGTGTTGGATGGAACCCAGAGTGTGCTAGGCTAGCACTTTACCACTAAGCTACATCGCCCTCCCTCCAACCCTATATCTCTGTTTTATGGGGGGGTATGTAGTCTGAGGAAGGCTTGATTGACTGAGGGTTGAGTAATTATTAAGTCTTAAGATTCATTTGGGATCTTTAGAATTCTGGAGCCTCAACTCTTCCAGAGTAATTTCTGGTTTCAGTACTACTTGTCCCCTGAAGTGTGTCCTTTCTGTGTTGCAGGTCTAAACTTTGGGCCAAGCTTGCTATAGTATCCCTCCCTGTTCCCACAAAGGCAGACCTCAGGACTTGAGTTTGCCAATTATTTCTCTTTGTTCATGTTAATTCTTTTCTCTTTCTTCCTTTCCTTTTCTCTCTACTAAATTTGGCCTTGATTGTCCTTTAGGATCTCCATAAATCCTCCTTTCTTCTGAACAACTTTCTGGATTTAGTTACTTTTTTTTTTTTAACTAAAAATGTGTGTGTGTGTTGTGTGTGTGTGTGTGTGTCTATGTGTTGTGTCGTACAGGGGACTGAACCCCAGTTTTGCACATGCTCGGCAGATGCTCTAGCCCTTTCCCAATTTACCTGTTCTTACAAGCACCATTTTTGTTTTAATGTGTACTTTAGTTAAATGATTATTAAGTTAAATCTATTAGAAGCTTGTTATGTAACCTAAACACCTCTCTTTGAAACTGTTATCTAGAGGAGTTCAATGCCAGTGATCAGTATGGAGTGGATAGGAATGTGTGTGTGTGTGTGTGTGTGTGTATTTACTGAACAGTGTGTGTGTGTGTGTATGTATGTTTACTGCACAGTGATCCGGCCTGGGGAGTTCAAGAGCAAGTCCATCATGCATTGTAGCTTGAGTAAATGATGTCTCAAACATGTGTTCTACTTTTCTTGCAGTGTATGTAGATACTGATGTGATTAACAGAAGTTGAATTCATAGTAGGTTTTTTTTTATTGTAAGACATTATTTTCAGTCAACGGAATGTAAGAAATAGATTATATCACATAAAGATAAAAATCACTGATGGCAAAAAGGATTCATCATGCAAAAAAAAGATTAGGAATTGTGGCTACCCCATTCACTTGGCATCCATGTCCCATTCTGTCTTGACTGTTAGCCAAGTTGTGAGCCTTTGAGCATGGGACTTCTTGGTTGCCTGCCCTTTTACATAAAGGAGTAAAGTCCTTTAGAGGGCTCACACATATTAATGCCCATGAAGTATTATAGATTTAATCTAGTCCTTAGATCCTATTTTCCCATTCCATTCTAATAGTTTACCTTCTTGAACTCCCTCTTTCTCTTCTTTTTCTGTCTAGTTTTTACAAATAATCCCTACCTCCACTGAGATCCAACTCCCCATTCAGCAAATATCAGGCTAGTATGTGGGCAGTACATGATAATTGAAACTACTATTTATTGAATATTTTTGCCAGGTATTGTGAAAGGTGCTTTAGAAATGCATTCTCTCATTTACTTCTTGGAAATACCCTATAAAGTAGTTACAGTGTTATCCGTATTTACAAATGAGTCTCATAGGAATTGGACAGCCAACTGTGAGGTGGAGTCAGGATTCAACCCCAGTCCTTCTCCTACTCCTGTGCTCTGAAGCTTCTGGTGTATGCACCTCTTGAGGATTGTCATGGCTCTTCCCTTGAGAAAATTTCCACTGGGGAAATAAAAACAATGGCAAACAATACTGTTTGGATAGGAATAAGTAGTACATTGTTTGGTAGTGTAGTGGAACTCAGAAGTTGAGGAGCTCAGAAGGAACTAGAGGAGGTGAGGGGGTGTCATGAAGAAGGCAGTGTCCTGCTGGGTTCTATAGTATGGCTGGGTAGGGAGGAAGAGAGCATTCAGGAGTGGGAAGGGAGCAGCATGCACAAGGCCCCAGGGAGAAAATTGTGTTTGTAAGTTTTATGCTGGGCTGGGAGTGGGCCTGCCAAATTCAGGAGCAGGGCTTCTCAGGGAAAGTGGGATCAGAATAGGTAACTGGAGTCAGAGGGACTTGAAATCAGGCAGGAAACATACTGGAGTAGGTTATAAGCAAATATGTATGGTGTTTAAGCAGGACATGACAGGATAAGCCTGCGTAAGAGTGATGGAGTTGGCAGCAGATAGCACATTCCTCATGGCAGGATGATTACCATACCCTCCTGTCTAGTTATTATTTTGTGCATTCTTTCCTCTTTTTTTTTTTTTTTTTGTACTAGGAATTGAACCCAGGGGCACTTAACTACTGAGCCATATTCCCAGCCCTTTTTTATTTTGACTAAGTTGCTTAGGGCTTCGCTAAGGTGCTGAGGCTGGGTTTGAACTTACCATCCTCTTGTCTCAGGCTTCTCAGCTACTGGGATTACAGGTTTATGCCACCATACCCCGACTCTAGTCAATATTTTTTTCTCGGATGTGGGGTACCAGGAATTGAACTCAGAGGCACTCAACCACTGAGCCACATCCCCAGTCCTATTTTGCATATTATTTAGAGTCAGAGTCTCACTGAATTGCTTAGCACCTCACTGTTGCTAGGGCTGGCTTTGAACTTGCAATCCTCTTGTCTCAGCCTCCCCAGCAGTTGGGATTATAGGCTTGCTACCCGACCCAGCTAGTCAATATTTCTTAATTCTTCTCTCCCCTATGCCCTCTTTTGGTCCTGGAAACAACTGTCTGTGGAAGTTCCATGTTGATTGATTAAACTACCCTAGAGTGTGGTGAAGTGAAAGTGCAGAATGCAGAGATCAGAGACCTGAATTTGACTTTTGGCCCTTGTATCCTCATAGCTAGGCAAAATTATCTAACCTTTCGTCATTTTGTTTTTCTCCCCCTCACCTATAACTTATAGTCAATTTAACTGTGCATAGGGTTGTTTCTAAATTAAGATGTTAGCAGATAGAAATACAGAGGCTGTTTGGTTTAGTGGTTCCAGGCTTCCTGGGATCAGGTGTCAGCAATATCACTTACTGTGTGACTAAGCAAGTTGCTTAACTTCTCTGTGTCTTCTTTTTGTTATCTATAACCAGGCTGATAATTGTACCTCACAGTGAGAATTAAATGTGCATGCATATATGTGAACACTCACATCTTAAACAAAGCCTGTAACATAGTAGTAAGTGATTAGTAAGTTATAGTTATTATTGTTAGTAGCATCATTACCTTCTTCATCTCACTCTCATCACAGTACTTCAGTATTCACAGTACTTGAGTATGAGAGGAGAACAATGAATAAAGAGATCAACCCACATGTCTAGTAAGAAACTGCCAATGTACAATAAAAAGTACTGCTTTTCTTAAGCACCATTGTGCCAGCTACAAGCCACAGGTGACAGAAGAAGCATCCACATGGCCCTGGCCCTTTTGCTGAACATAACTGAAAGCTAAATGGGGCTAGTCTAGGTATAGGACAAGGGGAAGGCAAACACTCTAAAACAAATGCCACAGCTAATGGGCCACAAGGCAGGTACAGGGCTCTCTGGGGCCTCTGTGTCCCAAGGCAGATCCAGCAGCTGACTGTCAGGCAATAGCTCTCTTCTTTCCTAGCCAGCCATACTTCAGAGACTAGTAGGACACTGCTTCCTTCTTCACGATGCTCCCTCATTTCCAGCTCCTCCACCTCTGAGCTCCATCATACTTCCAAACAAAGTAATTCCAGGATCTTTTAGAGATTTCAGGTATTTGCTGAAGTCTTTTTTAAAAAAAAAAAAGTCTGTCATTGTTTTCTAGAAGAACTCTTGCTTCTTTTCTGAGGCATCTAAATAGAGAAGAGAAGGAAAGGAGAGAGAGATCTGTCCTCTTCCTCTGTCAACTCAGCTGCAGTGAGTGGGAGATTGCTTCCTGTGGGATAGGTCAGCTGCTGGATCTGCCCTGGGACCCAGCAGCCCTACAATGAGCTCTGCTCCGGCCTTATGCCCTATTCGCTGTGGTGTTACTGTTTTTAGGATTGTTTGTCACATCTCCTTGTCCCAGACCTACCTGGCTGTGTTTAGCTTTTGCAGGGCAGTTACATTTATCATTAAAGGCCAGGACCTAATAACTGCTGCTTCTAAAACCCCCCAGCTTGGGGCTGGGGATGTGGCTAGTGGTAGAGCACTTGCCTGGTATGTGTGAGGCACAGGGATCGAGTCTCAGCACCACATATAAATAAATAAAGATCCACTGACAACTAAAAAATATTAAATAAAAAAAAACCCAGCTCTTTGTTCTTGAACCAGCAGTAGTGTCTGAGTCTTGAATTTATCTGTGTAAAGCAACTCTTTTTTTTTTTTTTTTAAGCAAAACTCAAATCACTGGACCTTGTCCTTTGTAGATGAAGTGAGAGTTGCTTTCTGGGGACTGGCTCATACCAGAAACCAGCTGGTTTTTAAATTGCTACAAATATTTAAAGGAACAACTTATTTGTGGACCACATCCCCACCCATTGAACCTTCTTGTCTGTAGGATCCTAGCACCTGTGATGGTGTGGAGGTATGTGACATCTGGTAAAGATGCATGAGATTGATTTTAAGTCTTTACTCTCTTAATGGTATCAAGCTGTGGAGCTAATGACTTTCACCCTCTTCCCCCCACCCAATCATGTATGGTAATATGTATGGACATGTGCCCTGTGGAGAGATGGAAAAGAAAACCAAACGCACGCATTAATCATAGGGGCAGGTGGTTGAACAAAGTGAAGTCTCATCATTTGGTGGCCTCTGGACTGACAGCGGAATCCTGTGTGGAACGATGTCTTCAACTAACAGTTAAATGGCCAAAAGACTGGGTTTTGTATATTTGGCCTCCACCAAGCAACATAAAAATGCTGTCAGAAGGATGTGGTGGTAGGACTGGGTGCTGAGAGACACAGAGTGACAGGATGGCAACAACAAGCTGGCCTTCCTCCAGCTTTGCTTTTCTTGGATTTCCCACTTGAGCTGAGGAGGAGAGGCTGATGGTTTTGGCTATTGCCCAGCTCCTTTCTTCATTCTTGTAAGAACACTGAATTCCAGCCCTGGTAGTAATGCCATTTTTAAGTACTCTGTTTATATCTTGTGGACTGGGTTTAGAGAGCAGGCAGACCACCCAGCCTTTGGGAAATCCTTGGAAGTTTCTCTGTTGGCACCTTGGTAGTTCCCATTGCAAGTTTATGAGGGTCTCATTTTACTATGTGTTATAAATGCAGTAAAACGGGAACCAGATCTTTAAAATATGTCCTTAGGACTTGATGTCTGTTTGCTCCTGAGCTGGTTCCCTAGTGGGTAAAGGGTTACTTGTCTGAAGTCAGGAACATATTCCCTTGAAAGGCCCATATTTTATTTGGGTTTAGATTTGAATGGGAGGTGGCAGAGCGACTTTCCTGGCTCTCTGAATGTGTCTGCATCTTCATTGGAGCTCAGCTTAATCTACTTGCCAAGTTTGTGGTGACTCCTGTGTTGTATGCACTGTGAGGGTGGTTGGGTGGGTGCAGCTAAGGTGAATGAGTGCCATGGGGGTGTCAGAAGTACTGTGGGCCACAACTTATTGTCCTTATTTTCCTGGTTTCCCATGGGGGGGAAATGGTACCTGGCCATGTGTTATGATTTGGGTTGGATCTTAAATGTACTCCAAAGACTCATATGCTAAAGGCTTGGTCACTAGCATGTAGTGCTATTGGGAGGTGGTGGAACCTTTAGGAGGTGTGGCTTAGTGGAAGGAAGTTAGGTCTTTGGTGGGAGTACCTTTCAGGGGATATTGGAACCTTGGCTCCTTCCTGTCTCTTTGTTTCCCTGTTACTCTGAGGTAAATAGGCTTCCTCCTACCACATGCACCTGCCATTATATGCTGTACTACCACAGGCCCTAAGTGATGGGGCCAAGGTATACCAAGATCTTTGAAACTGTGAGCCAAAATAAACTTTTCTTTCCTTTAAAGTTAATTATTCTCAGGTATTTTATTATGGTGATGGAAAGCTGATGAACACCATGGCAGGGTAAGGAATGGGTGAAATAGGCCCATAATATGTTAACAACTATCTTGCCTTACTCCTAGGGAGATAGGGATTATCAGATCTCCACCCACAAACACACATATTTGTATAAAACCTAGGAGAGCAAAATAATTCTCATTGAGGAATGGAGATGGCTATCATGTTGTCTTGTGCATGAATGTCCCTCAACAGAATCTTCCTTTAAACCGTCTGTATTTAAGAAAGTTGTAAATAAAGGCAAATCTTTGATTAGAGTATAAGTGTCTTTCTGCTTTTTTTTTTTTTTGCCACGGAACAGGATATAGACAATAACTGAATAAAATTAACAATTGGTTTCTATCCCTATATGCTTTGTAACTTTTTTCTTTACACTGTTTTTGGGAACTGCTTATCCTCAGCATCTAAAACTATACCTGCCATAATTGGTGCTCAAATTTATTAAGTGTTTTTCTCTTTTTAAATTGTGCTTCCCACTGCCATAGTTGTAATCTGTGTCTCCTTCTCTCATGTCCAGAGATGGCCCAAGCCACTGGACATTGTCTGACTCAAGTTCCATCCTCCTGACCATGCTCAGGCCTGGTGCTTTGAAGGCTCCTGTCCTCCTTCCCCAGTCTCGATGCAGCTCCCCTGGCTGGCTTTGAAAGCCTTCCAGAAATGCCTGCCTGTCCAGCGCCACTTCTCTGCTTCCTCCCCTTCCCTTACCCCAGTTATGCTCTGCTGCTGTATCTTGAAAGAGCCCTCTCTTTTCTGTCTATCTGAATCCTAAGTCTGATTGTTTGGCCATACAGTTTAGGAAATGCTTGCTTGTTTGTTGTAGTACTTGTGTTAGTTTTTTCCTTTTTTTATATATACCTTTATTTTATTTTATTTTATTTATTTTTATGTGGCGCTGAGGATCAAACCCAATTCCTATTATACGTATCAGGCAAGTGCTCTACCACTTAGCCCCAGCCCCTAGTTTTTTTCCTTGATCAGATTTTAAGCTTCTGCAGGGTGGGAATAAACATTTCATTCTTTGTGTACTTCTTTTGAGTCATCCTATGGCATATGATATATACAGTTAGCAAACACTTGGTTGACAAGTTTTTTTGTGTTTTTTTTTTAATTTATTTTTATTTTTTATTATTTCTTACATACATGACAATAGTGGAGTGCATTACATTCATAATTTTTTTGCATTACAATTCTTAATACACCTTTATACTACAATTTAATAATAACTTTTTAACAAGAAGTGTCTTATGTTATGATCACTTTGTGCATTTCCTACATATAAGTCTAGATTTGGTCTTGCTTTCTCCTGTCCTCCCTGTATAATCTCTGTCTGGTACCCAGGATCCTTGGGATTTTGCATAATATGATAGAAAATTTTAGCCCTTAGAGAAGTCATTCAGAAGCTATGGATGATGATCACCATGTGATTAATGGCTTAACATAAATTCCACATAATACATCAGAATATGAATCCAGGCTTTCAAACTCTATCTTCCGTGCAACTCCCTTTCTCTTTTTTCCTCCCACCTCTCTTCCCTATTTAGTGGTAGTCTTCTTCTTATGCTCTTCCTCCCTATCCCATTTTGAGTTACCTCCCTTATATCAGAGAAGACATTCGGCATTTGTTTTTTAGGGATTGGCTAATTTCACTTAGCATAATCTGCTCTAATGCCATCCATTTCCCTGCAAATGCCATGATCTTGTTATTTTTTAGTGCTGAGTAGTATTCCACTATGTATAAATGCTACATTTTTTTTTAATCTAGGTTGGTTCCACATTCTAGCTATTGTGAATTGTGCTGCTTTGGTTAACAAATTTACCACTCTTTTAGTCATTGGCATAGGAACTTTCCTATCTTTGTCTTATTTTGATTTCCTTTTCCTATAGGTCTTACAGTATGGCTCATCTGAGTGTTTAGGATATAGGTTATATGGATCTAGCTAAGAAAAAAACTCCCAAACTGTGTTTTCAAAGATGAACCTCATGGTGATGCAAAGTTTCCTTTTGCTCTTTGGAAGAGAGGTAATAGTGAAGAGGAGTAGCTAGGAGTAGTAGAGAGCAGTGATGCCTAGAGGGGGAGCAGGGGTAGAAAGGGAGTGGGAGATAACTCTTGCATGGCTAAGGAAGGAAAGGCACAACCCAAGCACAGGTAGAGTGCGCTGAACCTCTGACATCTCTTGCTTTCTTCTTCCTATTCTCTGTTCTCTCACCTCCACCTCCAAGTCTGGGCCACCTCCTGCTACATTGGAGATATTATTGCTGCTTCCTTCAAGAGCTAAGAGGCATCTGCTGGGTAGGAAAATGCAGGAGTGGTGTGAGGAGAACTGCAGGAGAATGTGAGCTTTGAGTTATCAGAAACTTTTTCAAACTGTTTTCAACTTGGACTGGATTGATAAGGATCCCCAGGAGCAAATTCTGGGGTGAGAGATCACCCGCCCCAGAGTGTAAGGAAGCAGAGCCAAGGGTAAGAGGCTGGGTCTGGAGATTAGTGTCCTCAGAGTCAGGTCACACCTGGGTGTGAAAGAGGACCTTTAACAGTGATCATCTTCCCAGGGGCTGACACTCCTCATAGTAAGAATCTATTCCTTGCCTCTGGTGAGCCCCACCAGGAAGGACATTGATGTGTTTGTGCTTTGGTTGTTTTTCTTTTAGTTCCTCAGAACAAAAATCTTTGGACTGTCTTACATTCTTTTTCTTTCTTTATTTATTTGTAGTTGTAAATGGGCAGAATGCCTTCGTTTGTTTATTTTTATGTGGTACTTAGGACCAAACCCAGTGCCTCACAGTGCTAGTCAAGTGCTCTGCCACTGAGCTACAGCCTCAACCCTTTTGTATTCTCTTACCTCATGTGTTGTTCATTATCAGATCCTGTCAACTCTCCCTTACATTCTGATTCTGACTACTGTCTGCATTGACAGTTCTCTAGGACAAGCCACCACTATCTATAGCTCCTGGATTTTTGCAGTAGCCTCCACCTGGTTTCACTGCTCCCACCTTGGTACTCTAGATGTGTTGTCAGTTGACACTCAGAGGGCTCCTGTTGACATTTGGGTTGCAATTTCAGCATTCTTCCTTGTTCAAACCTCTGCAGTGGTTCCTTGTTACACCCTGAGGAAAGATGACGCTGTCTGTGTCCCCAGGTTACCCTGTGGTATGCTCCCTTAGACCTTTGCTCTCTTCCCATGGTCTTCCCAGCCACCCTGGTTACTATCACAGTGCCCTTCACAGCACACCCATGGACTTCTGTCCTGCTTCCCCACCTTGTTTTTCCCCTTAGCAACAACATTTCCTTCTGATGTACTAGGGTGCACTTGTGTGTTATCCATCTCCTCAGACAAGAATGGAAGCTTTATGGGGACAGGGATTTTTGTTTGTCTCGTTCACTATTTTCCCCCAAATTTCTGGCACATAAGGAGTGAACAATAAATGTTTTTTTATTTTATTCATTTATTATATACCATTGTGTACTATACTCTGGGCATACACATGTACACACACACGCACACACACACACACACACACACACACACAGGATTAAGGTGGGGATTGCTGCCCCTAAAGAACTCAGAGCCTAGTAAGGAGCAAAAGATGGCAGTGTCAGGAAAGCAGTATTACTGAGAGGTGAATGGATTACAGTGGGAATAAGGCAGGATGTATAGCCGTGCTGGGGAGACATTGATAGAGGGAGAGGCAAGGTGGGCCTTCTAGACTGATTCCACCCGGAGGTGGGGAGGACTTAACTGAAAGCATTCTGCTGTTCTTGGTGCATATCTTCTCTGTGTCTTTGGCCACAGGCTGAAGGAGAATTATCAGCTTCCTTTGCTAGTCAGTCAATAGATGTTAAATGCTTTTCTTGATGGCAGGGAATGCATCCTGAGTATTTTCATCTGCATATCAAATAAGTTCAGTTCCTTTAACATTCTCTCATAAAGACTGTTCCATCCAGTTATTCTTTTTTCCCCCCTGTACCCTTTCTGCTCTGCCCCACCCCCTTTATTTATCTCTGTTTTTCTATCCCAGAAGGATTCTGTCCTGTGAGTATTTATTTCCTCAGTCTACCTGTTTTTCACCCTGTGGTGCTGGTGATGGAACCCAGGGCCTCATGCATGCTTGGCAAGTGCTCTATCACTGAACTACATCAGCACCAACATAACCTTAATTCTTCACTAGCAAAAACAGTTATGTCCCCCTTCTCCAAAGGTAGGCAATCATCATTATAAATCACTCTGTGCCAGTTGCATTTAGAGCCATACCTTCACATAAACAGGCCTCAATTAGCCTGTGTCTGAAGGTCATTTCTGACCCTTCTAAGTTGCCAGATAGTTGTGGTGTAGTCCATTCCCCAAATGGACAGTTCAGCTTGACCTGGCAAAGGTTATCTCAGATTGATGGGCTAAAGAAGTGAATCTTTGAGCTTTAATGGGAAATGAGAATGAGGCATGGCTCCTTAAGAAGGTGGACAGAGCCAAGCTGTTGGCTCTACTTCCCCCCCCCCTTTCTTTATTAACTGCCCCTAGCCATTTGTCATCCTCATCATCACCTCTAGGACTATGTGTTCCACTTGGTCTCTGACTGTTAAGGCATTTTCATTTTAAGGAACAGAACACAATTAGCACCGTGCCAGAAATATTTCAAATTTTGAAGTTTCTCAGCTTTTGGAATATTCACATAGACTTGACACTCCAAAAGCTTTGGATTCTGGAGCATTTTGATTTAAGATTTTCATAATAGGAATGCTCAACCGGAATATGAGAAATATCTAAAGGTTTATATCATCCAGAATTCTCTTAGGAGATCAAATCATGCCACCTCACCGGATCAGTTCACCTAAAGTTTTGGTTTATAGGTAATATGGAATATTTAATGTCTTAGGGTGAATATTCCTTGCCCTACACTCCCTTAGAAACTCTCTATTCTTTTCATAGTGGTAGTACTTGCTACTTAAGAAATTAGCCAACGCTGTTTTCCATAAGCAGACACAATTTGAGAATCTACCATGGGGGTCTATAAGAGTATGTGCCATTTTAATCCCCTTCACAGCATCCTTTAATAAATAAAGCTTTCTAATGGGACTGTTGCATCAGTTAAGATTAGTTTTAGTTGGAAATTACAGATATGGCTTTAACTTCAAAAGAAGATTTTATTTTTTATGTGAAAGAATTTAGAGACAATGCCATCTCCATGATCATCTGAACTTTGGCTCACACCTCCTACCTAGAAAGATGGAAGTTCTGGCCTTTTTAACCATAATATGGTGGTTGTATGCCCCACTCTGTGGCTCAAGAGGAAAGAGTTTCACTTGGTCTAACTCCATTATGTGGCAGATAGTTTCTATTCTTAAGGTTACCTCATGGTCAGGTATGACTACTAGAGATCCAGCCCTCTTATTTCTGTCTCCAGGAAACACTCAAAGGGAGATGCTTTAGTCTGTTTCCTGTTGCAATAACAAAATGCCCAAGACTGGGTAATTTATAAAGAACAGACATTTATTTAGTTCATGGTTCTGAAGCTAGTATGTCCAAGGGTATGGCATGACATCTGCTCAGCATCTAATGAGGACCTTCTTGCTGTGTCATAACATGGAGGAAGTGATTATATGATGAGACAGAGCAAGTGTACTAGCTTACTGGGCTCTTACTCTTCGTATGAAACCACTGATGCCATCATGGAGGGCCCACACTCATCACCTCATTGAATCCTAATTATTTCCCAAAAGCCCTGCCTTCAAATCCATTAGCATATTAATTTGGGAATTCACTTTCCAATTTATGAATTTAGGGGTTACAAGTTCAAATCATAACAGGAGGTAATGGAGAAAAAGACAAAAAGTTGCTTTCCCACGTGAGACCACTCCTTTAAAGTCTTTCTGTTTACATCTCATTAGTTAGAACTTAGAAGACATGGTCACATCTGGCTTCAAGGAATGCTGGGAAGTGGGGTTTTGTAACTGAGCAAATAAATTACTGGCTGTAATAAAATTGGGGATGCTGTTACCAAGAAAGTACTTTTTTTTTTTTTTTTTTTTGCTGTAATTTATAAGTGTTTAACCTCCTCACTATAGTTGGTGTGTTTAGTGCTTTCTGCCTCATGTGAGTCTACTACTTCCTGCCTTGTCTCCAGTGAGCATGCAGAGAAGCTAAACATGTACACAGGGTGATCCTTTCTCCAAACACTAGCTGGCTGTGCTTGGTTTCTTCATCGTCATCTTTTCTCTGAGCTAAATAGTAACCCAGTTGCAGGAGTTAATTTAATTGGAAGCTCTGAGGATAACATCTTCATCAACCTCTTCAACAGGGACAGCAGTGGTGGGGCAGGCTTGGGCAGACCTGGGGATTACTGTTCCTGGAGCTCTGGGCTCTTCCTCTCTTTCTTCCTCTTTATTCTGAATCCTGTTCTGTTTAGAAGTTGGAGTCTTTTTTGTGTGGCCCGCTTAAGCTTCCTTGCTTAGCTTAATATTGCAGGGCTTTGAGGAGTGGGCTCTACATGAGCATACAGCACCTCTGAACATGTGATTAAAATCACACATATTAGATTGAGCCATTCTGAACTTAGTATAAGAAACTGACTGTGTCTGTGTTGATGTCCCTTCTTTGCTCTACTCTTCTATAGCTGCACCTCCTACAAGGTCAGGAATTACAGTGGACACACTCTCAAGAGTCCTTCTTCCTGCTCATTTTCTCCCTTTTGCATATAAACCATCCACTGAAACACCATTTGGATTTATGACCCAAAATCTGAAATTCCTAAATTCTCCCTAGACTCAAGTCCTTAAGAAACCTGGATCCTGCTTAGCTCAGCATGTGAGTCCAAGGTCTCTTGTGTCTTTTCCAATTTGAATGTGATGTGGCTTGAGGCTTTTCAGGCATGAGATCTATTTCTATCTCCTACTCAAGCTGGGGTTTGTCCAGGAAATTGTCACTAACATATTGAGATGCATAGCAAATGAAGCTGTCAGGAGAAACGTCTGGTGTGTCTTTGCTCCCAGTAGCAGCTTGAGAAAGTGTTAATTTGTATGAATTAAATGAGCATATTATGGGATGTTGGTAGGTGGGAGTAAGTGTGTGGATGAGTGTGGGATTGGTTCTCTGGGGACCTCTCTAGATGCTGCCTTTCCCCTGCTACACACAGCTTTCTCCAGTTTCTCAGCATACTGGTAGTCACATCCTCTTCTGAGCCAGAGGACAAAAGGAAGGTTCCCTGTAGAGAGAGAAATGGACTGGCCTAGATTTCATGGGAGCAAAGGGATAGAGAGAGTGTTGAGGGCAGGCCAGGCACCCGTGGCCAAGAATTAGTCCCGAACTGGTTTGCAGCCCTCACTTCAGTACTGGGCCTTTGATTCTTTGTGGTACCTACTTTTCTTTTCTGCCTCAAGCCAGGGAGATTTTGAGAGTGTGGGGAAAAGGGCAAGGAGATGATCATAGCTAATGTGCTGGGCATTCTGAGTGACTAAATACATTGTCATTTAATTCTGAGCAAGAATCAGAGTGACTTGATTAAAATCCCACAACTAGTAAGTAGCTTTAAAAAAGATTTAAATCCAATATGTGTGTGTGTTGGGGGGCAGGGCTGAGGCTAGAACCCAGGACCTCATAAATGCTAGGCAAGTTCTCTACCACTGAGTTCTATTCCCAGCCCTTGAATCCAGTTCTCTTTGATTGGAAGTTTATGCCTTAACCATATTAGATTTCTATCTCTCCCTCTTTTATTCATTCAATAAAATGTTTGAGTCCATTGTGTTTTGAGTGCTAAAGATAAAAGCAATGAGCCAAACATATTTAAAAAAAAATCTTACTTTCATGGAGCTTATATATATATATATATATATATATATATATATATATATATATATATTAGTAGTAGATGGACCCAGTATCTTTATTTATTTATTTTTATATGGTGCTAAGGATCGAACCCAGTGCCTCACACATGTGAGGCAAGCGCTCTACCACTGAGCTAAAACCCCAGCCCAGAGCTTATATTCTTTCACTATCAGTTTCCTATATTATATTTTTTCTCACACACCCCCCCCTTTGTGGTGGTGGCAATGGTTATGGTGGTACTTGGGGATTGAACCCCACAGCCTTGCACATGCTAAATAAACACTGTACTGCTAAGCTGTAGCCCCAGTCCTTTTTAATTGTATTTAGAGTCAGGATTTCTCTAAGTTGCCCAGGCTCTGAATTTGTAATTGTCCTGCTTCAGCCTCCCAAGTAGCTGGATTACAGGTGAGTAGCTGGGATTTCAGGCATGCACCACTGCACCTGGTTTAACCCCATGTTTTATATAAATATCACATTTCTTTCCCAGAAGGCTCCATAAATGATTCTTCTTTTTCCTCAAACACTAGGAGGGCTTTCTTGCTTGATGGATATTGAGATATTGAGATTTCCCTGCTCCTACTCTCCTGTATCCCCATGTCCCAGAGAACATTGTATCCAGACACCAGGCTAGTTGTGATAGCATATCTTCAGGGAGGCCTGGACTCAGAAGTTCCCCCATACTTGTATCTGGGCTTTCCTGTTAGGTTGTTTTCCCTCTGTTCTGGGGAAAGCTACTCTGAGCCCATTTGGAGTTCCCTTGCCTATCCTCAACCCCCAGAAGTTGTTTTTGAGGTGGGGAAGAATAAAAGTCAAGAAATCAGTGAAAATATCAATTCTTGTTGTAAACTCTCTTTAGGGTTGGTTTCCGAGAGGTTTTTGTGTTCCATTTATTTTGGCTAGTTGTTTCTTCTCCTCCTCCTCCTCCTCCTCATTATTATTATTATTTTTGTATATATTTTTTTCCTTTGCAGTTTGGTTCAGGCCTTATGGATATAGAAGTTCAGCTAAATGTTTTTTGGGTACCTTTGGATTAGATTTAATACCTAGAAATGGTTACCTTCCTTTGATTCAACAGAAACAGGAGGGGCCATACCAGAAGAGCACTTTCCTCTAAGAACAACATGCTTACTTAGTTTGGAGTGAGCACATCCATCTTGTGGTTAATGAGACCTATTGAATGAAGGATTTTGATCTGATGTTGCCATCAGTTTCCTGATATTAGGGATTGAAGGCAAAAGTTCTCCTCAACATTGTTGAAGTTATTCTAACCTTTACTATCTACTGTGTCGGGTATTATGAGCAGCATTTTACATGTTAACCTTGCTCTGAGGTTTTCTTTAGTTAAAAAAGGAAACAGATTAAAAAATTCCCTTTTTCACACAGAGAGGGACAGAGTTAAAATTGAATTTTCTTTGGGGCCCCTGTGTTCTTTCTAGGACCTCACACAGTGTTCTTTTCCTTATCAAGTAAATTCCTGTAGTGTCAGGTGCTCTTCCTGAATTGTGTTCCTCAGCCCTCTGTATGAAATACCAGCTTATATGTGGATTTCTCTTCCATCAGCTTTCTTAAGTGAGCAACAAATCTAAAAAGCTCAGATTTGGGGGCTGGGGTCGGGGCTCAGCGGTGGAGCGCTTGCCTAGCATGTGCAAGACCCTGGGTTCGGTCCTTAGCACTACATAAAAACAAATAAATTAAATAAAGGTATTATGTCCAGCTACAATTAAAAAAAAATTTTAAAAAAGCTCAGATTTTTATTTTTTCACACTGTGTGCTTGGTTGGTTGGTGAGCCTCTTTATATTTGTCCTCCCTCTTTCTGTTCCCACTCTTTTCTCCACATCTCCCCAGAAAATGTATCCAGGTTGACTTAGTTCTGCCTCTTCAACTCCAGAATTGTAACAAATTTTAAAAGAGTAAGGAGAATGGAATGTAGCGGGAAATGTGAGGAGGAGACTACCAGTTTACCTTATGTCTTAGCTCATTTTCTGATGCTACAACAAAATAAAACAGACTGGGTAATTTATAGATATTTATTTGCCTTACAGTTCTAAAGGCTGGTAAGTCCCAGAGCATGGTACCAGCACGTGGTCTTGGTGCTCCTGTATCATAACATAGCAGATGGGCAAGCTAATGATGTGCTAGACAGAGAAGAAATCAGCCCAAACTCATCCTTTTATCAGTAACCCACTCCTGTGATAGGGGCATTAATCCATTCATGAAGGTAGATAACGTTATCAAGGCCTGATAACGTCTGTTTTTTTAATTTTTTAGTTATAGGTGGATACAATATCTTTATTTTATTTTTATGTGGTGCTAAGAGTCGAATCCAGTGCCTCACACATGGTAGGTGAGCGTTCTACCTCTGAGCCACAACCCCAGCCCCCTGATCACTTCTTAAAGGTCCCATTTCTCAACACATTTACAGTAGCAATTAAATTTCAATGAGTTTTTCAGGAGACTTTCAAACCATAACACCTTGTTCATATACCCAGCCATGCTGCTTTGGTATGCCAGTGTAGCTCACATACTCCAGAGTTTATAATCTGGATAGTGGGGATTTCCTTGGTGGTTGCTGAAGGAAATGAATGCAAGAGATAATTGAAAATGTCTGAAGAGAGAAAGATGAGATATTGGGGAGGCTAAGGGCATCTATACCTACTTAGAACAGACTTTAACTGTTCTAGGTGTTAGCAATTAAACCTTAACAAAAGGTTTAATCACTTAGCAAGTATAGTTCTATCTTTTTATAGAAAAGGAAAATGAGGGCTGGGGCTATAGCTCAGTTGCAGAGCGCTTGCCTAGCAAGTGTGTGGCAGTGAATTCCATCCTCAGCACCACGTAAAAATAAACAAATAAGATAAAGGTATGTGTCCATCTACAACTATTTAAAAATAAAGAAAGAACAAACACTTCGATTCTAAATGATTTGAGTCTTGCAGTAGACCTTTAGGGAATGTTAAAATACACATTTCTAGAGGCAGATTAATAAATCTCATTATTCTATAACAAATATAATTGACTTCAGGACTACCTTTGGCAGTCATTCATTTCCTTGGAGTTTGACTTTGAACAAATCCATGGTTTCTTTTCTGCTTTGAGTTTTTGCTTTTGTCAAGTAGAGATAATAAATACTAGCTGTATATAATGGGGTATGATGTTAAAGGAAGAGTATCATGAAAAGTCTCTCATCTCCCAGACTCTTTAGGAATAAGGTATTGTGTTTTTATGGTGTTTCATATAAAGCACTTGCCATTGCTGAATTTTATCCATGATAGTAAGATAGGTAGATCTCAGATTGTAATTTTTGTTTTCTAAGTGTAAAAATGAATTTGGAGAGGTTATACAGCTGATTAAACGACAGGACCCTGCAGTAGATGCCCATCTCTCTATTCTGAATCCAGTAGTTCCCAGCCACACCACCCTTTCTCTTCATAAGCACAATGTGCATGGTGCTGCAGGGTCACCAGGGTGACCTTTCCTTACAGTCTGAGCATTCATTTCTTGTTGCTGAGAAGCTTATTGAGTAAGGGCAGTGCCACTTTTCAGAAACAGTGAAGGAAATGGCCTAGCCAGGAAGCAGGGCTACATTACCAGATAGCCCAATAGAAGGGACCACTATTCTGGCCCTTCTCATGAGAGGCCCATCTTGGGAGGCTGACAAAGGGTGGAGCTGACAGTGGGACTTTCTTTCCTGTTCATTTTGGATAGTGAGTGTTTAAAAATGTCTTGTGAAACATTCATTGTTTAGTGGCTGGGTATGTGCCAAAGTTCATGGCTTGAAACCTCTGAGCATCATCAAGTAATGGAGCAGTTGAGGCAGCATTCTCTAAGACATTTATTATGAGCCTTACTCTGTTAGATTAGCAAGCAAAAATCATTGCTTACCTTGAAATTATTCTCAGGCTAGTCACTAAGGTTCTTTAAAGAGAATTAAGGGCTCCTCAAAAGAATAAAGACTAGTAGTTCCTGGATTCAAGTCAGCTTTCTGTCACTGTGATGAAATAATTGAGATACTCAACCCTTTTTTTTTTATTTGTTTGTTTTGTTTTGTAGTGCTGGGGATTGAACCCAGGGCCTTATACATACAAGGCAAGCACTCTACCAACTGAGCTATATCCCCAGGTCAGAGATAATCGACTCTTAAGGAAAAAGGTTTGTTTGACTCATAGTTTCAGAGGTTTTAGTCTGTGGTCTCTCGGTCCTGTAGCTTTGGGGCCTTTGGTGGCACAATATATCATTTACAAGAGCATGTGGCAGAGATGGCCTGTTCACTTCAAGGCAGTGAGGAATCAGAGAGATAGGAAGAGGCTGGGGTCCCAATAATCCCCTTCAAGGGCATGTGCCCTTCAAGCTAACTTACTTCCACTAGGTTCCACCTCCTAAAGTTTCCTAGCATAATAATGCCATGATTGGGCTGGGGATGTAGCTCAGTGGTGGAGTACTTGTCTAGCATGCACAAGGTGGGTTTGATCCTCAGCATGGAAAAATAAATAAATAAATAGCACCACTGGCTGGGGACCAATAGTACCATCTTCAATACTTGAGTCTATAGAGATCCAAACTGAAACAAATGATGATACAGTTTAAGAATGTTTTTTTATTTTGTTAAATGAACAACTGTGCATTTGTGCTTCTTTGCTTGAGGTATTTTCCCCCCTTCAATCTTAAATATTATTTTCTTGCTTCCTGATGGCATCCTGTCCCCTTATCTCTAAATTCTGCTCAGTTCTGTAAAGACTGTTTCTAGTTCATTTCTTGACCTTTTCTAGACCACTCCATCCCAGATTGACAGACTTTGGAAGTGCCTGAGTACTTGGTCAGCAGCAGCAGCAGCAGGAGTGTTATTCAAGAACTGTTTAGAAATGCAGCATCACAGGCCCACTCAGACCTACAGAGTTGAATTTACATTGTAACAGGATTCTCAGGGGACTTGTGGGTGCACTGAGAAACCTTTGCCTGTACAGAAGTCTCAGGTTGTACTTATTTATCACCTTCTATTACTGGTTGACTGTTTCCCCATTTCTTTTTCCACTTTATAGATTTGTCTTTTGTTAGAGTCTCTTTGCAGCACCTGATGTAGTCTTGGCACAGAGTAGGCATATCTGTATATTTGATAGTCTCCATTTATTAAAAAACTGCTCAGGCCATTTAGGGAATTGAACATATGCTAATGAAAGTTTGCTATAGAAAAGTTAAGAAAATGTGAGAGGATACAGTTAATGAGTTTGAATCTACCAAGTGAGGCTACACTTGAAAAAGGGGCATAGGCATCTGAAGCAGCCAGCCCTCCATAGGTCATTTCTCCCAGCTCTGTTGTTTATCGTCTGAAACCTTGGAGAGTTAATGATCCTACTTGAACCTTTAATTTACTGATCTCTAAAATAAGGATGACATTATTCTTATAATGTTATGTTGAAGACAAAACGAGATAATGCAAGCAGAAGGTTTAACCAAATGTTTGGCACTTAAGTACTTGTTGTGGTTTGGATGTGATATGTCCCCCAAAAGCTCATGTGTGAGACAATTCAAGAAAATTTAGAGGACGAATGGTTAAGTTATGGGAGCCTTAACCAAATCGGTGAATTAGTTTCCTGATGGGATTAACTGAGTGGTAACAGAAGGTGGGTAGAATGTGGCTGGAGGAGGTGGGCATTGGGGGACATGCCTTCAGGGCATAAATTTTGTATTTAGCAAGTGGAGTCTCTCTCTGCTTTCTGATCATCATGTAAGCTACTTCCCTCTATCACACTCTTCTACCATGATATCCCATTTTACCCTGATCCCTAAGGAATGAAGCAAGGCTTCTGTGGACTGAGACCTCTGAAACCATGAGCACTGAAGTAAACTTTTCCTCCTCTACAGTAGTTCTGGTCAGGTCTTTTAGTCACAGCAGCGAAAAAGCTGACTAAATCAATACTCACTGATAGCTTGATGGTACAACAAGAATGCATTCATGCACTCAGCTGTAACTAAAATTTCTAGTTACTTTAATGGATTCCTGTTAATCCTTGAGATATCTTATTATAAAGGGGACAAAATAGAGACAACTGTCTGACAGTCATGTTTATATTTTTTCGTGATTTCCAGGATGGGCTCTAAGTTTCAGAGGAACAGAGTTCCTATCTTGTCCCTAGACATCAGTCTCAGTGAGAAGTGCCTGATAACAAATGCAGTTTGGCTACTGTATGAGGAATTGGGTGACATGGAATGTATATCACAGCCTTGCCACACCCTGCCATGGAAGATCTTTACCCCTCATTATTTGTGCTGTACAAAGCAAACTACTGAAAGTTGACCATACAGTGGAAATGCTCTCCCTCCACCTCTTCCACTTTCTTCCTGCAGGGAGCTGCTTACAGAGAACTGGTGCATGGGTGGAGGGAGTAAAGGCTTCTGTTTTCGTATCTTCCTACACCAGAGCAGGACAGGGCAGGGAGTGGGGACTTGCCAGATTACAAAAAGGGTTATTTCTCAAGTGGTGGTGGTGGTGGGGGGGATCAGATGGCACTGGTATCTGGTAGATCAATGTGGAGCCCTTAGGCTATGCCTTTACTTCTTGGGACCAGAGGCTTGAGAACTTGAAGACCTTAAATCTAGACTGACAATTTTTAATTTTTTTCTAAATTTTAGTACTAGGGATATAACCCAGGGGTGCTCTACCACTGAGCTACACCCCCAGCTCTTTTTATTTTTTAGGACAGTACCTCATTAAGTTATTAAGGCTGCATCAATACTTGTAATTCTCCTGCCTCAGCCTCCTGAGTTACTAGGATTACAGGCATATGCTACCTCCTTTCTTTTCCCTTATTTTTTTTTTAACTTTTTGTTATTGAACAACATGTATGTCTCCCTAGCAGAAGACATAGTATATGTGGATGAACTCATAAATGTATTTCAAGCATTTTGAATATGAAAATCATTAAGTTAACAGCTGTACTATCATTTCCTTTATTCTTTTTTGGGGGGAGGGGGCATTGCTGGGGATTGAACCCAGGGCTTTGTGCATGTGAGGCATGCACTCTACCAACTAAGCTGTGTCCCCAGCCCTTCATTTATTCTTGATTTAAAAAAAAATAGAGTTTATCTCACATTTTATGCATGAGTTCCAATTCACTTGCTGTCTGAATTTATTATGTTAAAAACTTTTTAATTCTTTAGAGGATCAAGGCTTCTTCTGTACTTCTAATTTTACAGTGAAATGTCAATCATTGAAAACTAGGATAAGGGCTGGGAATATAGCTTAGTCGGTAGAGTGCTTGCCTTGCATGCACAAGGCCCTGGGTTCAAATTTGAAGTGGGTGCGCGCGCACACACACACACACACACACACACACATACACACACACAAAGATCTTTCCATCAGAAAAGTAGGATAGACAAAATTCTCTTTTCAATTCACATTGGTGCTTCTGTGACAGCTACATATATGTAATATTATGAGGCTTAGGGAAAGGAGTGTTGTTATCTTGGAGTTTCCAGCAAGACAAACACTCAAGCCTTCCTCTTCTTCTTTTGTTGTGAATTACCTGCTTTGCCATCCATTTCATTGGAGTGTGTTTGTGCTGGTTGTTGGGCAGCCTGGCTTTCTTTAGGATAAGTGGGGCCTGTCTTGGTTGGCAGAGCCTTGCCTACAGGGGTGCACACTGCATGATTTACATGCATAAGTAGCCAGGGCTGGCCCAGGTAAACAAAGAGATTGCCATATGCCAATCCAGCCATGTGGCACAGCAGTTTTGCTCTGATCTTAGATGGACAGTAAACATTTTATGTACAGTGTTTCTCTTCTATAGTCACCCTCCTATTTTCTTTGTGGTTTTAAAATATTTCTTCCCTCATACTTTTAGTAGGAACTGCTCATCCATAGTTTGAAGTTTGTAGCATGGAGGGGTATTACCAGGTCTCCCTCCCACAGCCCCACCTTCCTGCTGGGAGTCAGGATCCTGCATTCTGGTGAGCAGTGTGCTGAAGAGCCAAGGGAGGGGCCTTCCCTGGGGAAGAGGGCAGGAAAGACCAGACGCTAAAAATAAGCAACTAGTAAGAACCTGCTTACTGCTCCCTTAGGTCAGATATGGTCCTCCTATGATAATTGAGCTCAGAGTAGAGTGTGTTTTGGAACAGAGAAGAAAAAAATAACCCTCATTAAATAAGTATTACTGCTAAATATAAGCTTTAACTATATGTTCCAGGTAAGAGGAAATTTCCAAGATCTGCTGGTTTTGGGTGTATGTCCCTCATCATTCTTGGGATGTGTGTGTATGTGAATGTCCATGTACATATGTGTGCTCATGAGTATGCAGTGCATGTTTGTGACACTAGGTGTTTCAGGTGCTGAAACATCTAGGACTGTGGGTAGTTTTTCTCACAAAACCTTTGCCTGAGAGATACTTTGTACATAAAAAGAAAGATGTATCCTACTTACAAGACAGCAGTCCTTAGACTAAATGAAGCAGCTCCCCAGGTTTATACCATGCACAGCCTAGGTCATGATTTCACACCGAAGATATTGATTGCAAAGCAGAAGATCATATGCAAGCTGTGTTAGCTGTTTTGGTCTAGAAGCTGCCTCATTTCCCTTCTCTTCTTTAAAGAAGTAGAAATTTTCCCCCACTAAGTTAAAGAAAATGAACGCTTCTCTGGCCTTCCAGGTTTAAAGTAGAGGCAAGTGAACCTGCACTGAGTAAAAGTGGTATCTCTTCCATGCTTCCTGGGACAGACAGAAGGAACTCCAAGGAAAACTCCTTACAGTCCTCAAGATGCCGCCTGCTTTAGGCAGTTTGTACTTGTCTCATCCTCCTCCTATTATTTAGGTTTTTATTTCTAAACCAGTGAAGAGTTTCTGTTCTAACTTTCAGACTGGATTTTGAATAACTTAATAAGGTTATTGCTTTTATATCCCTCTGGGTGTGTCTCTGCCTTTTCCTGTAATCTGAGAAAGTAGCTATGCTCTTCAGCAAACTACCCCCAGCTCTGTTCTGCCCTGCCATGGCTTGTGGATGAACTGTGCTGAGCAATAGTTAAGCACTCCTGCGGTGCTTGGCCTGTGTGACTCCTTCCATTCCTTTTATCTTGGTCAGCTAGCTAAATATAGCCTCTCCTTTCTGTCATCCCTTCTTTCTCCCATCTCTAAGCAGAAGAGATTCCTTGCCTGTACTCTTTGATGTGGTGGTCTGGGTTGGAAAGATTCTTCAGTGGATAAAGAGTACATGGTAGAATTGGAGTATGCTGCTGCTGCTGACAGGCTAGTGTTGCGAGAGGGGGCCCATGGTTCTCACTGTTTCCCTGGGCAGTAGGGCCCACATTTCCTCCTTGATGTCCAAGTCTCAGGGAGTAACTTCTTGGAGAGAAGAAAGCAATTCCTCACGTAAATCTTGGTAGTGGTTTATTTGGAGGAAGACTGGGAGTGCTAGTGAACTGGGTCTTCTTGATTTGGGCTCTTTTTTCTCCTTTAGCAGATGCCTGTCATCCTCACACAGATCCAGAGTGGGGAGTGGTGCTCAGAGAACTACACATCAGGTGTTGGCACTGCCTGCTATGGGAGAAGCTAAGCAGGGGCCCTCCTTCATCCTGGGCCATATTGAACTTTGCGTGAGCCAAAGGTGCCCCCCTCCCCTTTATTTAGATTTTCTTGCACATTAGTGGAGGAAGGCAAAGCAAACACAGGCCCTTGTATGGTTTTCAGATGTAGGGTATCGGCTGACAGTGTTCTTACTTCATACTGTCCGAACTGAGCTGGGGAATGAAACACAGAGCCAAGTGGGCTTTCCCTGACCAGGGAGAAACACTTGGGAGAAGGTAAAGGTGGAAATGGTAGTATAAGAGGGGAGCTGAGTCTTTCCTCTTTTGGAGTCATGGAGAATTACAGTTGACAACAGTCAGCCCTAAAGGGTATAGATAAATTGAATCTAGCCATAAATAATATTAGATCACCTATTTATTGGCACAGTCTTAATTTTGCACCTAATTTTACCATTTAAGAAACAATGGGCAAAACCACCCTAAGATACCATCTCACTCCAGTAAGATTGGCAGCCATTATGAAGTCAAACAACAACAAGTTCTGGCGGATGTGGGGGAAAAGGGTACACTTGTACATTGCTGGTGGGACTGCAAATTGGTGTGGCCAATTTGGAAAGCAGTATGGAGATTTCTTGGAAAGCTGGGAATGGAACCACCATTTGACCCAGCTATCCCCCTTCTCTGTCTATTCCCTAAAGATCTAAAAAGAGCATACTACAGGGACACTGCTACATCGATGTTCATAGCAGCACAATTCACAATAGCTAGACTGTGGAACCAACCTAGATGCCCTTCAATAGATGAATGGATAAAAAAAATGTGGCATTTATACACAATGGAGTATTACTCTGCACTAAAAAATGACAAAATCATGGCATTTGCAGGGAAATGGATAGCATTAGAGCAGATTATGCGAAGTTAAGCTAGCCAATCCCTAAAAAACAAATGCCAAATGTCTTCTTTGATATAAGGAGAGCAACTAAGAACAGAGTAGGGAGGAAGAGCATGAGAAGAAGATTAACATTAAACAGGGTCGAGAGGTGGGAGGGAAAGGGAGAGAGAAGGGTAATTGCATGGAAATGGAAGGAGACCCTCATTGTTATACAAAAGTACATATAAGAGGAAGTGAGGGGAAAGGGAAAAAAAACAAGGGGGAGAAATGAATTACAGTAGATGGGGTAGAGAGAGAAGATGGGAGGGGAGGGGAGGGGAGGGGGGATACTTGAGGACAGGAAAGGCAGCAGAATACAACATACACTAGTATGGCAATATGTAAAACAGTGGATGTGTAACCGATGTGATTCTGCAAACTGTATACGGGGTAAAAATGGGAGTTCATAACCCACTTGAATCAAATGTGTGAAATATGATATGTCAAGAACTATGTAATGTTTTGAACAACCAAAAATAAAAATTAAAAAAAAAGAAACAATGGGGTTCTACTGAACATGAACAAGACTCTTCTATTTAATGGAGTTGATAGAATGTTTATTGTTTATAGAAAGTAAAAATCTCAGGTTTGCAGTGTTTTTAGTGGGAGTAAGTAATACCGATTTCTGAGTCATTGTTAGGAGAACCCTGCTCCCACCCAAGGCCTTTTCTGTGGTATCCTTGGATGACTGTTGGAAGACTCAACAAACAATGCTTTTCTTTACATGTCTAGCTGCACTGCATTTTCAGTTAAAATTGCAGTTTTTTGGTGCAGGGTGTTTGGTTCAGTGGTAGAACACTTGTCTAGCAATATACAAGGCCCTAGGGTTTATCTCCAGCAGTGCAGGAAATTAAAAAAAAAAAAATAGAGAAAGAGTAGAGAGGGAGGAAGGAAGGAAGGAAGGAAATGCAGATTCTTCTGTTTGCTCTCTCCTATAGTTGTGCATCAGTCTGTGCTGCCCATCCCTTGAAACCAGGTCTCTTTGACCTTTCATCACTTGAGTACGTGTACCCAGCAGCTTATTGCTGTGTTCCCAGGAGGGCTTGCACACACTGCTGCTGGGACCAACTTTGCATGGAATGTTGCCCTCATGCCACTACCAAGCAGAGGCTGGGTCGGCTGTGCTTTCCCTGCCTCCGACTTTGTTGTTCAGGACTTAATGTAATAATATGCTTGAACGGGGGGGGGGAGAGATCACATTAGCTTGGCTCTGTAGTTGTAAACAATATTTGCTCTGTAAGTTTTCTCCTTCACCCCCTGCTCTCCTGGAGCCCTGTGCCCTGGGCTACTGCCACCCCCACTCTCCTTGCATATTCTAACCTTGGCTAAACAGCTTCATTCATAAGATTGCCAGTGTTTTCTGGAGGAAAATGAACTGAAAGTAACCAAGTCCAAGAATCTCCAGCTGTGGCACACAAGTCAAAACAGTTTAGTGTCTGAATCAACCAAAGTCTTTTCCTTTTCTTGCCTGCTCCCTTCTCTGCTTTGGAACCCTGTTTGAAAATATGCATGCTCAGGGGTGAACTTTCCTAAAACTCTGACTCTTTCCTTGGCTGGGATCACTGGGAAGATGCCTTGGCCACTTGGTGGAACAAGGCTTCCATTGTCAGTCTAGCAGTGGTGGAGATGGAGGCGGAGAGGGGGAGGAGCACAGGTGCATTCCTGGATGGTTTGATGTTTACACCAAGGGCATTTTAAGTTTCTTTGTTTTTTGGCACCCCCCCCCCCCACAACATTAGAAAGGGTTTCCTCCTGTTTCTTATTTCTTCTCTAGTTTAATACCGAAAACAGGGCAGAAGAAAAACCCCACCTCACACCTGTGCAACCCTTTGTAATTTGACAGTTGCAGTGGTTGGTTTCACTGACAGAACCTGCTCCACCTTCTCTATGGTGATTGGTGGCTGATGATGTCATGGCATAAAACTCAAACTGATTGTTTTCTCTATGGAACAGGCCCCCAAAGAGCAGACAGCTGAACTCCTGGTCTTTTGTTTCCTGCAATTCACTCTGTCAGTCTCCATGGGAAAAGGTGGGAGCAGGCCTTTGACCGCACATTGCTTTGATTTATTCACAAAGCTGTCTTTGGCACCTAAACTTTGGAGTGCTTCTCAGACATCGAAAGAGTCATTATTTTTCATGAAAGTACATGTACTTTTTGCACTGAAGAGATTTTGGTCTGTTTTAGTATTCTCTGTTAAGAGGAGAAAGGCATTTTGGAAGAAGCCATATTCTGCTGGCCCAAGAAGGTAGGAGGAGGAGTTGATTTTGAGGAAAAGAAGTAATAATTAGAAAAATTTTATTTGATTCCTTTCAGAACTTGGGAATAGTTCCTGTTGTCAGCATTGCTTCCATCATAGAGGTAAACTTCAGCTATATAATGAGAACTCTGATGTGTAACTTAAAGGAATTATGTAGTCTCAGTATTGCCTCCATTGCTAAAGGGGCTGAGAAACAGAAGTTATTTGAAAGTTTTCTATTAAGTGGACCTTTCAGCTTTCGCCTTGGACCTTACTGGACCTACTAGGGTACAGAAAGAACATCTGGGCTGCTGGTGATCCCACAGAGCAGACCTACCCTGAATCTCCCAGGGTAGTGCCCATCAGACTTGAACCCTCCTGGAATGCCATGGTTGACATCATTGGTTTAGCTCATTTTGTACTGCAAGCATAGTTGCTAGAATTATTAGACTGCTGTGTCTATATCTGCTTAGATCATCTGGAAGCCTATCAGAAACCAGGCTCCTTCAGGGGATTCATTACATAGCAGATAGGTAATGAATATACTAATAGCAATACCCCAGCAAAGCTCTCCAAACAGGTGTCTGCTGGTAACTGTCTTCAGAACATCTAAAAATCTTTCTCTCTCTCTCTCTCTCTCTCTCTCTCTCTCTCTCACACACACACACACACACACACACACACACACACATACATATATAATCTTTTTTTTTTTTTTGGAAGGTTAATTGCCAACTCATGATCATGAATTGGCACTTGAGCCTTAACAACCATTTCCTAAAGGCTTGGTTGGGAAAGCCACACCACTCAGATTAAATGGAGGAGGTGAAGTATGTCTGACAAGTGGCATCATTGGCAGGACAGAAGACTGAACAGGAGTCTCTTCCAACCCACAGAACTGACTTTGGTGAGGCTGGGCTATATTTACCCTTCTCAGAGCACCAGGACTTTGATTTGTTGGGCAAGAGGAAGCTCTGAGCTGACCTGGCAACCACAGTCACTCAGTGCATGGTCTTCTTTTGCCCGCTTAATTTTGCACTTCCTTGCAAGCATACAATCACTGAGCTATCTTTAGTTATGTTGTGGTATCATTTCACCTCTGGAGAGACAGAACATTACAGCTGGTTTACATTTTCCTGAACAAAACATACATGCTCAGATTAGGTACATAATTTTCTTGAATTCATTGCTCAATTTTTTGGTTGGGTAACTCCCCTTTTGTTATTGTTAATAATGGAGAAAGTAGAGATTTGTTGAATAGGTGGTTGACTGTGTAAGGGAGAAGTTCTGTATGAATGTAAATGAACCTCTGGTCACTCAGCTGAGTGTATATAGGCTGCATTCTCATGTTTGCTTTCTGTTTCCCTTCTTATCCCTGGGACCACATTAGAATGCAGGGGAGGGATTGCATGTATCTACCCCGTGCCATAGCAGAGATTCTGATTTGATAGATCTGAAGTGGGTCTCATAATTTTTAATTTTTTTTAAAGTTCCTTGATGATTCTAATGGGCTTTATGGACCACCACCTTCCCACCCGCTTCATAGGCTGACCAGACAGCTAATCTCAAGAGAACAGCAAAAATGTAATATCGTTTCCTTCTTTTACCTCTTGGTTTATATACCCCAAAAGTGGCATATATAAAGCATATGGTAGTTCTTTCACAAATTGAATGTTGTCTGAATTTTATAATAATGACAACTCTTACCTGGTATGGCATTTAAAATTCAACTTGTCTCAACTTTCCTTCTTTTAACTTCCATCTTTGCAATGCACCTCTGTCTGTGGATGAACCCAGTTTATAGTTGTCTGAGAGCCTTTTTTCTCAGGCACTTTGCTTCAGAAAAACTGCTAATGGGCTTAAGACCATAGCTTGCCATCATCATTATCTGCTTCCTCTTCACCCCCAAGGATGACTGGTTTTCATCTTAGTAGACATTGATCATTCATTTACTTCTGTAATGAAAATAGCAGCTGATTGTTTCATGGCAAAAAATCAGACCTTGGCACTTCCTTGTCCAGAGAGCTGGGTAGGAATCTACACAGACTCTTACAGCAAATGCAGGCCACAGAAAAATAGTGTGAAGCAGCGCAAACTTTATTTTCCTCCCTAGCAAACAGAATGAAGATTGGAATTGTAGGGTCCACTCAGTATTGATTAGGCACTCGCTGTGATATGGTGGGTAGAAGAGGTGCTCTAGTTGGTCAATGGCAACCTGTGGCCTCTGTGAATAACTTATTAACTCAAACTTTCTTTAGTGGGCAGATGGGGGGAAAAGCAGATTGATCCATCATTCTACCTAGGGTTCTAATATCAGTCCTGGGAGTTTACAGGGCATTTGACTTATTTTCTATAATTCATCCTACCTTGATTAAATAGCTCTCAGTGAACATTTGATGCTTGCCTGTCCTGCAAGGCAAGCTTTTCAGCTCTTCCTTTGAAAAATTAGTCCACAAATCTGGAAAATGTTCTTCAACTGCCTGAGAATTCTCTACTGAGTCTGTACCTGTATTTCAGTCTACTTTTCCTTTCTGATCCCCCTCAGTCTGCTATTGCTTTTGTATTTGTATTTCCTTGGGTTTATGCTATCTTTGTGTATTTCCTTTTGGTGGATTTTTATTCTTTGATTCCCACATATGTTATATTCTTCTACATATTCTGCCACAAGACTTGAATATTTCATGGAACTAGTCCTTCCCTTAGGTTGTTGTGTTTTGTTTGGCTATTCTAAAGTTGTGTCCTCTGAATTTTGTCAGTTTTCTTTATGCTTCTTAAATACTTTTCGCCTATAAGAAGTCTTGTTTTTCAAGTTGTATCCAACTGGCTTAGAAAGGGCAGATTAGTAGTATCTGATTGATACTTTGAGAAAATCAGGCTTTGGCACTTTGCTGCCCAAACTTAAGCCTGAGAGTTATGAAGTCCAGGGGCCTTCTCAGATGATCTGAAGGCATGTCCTCACATATCAATACAAGACTATTGACTATGATGCTGTTGCTTATAGGACTCTATGGAGGAGGAGGAGTAACTTCAGCAAACATAATACGTACATCTATGCCTGCTACAGGAGGCTCATATCTTTAGGGTGTTGTGTTCCTGGATGTCTAATGTGTCTATTGTACCTTGAGTGGAGTAACTATTTCTGGCAGTTTGGAAGTAAGTAGACATGGTAGATGAGACTGTCTGCTACAGCGACAGTTGCTTTTGTGTGATACAAAGATAAGACCTGAGTTTCCCAAGTCATTCTCCAACCAAGAAGGGCTTTTCATTTCTAAGTATGCTGGGAATTATTTGGATCTTTGGGACTGGACAGATGTCACCTCACAGAGTTGCTGAAGAACATACAGTACATGAAGTTGAGTCAGATCCCATCACCTGGTTAAATTCACTGTCCATACTCCAGACCAGCCCTCATAGGTTTCTATCCTACCTTTGCTGTTTGGCCTCCATAAGGAATAGCAGGATTCATAGCCACCTCTCCCCGCTGTAGCACCTTTGAGGCAGAAAGGTATCCCTTTTCTGTATGCTTACTATTCATCACAGGTATGTGGCTTGCTGATGGATGTAAGGTGAATTTCAGAGCCAGCTTCCCTTCCCCCTTAACTGGGGGATGGGAAGCAAAAGTCTGTTGTTTATTCAAGGTTATGACCTCTAATGCCTTATAGATATCATTACTACTACTACCCAAATGCTTATGGCCACAAGTGCTAAATGTCCTTGAGATTTCAGGTAGAGCCAGGAGCACTGTTAGAGAAAATAGTAGATTTACCTTCATAATGAGAAGTGCCCTCACCTTCTGCCAAACTTTCACTTAGTCTTTTCATACTATGTTTATCAAAATATCACCTTGTCCTAATTTATCTTGACACCTTAATCTTTTGTTCAAAATTGTTTTTTGACATCAGAGTACAGCACAGTTGTCTGTCAATTTTAAGTTCCTTGAATACACAGAGGCCCAGCACAATCTCCTCCATTGGTAAGAGCAGTCGGATAAGGAAAGATACCCCACCCTCATTGAATCTGATCATCCGTATGTGGGGCTTTGTTCATAGCTAAACCATGCTTATCTTAGTAGTATGCCAAGATATTAAGTGATCTGAGGTTCAGAACTACTGCCCTTTCCATGGGATATTCTGGTCTCCCTGTGAAAGGTATGCATTTGTATTCTGTACTTTGGGAGGAAATGCAATAATTTGGGCTTTAAAGTGAAGCACTTCTGGATTTGAATGTTGTCATCATCAGTTTATCAGCTGGGCAAGTTACTAACCTGTGGTCTTCAGTTTTCTCATCTATACAGTGAAAATCATAATAGTTCTTATAAATTTCTAAAAAGTACTCAGCACAGTGCTTGACACAAAAGAATTTAATAATTGTTATAATCAATAAGATAACTGATAGATCTTCTATGCCTCTTCCTTCTAAAGCAGGGAATATTTGTGAAGTCTTAACACTGAGCTTGAAATAAAGTTACTTTAGCCATTGGCAAGAGGGAGAAGAGAATATGTGGTTTTCGATGAATGATTTGTTTGGCTTCATTCAGATCTTGACTGCTTTAATGCTGGAAGTAAGATAAAACATAGTTCTCACACCCAGGAGCTCACAAAGCTGGGGAGACAATCATGCAAGCTGGTTACTAGAGAATAATTAAACTTTAGTGATGCCATTATAGAAATCACTGTGGGATGTGGTGAATTTAGCAATCTATTTTTGAGAGCAATCCTTTTTTTTTTTTTTTTTTTTTTTGTAATGTAGGACTGAAGTAGGTGGGGGAAAGCTAGAACTCTGGCATTATCCAATTTAAAATTGTTATCCTTGGAGAACTGTAGGTCCCCAAAAATATCTATAGTAAAAGAGTTAGGGATAGCAGTGATATTAAAAACAAACAAACAAACACAGAGGGAGGAAATACAGAGAATTTGCCACTTAACCAAATACCATTGGTAGCTTGCTATATGACTTGGGACAAATCATTTCCCTTCTCTTGACTCCTGTTTGCTCATCTGTCAAGAGGAAACATTGGTATCTGCCTTCCATGCTCATAGAATTATGGGAGTACTAGGGCTGGGGATATAGCTCAGTTTGTAGAGTGCTTGCCTCAAATGCACAAGCCTTAGGTTCAATCTCCTGCACCACACCAAAAAAGAAAAAATCGTGGGGGTAACAAATGGGATAATATACGTAAGAGTGCCTTGAGAAGCATGAAATGCCACCACCGTATGTGGAGGGACTGGGGATGGTGGGAAGATGTCACTGTACTATTGTAGAGGACGATGGCTTTAAGAATCAGCTAGAGAAGAAAACTGTGAAAGATTTCAACATGAATACATACTGTTCTCTCTTACACCTCAAACCTTTCCTTTTAAGTTCCCTGCTTAGAAAAGTTATTATGACCAACTTGTTTGGGGGCTTCTCCCATTATTCTTAATCATTGTAAACCTATGCATTTCTTTCCTAGCTGAATATTTTGCAATTATAGCTGGTTTGCTTATTTATTGTGTGTATTTTCCAATAGATAGTGAGCTCGTGGGGGCAGGCAATCTGTTTTTACTCACCAATGTAAATTTAATGCCAAGTATAGGACCTAATGAAGATTATGTACTGAGTAAATAATTTGCTGTATGATGTGAAGACATGTTGGTCTTATGCCTGGAAAGCAGCTGCTTTGTAGATCTGTTCTTGTGCAAAGGATCCAGAGGATTCTCTGCATCTGAGAACGGTACAGCACCACTAGAATGCATGTTCTAAATGCCACAGCCTTTATGAAATCTCTGTCCTCCCTTTCATGCCCCTTTTTGCTCTTGAGACCCTGTACTCTGAATTTGGCGACTCTGTCCCTTCAAAAGAGAAAACTCACTGTGGACTACAGAACTTGGTTCCAGGGAGTTGAGAGCTTGCCAGGAAGGGAGCTTGTATCATATTTGCTATTTATAAAGCACACAACCCTGGCTCTGGTCAGAAGCCTCACCCTTTTGAGCTCCCAGCTGTCTGCCAGATCTTATGCCAAGTAGTATGGTGTTGGATTCTTCCTTAGAATGTGAGGCTTAGGGTGGATTCCACTCATAGGCTACTGGGTATCTCTCAGATTGCTATACTCCCAGGACACTTAAAAGATACCCTCCCTCCCTTCCTTCCTTTCCTTCCATTATAATATATGTTCTATAAAGAGTACAGATCTAAGGTATACAACTTGAATTTTTGCATATGTAACTTCTGTGCCTATCTAACAGGGTTCAGTCAGGGGACTGAGCCTATGAATCTCAGGGATAAAGGAGATATTATAAGAATTAGTCCTTACACGACCAGATGTGGTGGGAAAATGAGTCTCCAGATGGGAAGGTTAGGAGGTCAAAGAGTAGTCCCTAACTAGTCTGACTGTAGTACTAGAACAGGTGGGCAAGTCCGAGCTTACAGAAAATCTGAGAAGCCAAGCATGTCTACTACTGAAATGAAGATACTGAAAGTGAGCTCCTGGAGAACTCTGTGGGCAGCCACTGCCTCTGAGGAGCTAGTGGACAGTTTGGTCTACTGCCAAGTATCTGGTGGTGGGCCAGGGTTTGGGTGGGTGAGCTGTGAGAACGAGGAGCTGGGTGCAGTATAGAGGAGAACAAGGACAAGCTGGAATCTTCCAGGCATCTATTTATATCTCTATCCTTTCCCATATTTGACCACTCAGGCTTTCAGAAGAGTAAAGGCAGCAGCTTCAGTTTCTCCTTCCAAACTTTAGGGAAGTTTGTTTTTAAGTTGTAGATGACAATATCTTTATTTATTTATTTTTATGTGGTACTAAGGATCGAACCCAGTGCCTCATGCATGTGAGGCAAGTGCTCTAGCCTGAGCTACATCCCCATCCACTGAAGTTCTTCTTTTTTTGGCTAGCTCTAACTGAGAACTCTATCTGGGGATCCTGGGAGACAGCAACCAGCTTAATCAAGTTGACACAGCACCACATCCAGGTCAGGAACCCAAAGTCCCCCAATCCTGCCCCACTCAGGTAACCATTGTTTGGACTGGACCCCCACTTCCCAGTGCTGGGGATAGAATCCAGGGCTTAGCATATGCTTAGGGGAGCGCCCTACTACAGAGCTACATCCCCAGCCCTGACTGACTTCTGTACCATAGTTTTGAGTTTTGTTTGTTCCTTACCTTCCTATGAATGAAATTATGCAATATGTTATTTTTTGTATCTGCCTTCTTTTGCTATGAATTTCATCTATATGGTTGCATGTCAACAGCACAGTGGGCCCTCTGTATCCATGGGCTCCACATCCACACATTCAACCAACTACAGATTGAAATATTGTTTAAAAATTGTTTCTGTACTGAATATGTACAGATTTTTTTCTTAATTTTTGTTCCCTAACCAATATAGTGTAAGAACTATTTGCATAGCATTTTCATTGTATTGGGTATGATAAATAAGTAGTATTGAGATGATTTAAAGGATACAGGAGGATATGTGTAAATTATGCAAATACTGTGCCTTTTGATACAAGGGACTTAAGCATCATGGGTTTTGAGAGGAGTCCTTGTACCAATACCATGTGGATTGCTATAGTTTATTCCTTTTTACTTCTGTATGGTATTCCATTGTGTGACTATAACTTCAACTTATTTATCATTTGGCTATTGTTGGTCATTTGTTCAGTTGCCAGTTTTGGAGTATTATGAATAAAACTGAAAGCAACATTCATGTACTTGCCCTTTGGTCAGCATAGACATTTAGCTAAACACTTTCCCAAAGTGGTTATACAAATTTATATTCTCATTATCTGACAGTTTCTGTTCCCACTCATTGCCTACTCCAGGTGCTGTCAGTCTGTAATTTTAGTCATTCTCATGATTTATGTAGTAGTATCTTACTATGTCTCTGATAGACATTTTCCTGATGACTAATATGTTGAACACCTGTTCATATGCTTTTGGTTATTTGAATGTTCTCTGGTGAATTTGCCTGGTGAAAATCTTTTGCCTAATTTTCATATAGTAACTGCTGTTTTTTTTTCCTCTTATGGTTATACAAAATTTTAAAAACTATTTTGAATGTATACTCCTTTGGTTTTAAAGGAGGTTATTCCTTCTGAAGCAGAGAACAGGTGAAGTTTTAGGTTTGTTTGTAGAAGGAAACCTTTGAAGAAAATGTAATTATTTTCTGAACCATTCTCAGAGAATTAATACAATCTAGGCTTGGAAGTTAACAACCCAACTTGTACACAATTTTAAAAACAAAATATTGAACCAACAAGTATTCTATGCTTTTTAAAAAAGTTTATCAAAAGAAGTTCTAAAAATTCCATTTGTTCCAGCAGTGAATGAAGGTATTCAAAGTATGTGAGCTACATTATGGAGAGTCACATTCGTATAAGGTGTTATTGCTTGTACATGTGGATCAGAATAGTTTTCTTTCAGTGAACGAATGTGTTCACTATATTAGGTGTCTATGATATACTGTGTGAAGAAGACATGTATAACAGTTTTTCCCAACAGTGCTGGCTATATGTTACATCAATTAGTGTTACTTCAGTAGATGACTGTGTTCACTGCACTATATTATACAAAATAAACTATGTAAAGACACCTGTTTTTTAAAATAAAACATTCATATTGAGCACTCAAAGTGCATTCCATAAACCAAAACTTTAGTAGCTGGGTGTGGTGGGCACACACCTATAATCCCAGCTACATGGCAGGCTGAGGCAGGAGGATCCCAAATTCATGGCTAGTCTGGGCAATTAAAGGGGCTGTGACTATAACTCAGTGCTAGAGTATTTATTTTTCTAGCATGTGCTAGGCCCTGGATTCAGTCTCTAGAACTGCAAAGAACAAAAAAACCTCAATTCATTCCATAAAGATCTGAATGTATGTTGTGAGTCTGGCACCCTTAACTACTGAAATTGCAACCCAACTGAGAGAAGCTTGCAGTCACCTGGGAGCTTAGAGTCTAGTAGGACTTAGGCATAATTTTATCAAGGAAAAAGAAGTTTCCTCTGGATCTGGTGCTTCTCAAGGCCTACCTTCAGTCTAGTCTGATTCCTGTTGAGCTCTGATGGCACCCATGATCACTCCTGCAGCAGCATCCCAGATTCTTTCACAAGGGACAGGCACATCTATTTGGAAATGAAGCATTAAAGGAAAGGAAATAAAAATAAGCTTTTCTTCTTATACATAAGGAATGTTGCAAATTCCCCAAACTGTGCTCTGACAGGGTCTTGAAAGTTCATAGCCTGCAACTTCTCCCTTCTGATATCACCCTCTGCCCTACAGATGACCCCTCAATCCCCTCTAACACTGGACCAGGACCATATTGAATGAAGTATAGCCAGAATTTTAATTTTTTTCTCCCAAAAACCATTTGCCAAAAACCAACTTCCTTGAGCTCTTTGGGCTTCAAAATTCCAGCTGCTCTGGGCTCAAAGCCAGCAACCTACCAAAGTTTTACTATAGAAGATTTATTATTCCCCACTTAATTCAGCACCAAAAAGATTAGGCAGCATTGAAAGAGATATATTCCACAGGTATAGAGGGTATATTCCACAGGTACCTGTCCTAAAATGCAACACCAGATGGCCAAGAGGCTCAGTACTGCTTCAGGCATTCTTTTTTTCTGGTCTGGCAGCAGTTTCAAGTTACAAGTAGTCCTTGGCCTGCCATTTGATTTTTCTAAAAACCCTTGTCTAATTTATCACAGGCATAGGAGTACTGCTAATTGACCTGCTGGCTCTGGTATACAGAAGGTAAAGATTTTGGCTTGTTCTGTGTACTGAAACCTAAAATCTGAAAGAACCCAAATACTCCCTAGGGGATTTTAGAAAGTATTGTTTACTGCTATGACCTTCTCATCACTTGTGGCTAAGGCAGGTCTCCCTCTGGAAGGCCATCCATATTGGAAAGGCAACCAAAGGATGCCACCTGCCCTCTCATGAGCTTCTGAACAGCTTTTGCACTTGCAGTCAGATTGCACAATTCAAGCCCATGATATGCCAAGCATGACCAAGCTGACCTGGGTACATTTCCCCAATTAAGCACCTGGTTCCAGTCAAGATTAAATAAATATGCCACCTTTAGACATAATGCTTACTTGGGGACAGGAAAAGCCAATGCATTCTGTTCAAGTCAAGTAATTTGATTCAGATACTAAACACCATAGACTTTGTCAAAGGGCCTTAACTAAGCAACACTGTATCTCAGAAGAAATCTAACCAGAATCCCCAGAGCATCTCCACCACAGCGTGAGGGCAACAGGGATTTAACAAACATTTCTGTAGGGCGACAGCCTTCATCCTGTAGGGCAACATAATTCATTCCTATTGGGCTTCAGTCCCTGTTAACAAATGCTCATCTCTTTATTAATAACCTAGGTGACAAAAGCAGGCATACAACAGTGAAGGCAGAAAAGATTTTTGTCATCAAGGGAGCTAATGTCTCCTCAAGAGAAAGTCCATAACAAAAAGTAAAACTAACTTGTTTCATATCATTGCAATCCAGCTGGACAGACAGGCATTTGGGGTGAAGGCAAGAAAAATATGTTACTTCTTTCTCAATCATGTTGATAATGTAGGGAAAGAATTCAGTCAAAATATGCCTGTAATCCCAGCAACTTCGAGGCTAAAGCAGGAGGATCACAAGTTCAAGGCCAGTATCAGCAACCTAGCATGGCGCTAAACAACTTAGTGAGAACTTGGGGATATGGCTCAGTGGTTAACTGTCCCTGGGTTCAATCCCCAGTACCAAAAAGAAAAAGGTTGGAGAATGTACAGACAACTGAAATTACTACTTAACCATTTGATGACATTTCCTTTTCTACTTTGAGAAAGGCCCACGAGATTTTAGTTTCACTGAAATTTTCTGTTTACCTGTAACCTGGGTGTTAGCAGCGCAATAAATTTGGCCAAATAGCAAGGAAGGGAGTGGGGGTGTTCACGGGATCCCAATAATTGCAAACTAATTGGCCTCTGGATCCTAGAGTGCCTTCAAACTTCATCACTTCTGGTCAGAAACAGAAATTGGCTTGGTTTAATCCTAGTAGGTACTCTAACCATACTAGATGCTGGAAACCCTGAGCCGAGGAAGGGGAAAGGAGCCATACATGCCAGATTCCTGACCTAGACGGAGCAGGGTTTCTGGCTGGATAAGAGAGATTATATGGTGCTGAGGACTGGAGGGATGTTCCTTTATTAAGGTGTAATTTAAGGACTGGGGATATAGCTCAGTGGTCAAGTGCTAATCTAGCATGTGTGAGGCCCATGATGTGATTCCCCAGCACCAATAAATAGAAGGTGTAAATTATGATACATTCAACCATTTTAAGTGTGCAAATCAATTATTTTAGGAAATCTGCCAACTGTGTAATAGTCACCACAACCTAGTTTTAGAACACTTTTGTGATGACCCAGGAGGAAATTTTTAATAACACCCACCTGATAACAATGATGGTTCAGTGGGGTTTAGGAGACTGACTGAAGAGAGGAGTTATTTTCTATTTGTTGCTGCCAATTTAGTAAGATGAGGGAAACTCAGAGCAGGTCACAGTCATTCTACCTCTGCACTCAACCAAGCTTGACCTAGAGACCTGAAAACTTAGAATATTTTTAATAAATAACTATTGGTGAGAGTAATACTTCACAAATAAAAGTGAAAATAGTCTTTTTATATTTTCTTGGTATCCCTCCTCCAACAATGTCTGTGTAGTTGCACGAATCCCTCCACCAGGACTGATTTTCAGCACAGAGGATCAAATCCATGTCACCCAAACCTTCAAAAAGACACTGTCCCTCCTGACAGCTGAATATTTTCATCTACCCAGTGTGAAGTAATGGGCTGTGACTCCAAGCCTAATAATTTGCTAAATCAGTTATCAAAGAAATGACATGAAGTTTCCGGAAAAGCTGCTTTGACCTAGAGAACATCAGTGCATAGGCATCTTAATTGATGGAATCCGTGGGGCTGTAGGATTTTACAGATGTTTCATGTCTGCGATTGATCTTGCCCAAAGCTCTCAATTTGTCTTTTCATGTAGAAAGTAATCAAAAGAAGCAAGGAGTAAAATAATTAGAAATAGCTAGAAGACTAAAGGTTTACAACTTCCCAGTATAAAACCAGACTTCTTAGAAATGAGTACCATTCTTGGACCCCATCCTAACACACTCAGCCTTAGCACAGGACATCTGCTTCCTTCTGTGTACAGCCTGGCTTGGAAAAAGAATATCCCAAGGGAGAAGTAGGAATACATCAAGAGCAACCACAAAGCCACTATGGCAAATGACAAAGGGTATATAGCTGAACTCCCCTCCCTTGATTTCTTTCCAAATGCATCTCTGACTTCACACTGAATGATGATCTCCTTCAGTTCTGAGCTGGGTTAGGGTCAGCCCTCTAGGTTTATTTCTGCTCTGGAGAGAATAACTTAAGATTTCTTTCATGAAAATAGTTGGAAAAAGTCATGACCCTGCAGTTAGCTAGTGTTGAGAGCCACAGCTGAAGGGGCCTCAGCAAACTTCCAGCTGCCAGCTGATGATTGGCTCACAGCAGCCCCAGCAAACTTCTAGCTGCCAAGTGATTGGCTCCTCTGCGTGATGCTCATTGGGCTGTTTCTCCGCCCACACAACCCAGCCAATCGGCCTCAAGAGCAGGAGGAGTGGGGGAGGTGGAAAGGCTTGTGGGAAGCCGGTGTTGGCAGTTGGGCTCTGAGGGTTTTTCCTGAAGAGCTGTGTGGTATGGTTCTAAAAATAACGTTGGTTTCTTTTAACAAGTGGCTCCTGAATTGTGCCCAGCCAGACTGGGGCAAGCTAGCACCTCTCCCTGCTCCTTCCCTGCTGATCCCTGGAACAAAGACAGATTCAGTCAGTTTTCTTGGTACATGGAGTAGAGGTGGGGGGCACACATCTACCTCAACCTTGTTAGAGAATAGAGGCACTTTTCTTTGTTAGCTGTCAGTCTTCCTGTACTGGCTTCTTTTTCACCACAGCCAGCCTTCCCAGAGTGTTTACTTTTACCTTCTCTCCTTTATTCACTGTTTTCATCTCCAAGAAGCCTGTTGGGCTTCCCCATAACCTGTCTCACCCTTGGGAACTTCAAAATCACAATACCAGTGACTTAGAGATCCTCTGGTGTCTGAAAAAGGTAAATACTATCCTTTTCATTATTAGAAACCATACAGAGATGCCTTAGGGAACTCAACTTTGGTCACTTCCTTGCCTTCTCTCACCTCCTCAATCAACAAGTTAATAACAAACTAATAATCATCACTCAAATGCCTTTTCTATTTTTTTGTAGTTCCGTAACATTAAACATTGTGGCCCAGGTAAGCCTTGTGTTTTTTTTTTTTTTTCTCCTTCTTTCCTGGCACCTGCTCACCTGCAATTAAGTGCAAGTATAAACCTGAACTCTTCTTCCTACTGAATAGAGCTTCATAAGCTAAAGGGTACAAAGACAAGGACATGGATCCAGAGAAAGTGGCAAGTATTGAGAGGGAGGTGAGACAGAATGAAGAGGGAGAAGTGGTTAGATTTGCCTGGTGTGAGGGAGGATAAGTGGAGTCATTTCAGTGGAGTCTGGAATGATGACAAGGAGTCTACAGAGGACAAGAGAGGAGTGACACACTAAGCTCACAATGATGTGAGCAAAGGTGAGGAAATTCACAGGAGTATATAAGTCCTGGAGAATATGACTGAAAAAAAAAGTTTGTGTTTGGAAGTTTAGGAAATAAGGCTGGTGCTAGGTCTTAAGGGACCTTTTGAAACTTGCTGAGGATTTGGATTATTTCCTGAAGTTAGTGAAGGGCTGAAATGGGGATCATATTTGCCCTTACGAAAGAATATTCTGGCAGGGCACAGTGGAACACACCTGTAATCCCAGCAGCTCCAGAGGCTGAGACAGGAGGATTGCAAGTTCAAAGCTAGCCCCAGCAAGGAGAGACGCTAAGCAATTCAGTGAGGCCCTGTCTCTGAATATAATACAAAATAGGGCTATGGATGTGGCTCAATAGTTGAGTGCCCCTGAGTTCAATTCCTGGTAGCCTTTTTTTTTAAAATATTCTAATTTGTTATATATGACAGCAGAATGCATTTTAATTCAGAGTATACATATAGAATACAATTTTTCATGTCTCTGGTTGTACACAAAGTAGTGTCACACCATTTGTGTCTTCATACATATACTTCGAGTAATGATGTCCATCTCATTCCACTTTCTTTCCTACCTCCCCCAATCTCCTCCCTTCCCCTTTGCCCTATATAAAATTTCTCCATACCTCCCAGGCTCCCCCGCATCCCATTATGGATTAGCATCCCCATATCAGAGAAAACATTTGGCATTTGGTTTTTGGGGATTGGCTTACTTCACTTAGCATAAAAAAATAAATATTAAAAAATTCTCTCTCGCGCTCTCTCTTTAAAAAAAAAAGTTTGTGAAACCCTCGTAGGCTATTGTAGAAGTGTTGTTTTTATACTGACTGAGATGAGAAGTCCTGGATGAATTACACAATAGGATGGAGAGTAAGTGTCCTACAGGATGGAGAGTAAGTGTCCTAGAGGCTGAGAATGGAAGGGGTCAGCTGTGACTCATGCTGTGAACAGACTGGGGAAAACGGGAATTGACCATTGAATTTGACAATGTGGAAGTCATTCAGGACCTAGTGGATATTTCTGTGGAGTAGTAAGAACAAGGTCTAATGGTTGTAGTTCAAAAGAGAGTGGGAGAAAAAGCATGACTGAGTTATTAAAGATGATAGTACTAACAGGGATAGGAATGGTTCTGTGGAAGGAAAGGATTGTTGCAGAAGAAAGGGACCAATAGAGGACATTGTGGTTAAATGAGGGAGGAATGGAGTCAGGTACACAGGTAGAGAGGGTAGCTTTAGGTAGATGCCAAGATGGTCGTCTGTTCTTTGTCATAGGAGGAAGGCAGACAAGATGGGTGTAGCCATGGATTAATGATAGGAGCTTCGGGAAGAATGCTATCTAACTTTGCTATGATATTTTTTAAAATATATTTTTAATTTTATGTGGTGCTGAGAATCGAACCCAGTGCCTTACACACGCAAGACACGTGCTTTACCGCTGAGCTCCAGCTCCAGCCCTGACCATGATATTTTGTGTGATTCCATGGCAGTGGTAACAGGCAGACTAAACAACTGAAAAAGAAACCCCCAGATCTATTCCAGTTTAACCTCTTGCCATTTGAGTGTTAGGAAAGCATTTTAAAGTCTGTCCCAGAGAGAGGGAGGTTATTATGGCAGGGTACCTTTATGGGACCCTGCATTTCTTCCAAGGACTCTTTAATAATCTTTATGGGCTATCTATATCTCTTTAGACTGCTGGAATCTTGCTGTTCTGGGAGCACTTATGCTACAAAGGCCCTCAAGGTCTCCCTGTACAGCCTGCCGGCTAGCCAGCCAGCCAGCCAGCCAGCTTCCTGAGTGTGCAATAGTGTAGCTGACTTGGCAGCCCTTCATTCAGCAGAACTTCATTGTGCACCTGCCATGTACCTGAAACTGGGTACACAGTGCTGAGTGAGATTAGGGCCTGGACTTGCAAAGAACAGGTTTTGTAGGATTCTCCCTTGGTTGTGTTTCACCACATCCTCAGTGAGGCTTTCTCCCTTGTCAAGGCCCATTCCCCATCACCCCCATCCCATCCTAGCAATGCTTTCAGGATAGTGGGGCAGGAAGTTGCTGGTCTTTTAATCTCACCATAACTCAGCTCTGTACATTTGATGGTAGGTAGGTTCACCTCCTTATTATGTTAGTTGATTAGAAAATACTTTGTAATTGCTGGGTGCAGTGGCTCAAGCCTATAAGACAGGAGGATCACAAAGTTCAAGGTCAGCCTCAGCAATTGTGAAGCCCTTAGCAGGTTAGTGAGATCCTCTCTCAAAATAAAAAATGGAAAAAGGATTGGGGATAAGGCTCAATGGTAAAGTGCCCTTGGCTTAAATCCTCAGTACAAAAGAAAATGAAAGAAAGAAAAAGGGTAGGGGACTGGGGGTATATCTCAGTTGGTAGAGTGCTTGCCTAGCATGCACAAGGCCCTGACTTCAATCCCCAGCACCACCAAAAAAGTAAGAAAGAAAGTGAGCTTTGTAATTGATTCCTTAAAGGTGTCACTGATGGCTGGGGTGTTAGAGCCTGCTAAAGAATGCAGACTGATAAAGCTTGTGTTATTACTATTTTAGTAATTTAGGCTTTCATCATCAGTCAATAGAAAAAATGCCTATGAAACCAGACTGTTATATCTTCCATTTGTGAAAGGATTCTATTTCAAAGGAACAGATGCAGTAATAAATTGTGAGAAGAAAAGGAATTATATATTGCACAGCTGTGCCCATCTCAATACCTGCAAGTTTCTGCTCTCAGGCAGAGGCTGGGAGCATGTATTGATGGGCTTTCATTTCTCAATCTGTATTCTTAAGTGTTTTTTTTTTTTGTTTTTTTTTTTATGACTAAGGACTTAGTCTCCAGAGTAGGCAGGTATGAACCTAAAGCATGGCTATACTACTTCCATCTTGTTTTGTGACCTTTAAACTACTTTAAGCTGCAGTTTCCCCTTCTGCAAAAGGGAGGTAATAGATTAATCTCACAGCATTGGTGAAGATCATGTAAAGCATGGCTCTGATACCTAGTAACTATCTTGTCATTACTGAGGAAGTCCTTCTACCTGCCTTGTTTTAACATTTAAGTGTGACAAAAACTCACTGACAGATCTTAATCCTTTAGCCCCTGCCTCACCATGCCATTACCATACCTTGTAGAACAGTTCTAAGGGAGTATGGAGAGTGATGATGGAATAAAATTGTGAAATGTTTTTCTTTCCTTCAAAAAACAAAATTGAGATCTATTTCTGTTATATAGAGTAGCCATGTATTTAGACTATCATTTTTTGTTGCTGAGATTTATTTATGAACTGCTAGGTAAAACAGCAGTGCCATCCATCATTGACTAGGCCTTGCTATGGGTCTGGTACACTAACCATTTTACATTCATTACTTAATTTGCACAAAACACTATGATTTTATGGATTTTTAAAAATTTTATAGGTGAGGAAGCTTAATTATAAGACACGAGATCTTAAGTTGGATGATGATAATGGTGGTGGTGGTGGTGGTGATGATGATGATGTGGTGGTGATGGTGGTGGTGATGGTTGTGGTACTGAGGATTGAACCCAGATCCTTATACATGCTGAACAAGAAAATTCTCAATCACTGAGCATAGCCCAGCCCTTTTTATTTTACTTTGAGGCAGGGTCTCACTAAGTTGCCCAAGCTGGCCTCAAATTTGGGATCCTCCTACTTCAGCTTCTGTAGTAGCTAGGATTAAGGTATGTGCCACTATTTCTTCTGATTGTTTTTGTGGGTTATTTTGGGCAGGCATGGGTATTAGCATTAGCAACTGTGTTTATTGGATGTATCGTTCTGATTTGGACAGTTTAATGTGTGTCTCGGCAATAGAACCACAAGACAGAGGTCAATTTGTTTTTGACTCATGTCATTACTCAGTTGTGTAGATGTGTTGGTTTTAGTGAAGACATTGGTTGAAAGAGTAGAATTAAAAAGTTCGAAGAGACAAAACATATGGGCTAAGGCCATACTACTGCCTTTCAGAATTAGATACTTGGCTGAAAACCTAGATGTCATATGATTCAGGTTCTTCTTGGAAACCTCTAGAAAGGATCAGTTCAGAGGCCAGGATGAAGTGGAGTGAGGATTCATTATAAAGTGCCACATTCTTGCTAGTTGATCCTCACAGAATATCATTGGCTTTCCAGGTGACTCGATTGATTAGGTACCACTTTTGAGTAGCACACGAGAAAGCTTATCTATAACATCTATTTAGTTCTCCTTCATCTTCCCCAGTCACACAGACTAATGTTTGTCCACCAGACTGGTCCTTCAAGAGCAACTAGACTCCATCTTTTCCTCAGTGATGCAATAGAAACATAGTACAGTTCTGTTACAAGTCAGACTATAACTACAAAGACCTGATCCCTTCCCTAAGAAAACTCACTATTAGTGGAGAAGAGAAACATTTAAGTAGTCCTTGAAGAATGGCAGGTGTAGATGAAGACTACTACTGTATTAATAAAGAATAGGTGCATAGAAAGAAGGAATAGACACAGGGTTGGGGTGGGGATTAGTTTTGTGCTGCAGATGAGTTTGATGCTAAATAGCATGAAAAAGAAAAGATCTGAGAATATAAGACATACTGAAACATGAAAACATTGAAGATTAAACACCCTTTCATAAAAACACTCAAAAGCTAGGAATAGAAGGAAATGACTTCCACTTAATAAAAGCAGTATATGTAAAACCTATGGCAAACAATCATACTCAATAGTAAAGACAGAAAGCTTTTCCTCTTAAAATCCAGGAACAAGGCAAGGATGCCCACTTTTGCCACTTCTGTTTAATATGCCAAACTGCTCTGGAAGTTTAGCCAAACCAGTTTGGCAAGAAAAAGTATCTACACTGAAAAGGAAAAAGTGAGCCAGGCATGGTGGCTCATACCTGTAATCTCAGCTACTTGGGAATTTGAGGCAGAAGGATTGCAAGCTTGAGACAAGCCTGAGCTGTTCATCAGGATCCTGTTGCAAAATTTAAAAAATTGAAGAGGACTAGGGAAATAGCTCAGTGGTAGAGTACCCTGTGTCCAATTCCTAGTACTGGTGTTGGGAGACAAAGAAAAGGAAAAAAGTGAAATTATCTCTGTTCATAGATGACACACTCTTATATGCAGAAACCCTAGAGACTCCACTCAGAAAATCCATTAGAGTTAATACAGGAATTCAGCAAAGTCAAGAATTCAGCAAGTCAGCATTTTTATATACTTAGCAGTGAATAATCTGAAAAGGAAATTATGAAAACAATTTCATTTATATTAGCATCAGAAAGAATAAAATACTTGGAAATTAACCAAGGAGGTGAAAGGCTTATGCAATGAAACTAAAATATCACTGAAAGAAATTAAACTTATAAATAACTGAGCACACATTCCATGTTCATGGTTTAGAAGACTTAAGATGTAGTATTATCCAAAATAATATACAGAGTCAGTACCACCCCTGTCTAAATCCCAATTTTTGGAGGGATTTGTCGTCATTGTTTTGATTTGGTTTTGCAGAAAAATTCCTATGGAATCTCCAGGTTGGGACTGGGGCTCAGCGGTAGAGTGCTCATCCGGCTCATGTGAGGTGCTGGGTTCGATCCTCAGCACCATCCTCAGCACTACATAAAAATAAATAATAGGGGGCTGGGGTTGTGGATCAGTGGTAGATTACTCGCCTAGCATGTGTGAGTCCCTGGGTTCGATCTGCAGCACCACATAAAAATAAATAGATAAAATAAAGGTTTTGTATCCAAATACATCTAAAAATAATTATTAAAATAAATAAATAAATATATTATGTTCAACTACAACTAATATTTTTTTTTAATTTGTGTGGAATCTCAAAGTACCCAGAATAGCCAAAACAGTTTTTAAAAAGAAGGACAAAGCTAGAGGGCTCATGCTTCCTGATTTCAAAACTTACTACAAGGAAATAGTAATCCAAAATGTGGTACTGGTTTAAAGACAGACATATAGTATTCACTTTAGCAGCACGTATACTAAAATTGGAATGATACAGAGAAGATTAGCATGGCCCCTGCACAAGGATGACATGCAAATTCATGAAGCGTTCCATATTAAAAAACAACAAAAAAGACATATAGACCAATGGAAGAGAGCCCACTACTATACCCTTGCACGTATGGATGGTCAAAAGACTTTTGACAAAGGTGCCGAGAGCATTCAGTGGGTAGAGGGAAATCTTTTAAACAAGTGGTGCTGAGAAAACTGGATATTAATATACAAAAGAATGAATTTGGACTTTTATTTAATGCCATACACAAAATTAACTCAAAATGGATCAAAGACCTAAATGTAAAACCTAAGACTATAAAACTCTTAGAACCAACCCCAGGACACATAGGACGAAATTTCACAACATTAAATTTGGCAGTGACTTTTTTGACACCAAAGGCACAGGCAACAAAAGAAAAAAAAAAGCAAGTTAGGTTTCATGAAAATTTTAAAAAGATGTATCAGAAGACACTATCAACAGAGTGAAAAGGCAACCCATAGAATGGGAGAAAGTGGTTGGAAATCATGTATCTGATAAGGAATTAATACCCCAAATACAGAGAATTCCTAAAACTTAACAAGAATAAAAATAACCCAGTTAAAGAATGGACATTTCAAATGACATTTGAATAGTCATTTTTCAAAAGAAGTTATACAAGTGGCCAGTAAATACATGAAAATATGCTTAACGTTACAAATCACTAGGGAAATACAAATGAAAAGTACGGTGAGATACTACCTCAAACCTGTTAGGATGGACACTATCAAAACTAACACTAAGGACTGGGGTTGTAGCTCAGTGGTAGCACGCTTGCCTGGCATGTGTGAGGCACTAGGTTGAAGCCTCGGCACCCCATAAAAATAAATTTAAAAATAAAGGTATTGGGTCCATCTACAAATAAACAAACAAAAATTACAGAAAAATAGTATTGGTGAGAATGTGGAGAAATTGGAACCCTGTGCATAAAAGGAGTTACAGAGTTGGATGGTAATGATGGTTGTACACCCTTATGATTGTACTTAACAGTATTCTGTTACACTTAAATTGATTTAAGATTAGCCAGGTTCTGTGTCACATGCCTGAAGTCCCAACTACTTGAGAGATTGAGGCAGGAGGATCACTTGAGCCCAGGAGTTGGAGGCCAATTTGACAAACACAACAGAAGTCTGTCTTAAACAAACAAACAGACAAACAACAAAATGGCTAAGATGGGAATTTTACAGTATGTGTTAGTTACCATAAAAAAAATTGGGGGAAAATTAATGCATGAGGAAGACTACTTGCCTTTCAATATTTTGAGTTGCTTCCTGGGTACCCAGAGCCTTATCTGAAGAGCTGTGAGAAAAACAGCTGAGAAGTAGAGTTAGAGAGGATGAGAAACCCCATTCCAGACAATTTTTGTGGGTTTTTTTTAAAAGAGGGGGCACTTTACCATTGAGCCTTGTTATTATTTTTTTTTAAGAGAGAGGAGAGAGAGAGAGAGAGAGAATTTTTAATATTTTAATATTTATTTATTTTAATATTTATTTTTTAGTTCTCGGCGGACACAACATCTTTGTTGGTATGTGGTGCTGAGGATCGAACCCGGGCCGCGCGCATGCCTGGCGAGCGCGCTACCGCTTGAGCCACATCCCCAGCCCAGAGCCTTGTTATTTTTTGAGACGGGCCTTGCTGAGTTGCTGGGGCTATGTTGAACTTATGATTCTCCTGCCTGAATCTCTTAAGTCTCTGGGATTACAAGTGTGCGCCACTGTGCCCAACCCCAGACAGTCTTGATTTAGTCAACTTGTTACCTCTGAAGCCATGATCTCAGTGTTTGCAATCAAATGATAGCAGCTCAGTTGCTCATGTTGCAGAAAAAAATATGTCTAGAACTATTTTGGTGATTTGGGGATCCTTGTTTTTGTGGCAAAACACTATGGAATCTCAATAATCTAATATGAATTTTTCAACTAAGTTTCCTCCTAACAGCATTCCAAAACAAGCATTCCTATACACCTACTATAGTTCCAAAATCTATTTAGACAAGTCACACCTCTCACTGAGTGGGCTAGGAAAAGGAGCACTTTTTGGATTCCTTTTAAGATTTAAAGATTTGCGTACCTACTGGTATATTAATCGTATAGAGACAGGAGAGAAAAATGAAGCCTCACTCTGGGTACCCAGAGCTTTATCTGAAGAGCTGTGAGAAAAACAGAGCTGAGAAGTAGAGTTAGAGAGGATGAGAAACCCCATTCCAGACAGTTTTTGTGGGTTTTTTTTTTTTTTTTTTTTGAGGGGGCACTTTACCATTGAGCCTTGTTATTTTTTGAGTCGGTGAGTGATTCTTATTTTGTTGTTGTCTTTCTTTCCTTTTTTAATTTTAAAGATAATTTTTTTCACTAACCCCCCCAAACAACTACCCACCTATTCTACGAGCTGCAGATTGAGCATTCTCATAACCACCTATGAGTCAAAGCAACCTTTCATTCTTGTTGTAAATAAAAACATGAACCCTGTTCCTGCATGTTCTTCATAGGCTGTCTGTCTCCCCAGCACTTCCCTCTACTGCCAAGGAATGCACAGAGCATCTGAGTCAGCAGTCAGCTGCCAGAGACAAAACATGCAGGGTATTGTCAACTGGCAGTCTCACAGATGCTCTGGAAACCTGGCATCACTGTTTCTTCCTTTTTCCCCCTTCAGACTCCTCACTTCCCTTGCCTTTTTCTTTTCATACCTTGATTTTTCTGTCCCCAGAATTTCAAGTACCTTCCTGCCAGGTTTCCTGGTCCCTAATGTTCCTGTAATTGTGAATGTTGATTTTTCCCGACACTTGGATGGGTGGTCAAGGAGAAGTCAGGGGGAGCATGAGTTGGCTTTGACATTCAGGAATGAGGGGAAATGGGTTGGTTACGGGAATGGCTCTTCTGCCATTCTGCCTGGCTTTTCAGAGCAAGTCAGAATGCAAGGTAAGTCCTCTTGGAAATGAGACAGTCCCAGTGCAACAGAGCCACAGAATAATGGTGTGGTACTCTAGATTTGTCTTCCAACTCCAGTGATCTGGCTCACAAAGAAGGAAAAGTAAGGCAGCCCAAGGGACTCAGTCTCGTGTAGTCTTACCTTGAATGCCTGTTGCATTGTTCCAGGAACCAACCTGCTTCTGTTTATCTGCTGTCATTAGTCCCTGCAGGTCATGATCCTTTAGCCTGGGCACCTAATACTTGTCTGCTGCCCACAAGCAGGTACTCTGCAGCTGAAACCTGTTAATTTAAAGGTGCATTGCAGCACCTTTAAATTTCCAGCTACAAAAAATTGAGGCTGATTATTAAACAAGGTGTGCATCTGCTGTGGAACTTGATTTGGATCTTCTCTGTAGTGGTTAGTAGCTCTTGGCAAGTGAATATTTATTTCAGAATGGGCTACAACCAGTCAGTGGGATGGTAGCCCATACATCAGAACTGTTCTTCGAACACAAATGCCCAAGACACTCATGAGGGAGAGATAGGAGCACAAAGCAGGTGTTATGACCAGGGAAAGGATTTTGCAGATATCTGGTGTGGGGTTTTAATGTGTTAAATTCAACAAGAGAATAGTGGTATTCTCAGTGCTCCAAGTTCTGGCAAGAAGTAGAAGGTGGCTGCTGGTAGGGAACAAAGACAAATTATTTTCTCCCTTGACGAAAATATATCACACATGTACAGTGGGTTCAAATCTTGCAAACATTTCATTGTGACTGGCAAAATCAAGGTTGGTTGTGAACACAGGTAGGATATTTGGATCCAGGACAGCACAGTGCTGTCTGCTCACTGAAAAGCAAGTAAAATTGCAGATTCCCTACATAGAAGGCAAGATGCAGTGTAGCAAATGCTATCTGAGGTCTTTGTTTCCGGTTGTTGGTTATTACCTGTTGTAGTCTTTCTTCTGCTGTTGCATAAGCACATCTGGTTTTTTTTGTTTGTTTGTTTGTGTGTTTTTTTGTTTTTTTTTTTTACCCCTACTAGCTGTCTTTTAACTACCTGTCTTTTTAAGGTAAGTCTTGGCTTGTAAGAAAAAGAATGAACTCTTCTTAGGAACTTTAAGATGTTTTTCTTGCTACTACCTAAATCAAATCCTTTATTTAGGGAAACTGAAGGCTAGTTTCCATTAATCTTATTTATTTATTCATCTATTTGTTTTTTTTGTTTATTGTGGTGCTGGGGAGGGAACCAACTTGCTCATGCGTGCTGGGCAAACACTCAATCACTGAGCTATTCCCAGCCCCCGAATTCCATTTCTTGCCGAACTCTTGCCCACATGGATATTAGAACAAGCAGTATGTGTAGTTCTTAATATCCAGAGCCAGGAGAGGCTGTTGAGTAAGTAACATTTTTTAAGGTGAGAAGCCGAATTAGTATATTTCAGATGATGAATTAATCATCTTCCACTCGTCCTCCACAGTAGTAGAGAAGTATTGAGCTGTTGACATGAAAACGTGAAAGGGAAAGACAGTTCCTGTAGCTATGACTTTCTTTCATGAAGCTTAAGACACATTTCTAAGTGATTTGGTTTAATCATATGATATCATGGTGAGGTATGGAGAAAAACAGCAATATTTCTCCTTCATAATGGGAAGAGCTTCCCAACAGAACCTTGTGAAACTTGACACCGTTCTCTGAGAATTGATTGTATCAGCACCTGCAGCTTGGTAGCTCTCTTACATTATATCAGTAAATAGAAGGCCACTTCTTCCTTCTTTCCCCTCCCGAGGACAGCACACGAATAACTCCCTTCATCTTCTCCTATCCCCAAGAGTAAATCTTCCAAAGTTCCGAGCCAGTCATGTTTGTCATACTAGTGGTAAATTGGAGATGTGCTTATGATGTACCTTCTGATTGAATAATGTTGGATTCAATTTGCTGATCTTATCTTCAGGATTTTTATGTCTATGTATGAGAGATTATTTATTCAATTTCTTTAATAGATATAGGCCTGTTTAGATTGTCTATTATTTTTGTGTGAGTTTTGGCAGATTGTGTTTTTCATGGAATTGATAAGCACCAGGAACAAGTTTTATGACCAGGAGAATTTCTTTAACACAAGGCTCAGAGAACTTCAGAATTGGGAGAGAGTTGTAGAAGTCATCAATCATTCCTTATTGTCTTCCACAACAACAACAACAACAACAAAATCAGTTTTATGAGGCAAAGTGACTTCCAGGGTCATGCAGCCTGTGCAGGCACATGTGGCTCAGGGTGGTGCCCTACAGTCACCCGGTCCTACATTCTTCATATGGCTTAGTTTGGCCCTTTGCCACCTACCTCCAAATAATGGTTATAATAGTGATAATAAATAAAATGTGGTACAAAGGTGATGAGACAGATGCCAGAGAGAACGTAGATGAAGAAACACATGAGGTGCTATCTTCGGCCTTTAAGCCTCTTTACAGCAGACACATAGAATGGCAAATGTGTTCATGCTTTGATAAGTGGAAGATATAGATGGCATCATTGTTATTGTTAAATATGATTATGGGCAAAATGGGGTGGCTCTACAATCTCCCCGTCCTGCCATGTACCACACACAGAAGACTTCTCAAGTCTTTTAAATCTCTGCTGATACTACCACATCTGAACTTCCTGCTTCTTAGAACTTCTATGACACTATCCTTTTTCTGTGTTTCTCATAATCTTTTCTAGTGGGATGGACTTTCTGCCAGCCTCTTCTTGCAGGTTTGTTCTTCCTAGAGCACATGTAAAGCCATGGCTTTTTTCAGTTCCACTACCTCTGTACACTAAGGACTCCCAAACCTGGTCTGCATCTCTAAGGACTCCCTTGAACTTCACATTCATACTTCACTGCCTAGTATATGGCTATATTTTCCCCTAAGTAGCTCAGATGCGACAGATTGAAAAGGGAGTTTACTACCCCTGTTCACAAATGGGTGCTTTTATTTTTAATTCATTGCCTTGCTATCATGATTTCTCAGTGACCCAAGATAGAAATCTGGGAATCATTTTTAACACTTTGATCTTCATCAGTCCCTCAGAGGACTGTCTGTGTTTTACTTTATTTCTCACATACTACACTTATTATGTGGCTAACTGTACTTACCCTGAAGACTCTGCTGTCATGTCTTAGAGGTTCATCTTTAATAAGGACCCTGCCTCCCTGAGATTTAGGTACTCTTCCTTATTCCTCTCTCTCTATTGGTACACTGTATCATTCAGTTTATGTGCTTGTCATTCACTAGACTATAAAATCCTTGAAAACAAAGGCTGTCTTACTCATCTTTCCACCTCAGTATCTTGGATGGTCCCTGGAGCATTTCAGTATGCATTTGTTGAATGAATGTGTTATTACTTGAGGTCTCTGCTTCAGAAAGATCAATTGTAGAAATACTGACCATTTCTTTCTTTCTTTTCGTTAGATTAAGGTGACAGTGTCAGGTGGATCAACTGCCATCCCACTGCCCCCTCTGTTGGGCAGTGCTGAGAGTGGGGAAGCATGGAAGAGAAGAAGCATGAGACCACGAACCAAGCTCATGTCCTCTTTGACCGGTTTGTCCAAGCCACTACCTGCAAGGGAACCCTCAAGGCCTTTCAAGAACTCTGTGACCACCTGGAACTGAAGCCTAAAGACTACCGTTCCTTCTATCACAAGCTCAAGTCCAAGCTTAACTACTGGAAAGCCAAAGCTCTCTGGGCAAAGTTGGACAAACGGGGCAGTCACAAAGACTATAAAAAGGGAAAAGCATGCACTAACACTAAGGTAAGGGCTTAACTATTCTCAGACTCTAAGGTCACTGACATGAGAGTTTAACTAGGTACCAATTAGAAGAATTGAATAGAGATGGACTGGGTAAGATTGCCAGGCTAGGTTGATGCCAGGCAGATTCTAGCATCATTGTGTGTAAATATACTACATTTTGTGTAAATATACTACATTTTCTTCGTCCATTCGTTACCTAAAAAATTAAGCTTATAATCTGTTGAAACTTTGCAAATCCATTACCCATGCTCATTTTTTTCTTTCCTTTTTTTTAAAAAAAATTTATTGGTTCTTTTTAGTTATATATAATAGCAGAATCCATTTTGATATATAAGCACGGAATATATCTTATTCTAGTTAGGATCTCATGGATGTATGTGATGATAGGATTCACTATTCACTGTAATGTTTTCATATATGTACATGGGGAAATAATGTCAAATTTATTTCACTGTCTTTCCTTTTCTTATCCCCCACCCTCCATTCTCCATTGTCTAATCTACTGCACTTTTGTTCTTCCCCTCACCCCATCCCCTTATTGTGGGTTAGCTTTCACATATCAGAAAACATTTGACCTTTGGATTTTTAGGACTGGCTTTAGGACTGGCATGGTTGTCTCCAGATTCATCTATTTGCTGGCAAATGTCATAAAGTCATTCTTCTTTATGGCTGAGTAATACTCCATTGTGTGTAAATATACTACATTTTCTTTGTCCATTCATCTGTTGAAAGATTGACTGTTTCATGTGCCAGACCCTTTTCTGAACATATTTCATGTATTTTCATATTGGACATTCAAACTCTCAACTTTTTAAGAACAACCCTGAAATCAAGCTTTGCATTTTGCTGAAGTTTCATTTTGAACCTCACCATCTTAGGAGGATGCAGATCATTTAGCAAGGTCCTGGATAGGTTAAGAGTCTTGTCTATGCATAACTTCATAGTTCTTGACATGTCATCTTTATAAAACCATAACTCTGTACTCAACTTCAGTTTGCCCTTTTGTGGATAACTAGAGACCCATCCCAGTGGATTTACATTTGAATAGATATCATCAATAATATTCAAGAAATTCAAAAGAAAACTTTCGTGAGCACTGGACTTTATTAAGAATGAAAGGAATTCAAAGTCAAATGTGTTGCACAGCTTTCTTCTGAGCATGCAGTACAAACTAATTAAGATCTTTGTTTAGCCTCACGCTGAGTATTTCTCTAGAGTATTGATTTTCAAGAGCATTTCCCTGGACTTTCAGTTTAGAAATGATGGTTTTACATCTCTTTTAGCACATAAAGTTTTGGCTTTTGAAAGTGGCCTCCAGAGAATTATCTGTGTGGTAAATCCATTCCAGGACTCTGAAGATTTCTTGAACCATAATAATCTCTACCTCCCTGGACAGAAATCTGCTGAACATAGAAGACTTTCAAAAGGTCCTCTCCTGTCAGTGAAAGATTAGATGTGATTTTCATATTGTTTATTGAAATGATTACCCCTTTAAATATGTTACAGATATGTGGGCCTTACAGGCTGACCAAGATGAACATGTGCTTGGTTCACAAGTTCAGTCTTTCCCATTCATAGCAACCACAGCTCTTCTTTCAAACTCTGCTGTGACCCAGACAGGTTTGAAGTTTTTTTGGTAATGGGGAGAATAGCCTTCACTGAGGTTTACAGGAATGATGGTTATGAGATTATAAAATATCTCTAGAAATATGTTTTAAGAGTCACAAACTTTGCCTTAAAGCAGCTGTGTTTTGCAGTGTCTCATCATTGGAGCTGGCCCCTGTGGTCTCCGCACAGCCATTGATTTATCCTTATTGGGAGCTAAGGTGGTGGTTATTGAGAAGCGAGATGCCTTTTCCCGCAACAATGTCTTACATCTCTGGCCCTTCACCATACATGATCTTCGAGGTCTGGGTGCCAAGAAGTTCTATGGCAAGTTCTGTGCTGGAGCCATCGATCATATCAGTGAGTAACACCAGCTGCTGTAGGATTCCAACCCTTCTCCCGCCCACTTTTCAGTAGACAGAGACAGGTAGGTTATCTGAGGAATTCCTGCTCAATAGCATAATTTGTTCCGATCTCATTGATATCTATCATGTAGCAAGCATTCCCTATTTTGAGTCAAAATATTTGCCTCTTGTAGTTCTATAACCTAGAACTTTGAACTACAATGTTTGCCCTATGCAAGGAGGAGGAGTCTGGCTTAAGGATGTCTGAGGTAGGTCTTGGACTATTACTGAATACTTGCAGTGTGTGAGATAGGCAGAGGGGCTAGACTTTTGGAAACCGGTGACCAATTTGGGCCTCAATCCTTTGGTGGTTCTTAGAGTAGTAGAAGAAGTACATAGGCTGTGGCTCTCTGCAGTGTAATCTTTCACATGCTAAACATAAGACGAACATGCTACAGGGATACAATCCTTACACAGGGCAGAGTTCTAGGTTGGTCATGAATGACAAGTCAGTAGTGGAATTCCTCAGGTTAGGTGATTCTCACAAAGTCTACAGCCAGAATAGCTCTTGGCATTCTCTTGTCAATCTTCAAACTCATTTGGAGTCTCTGTATTTTTGAAACAGGTAAATACAAGTTAATGCAGTTGATTATTCATGCCTGTAAGTGGCCTATCTGAAAACCGATTCCGAACAGAAATTGTCTGCATTATGAAGTTGAAATCCTCTATTTAAAAATTGGTTATCACTAAAGAGTCCAGGGAAACTTTATCAAAGAAACTTTGGTCTGAGTACCAGACTTTTTGCTGTTTGAAGTGGTTGTGCCAATTTATCAAACACTGGCTAACAACTTCTACTTCCCTGACAGAAGTGCTTGGAACAATAGTTATCTGCAAAAATAAAACGTGTGCTAGCATGAGACTTAATAAGTCTTTGGGAGTGTGACTCAGAGGGTGATAGTTGTGGTAAGCTAAGGAAAATAACCAGGATGGCTTAGCAGTGGACTTGCATGTGCTTCTAACAGATTAGTCACAGATTGAAGGTAAGTTTGGCTTTGAGGGATGACTGAGGGTCATGGATGGAGTGGACTTGTCTCCCAGTGATTATGAGTTGGCAGAATTATTTGGGGACTGAGAGAGTCTTAGATCTGCAACTAGATTTCTATCTTTGTATACCTAGTATTGCTGCCACAACTGGCACTGGGTAGGAACTTTGGGCATCAAATAGTATATAAATCTCACCTTGATAATGAGTGGGATTTTCAATTATTTGGGGCCTCAGTTGCCACAACTGTAAATAAATTGGGGTTTTGTTAAGAGGATAAGGTTGAATTGTGATTTCTTTTACCTGCTGAGAGAATGTGAAGGTCAATGAGATAATAAGAGTAGAAGGTAGATGCCATGGATATTTCAGAAAACAATACAGTGGCTCCCTATCAAGCTGCGAAAAGTGTACTCCTGAGTGTACTCCTGTGTCCTGTGGTAGGTCCCATTACAACTATAGATACTACCGAGAATAGCGTCTCTGACACATCAGGGGAAGCTAGAAAGGAGAGTCTCCTGTTGGCCACAGTCTCATGCTGTCTCCAAGTTTTCTATTGTTTAGAATACCTAACTCAAAGATGTAGGTGGCCTTTAAAGTCTCTAGAGCATCTCTTCCACTGGTTGGTATTTACCCTTAAAAAGAAAGAAGTTAGAGAACATGGCATAGAAAATGTCTCCTGCTCCAAAAGACTTTGGAGAACCTGAATAGACTATGCATAGGTGAAAGGGTGGAAGGGAACATGAGGAGCAACTACTGGTGTGTTCTTTCTTCTCTGTGTGCTCTTGCAAACATGTAGTCTTTGTATTTACCCAGGTATACGTCAACTCCAACTAATACTTTTGAAAGTAGCCTTGATCCTAGGCATCGAAATACATGTCAATGTAGAATTCCAAGGACTTGTACAGCCTCCTGAGGATCAAGAAAACGAACGTAAGTTGAATTGGACAAATGAAGAAAGCTTAAAATGGCATTTAAAGGATGAGAACAGATGAGGTAAAAGGAGAACATGGGAATAATCTGCCAGTGTTTTTCAGAACTAGTTAAAGGGATTTCTTTGTGTACTCTGTGCCTTTGAAGTTTACTGTTAAAGTTGAATAAGGAGGCCTTTTGTTAAAATTTTTGAATTTATTCTAATCAGTTATACATAACAGCAGAATGTTCTTCGATTCATTATACACAAATGGAGCACAGTTTTTCACTTCTCTCGTTGTACACAAAGTAGAGTCACACCATTCATGCAATCATACACGTACCTAGGATAATGATGTCCGTCTCCTTCCACCGTCTTTCCTATCTCCATGCCCCCCGACCCTTTACCCAATCCAAAGTTCATGAGGAGGCCTTTGACTTAGTCATTGCAGGCACTTGTACTATAGAAAAATCATATGGTGGGGAAAGTCCCTTTGTAAGTTCTCTTCGGAGCTTCTTTCTATCTGAAGTTTATACTCCATACTTTTCTATTTATTGTTTTTAGCTTGGAGTTTTGTGCATTCTGTATGCCTGGGTATCTAGAGATGATCTTAGAGATATGAATTTGGTCTGAGTAATGATCTTAATTTTGCATTTGGTCCACAGGGATAGGTTGGCGGGCACTGGTGCACCCCAAAACTCATCCTGTATCAGAGTATGAATTTGAAGTGATCATTGGTGGGGATGGCCGTAGAAACACCTTGGAAGGTATTGGCTTGTGCTCTACTTACTCTCTTCAGAGAAGAATAGAGGCTGACCTTGTCCCCAAGAGTCCATGTTCCTGAGAATTTGCACATATGCTATCTTTTATTTTCGGGGGCAGAGGTACTGAGGATTGAACCCAGTGCACTTTTTCACTGAGCTACATCCTCAGTCTGTTTTTTAATTTTTATTTTGAAACAAAGTCTTGCTAAACTGTGGAGGCTGGCCTCCAACTTTCAATCTTTCTGCCTCAGCCTCCCAAGTCTCAGAGATAACTGATACTTTGCCTTGCTGGGTTCCCTATTTGAATTGCATGGCATCTCAGCTTTCTTCCAGACAGTGCTCACTCTGAGTATATTTTACAGGGTGCTCTTGTTAAGTACCTTGTTAAAGTACTAAGAGATGAGATATACTTTTTTAAAAATATTTTTTTCAGTTGTAGATGGATATAATAGTTTTATTTGTTTTTATGTGGTGCTGAGGATCAAACCCAGTGCCTCACAGCGCAAGGCAAGCCCTCCACCACTGAGCTACAGCCCCAGCCCAAGATATACTTTTTGGGAATTGACAATGTAGAATGTAATTTAAGTCAGCACACCTGTTCCCCTTTTTAAATGGAATCCCTAGTACTGAATAGTATTCTGTTCAGTCAGATTTCAGATTGTTTATTAATGATGTGGGAGACCTGCCCTAAAAATTTTTCATTGAGTTTCATTCTCCACATTTTCCCTAATGTCTTCATCAACACCCTCCTCATTTGAAGTGATCATCTTTCTTCTCTAGCCAATTGCCACCTATGAAAACTTTTTTCCCTCCAGGATTTCGCCGGAAAGAATTTCGTGGCAAACTGGCTATTGCCATTACAGCAAATTTTATTAACCGAAATACAACAGCAGAAGCCAAAGTGGAAGAGATCAGTGGTGTGGCTTTCATATTTAACCAAAAATTTTTCCAGGAGCTACGAGAAGCCACAGGTTGGTATAGATTCCTCCAAAGTAATAAGGTTAAACATTGAAATAGTTACTTATTACTTTTTTTCTTGGGGGTTTGATAGGGTGGATGGTGCTTGTTATTACTGTTATATGTCATTTGTCCTGCTTTTTCTTCACTCCTGTGCTTTGTTCTTAGCTTAATGGTTCCATATCATTCTGTTTCCTGCTCTAGCATTATCAGTCTTTAGCACAGTGGCTAGGCTGCTCTAGATTTTGTTTTTATTTATTGTTTTGTTTTAAAGTATTCATTCTGCTTTCTACCAACTCATCCCCAATCCCTTATTTCTACATTGTGATGCTAAGTTATGGCACTAGATATAGCAAACTGCCAGTTAGTAGCTCTCTGGTTTTATTGAGAACCTAACAGATATTAAGTATGCAGTCTTCTTCCTGAGTTCATTTGAACTTGAAAGCAAACCATGTGACAGATAGGAATGACATTGTTGTATGATGGCTTTTGAATAGATGTATTTTGCTGCAACAAAAAAAATATGTATTTTATTCTCTATTTTCTTTTTTTTTTTAGAACTTTTTTTAATATTTATTTTTCAGTTTTCGGTGGATACAACATCTTATTTTATTTTTATGTGGTGCTGAGGATGTGGCTCAAGCAGTAATGCGCTGGCCTGGCACGTGTGGGGCCCTGGGTTCAAACCTCAGCACCACATAAAAATAAAATAAGATGTTATTCTCTATTTTCTAGACTTGATTTCATTGCCTTTGTTTTTTAGATGAATAGAATTAAAAAGACAATAGCTCATTCTCTACTTCCAGGCATCTACCCTGTTTTTGTTTTTGTTTTGGTACCAGGGATTGAACCCAAGGGCACTTAACCACTGAGCCACATCACCACCACTTCCCCTTTTAAAAAAAAAAAAAATTTACCTTTATTTTTATTTATTTATTTTTATGTGGTGCTGAGGATCGAACCCAGTGCCTCACACATGCTAGGCGAGCGCTCAACTGCTGAGCCACAACCCCAGCTGCCCCCAAAGACTTTCTTATTTTTTATTTTGTGACAAGGTCTCACTTGGTTGCTCACAGCCTAAGTTACTTTGAACCTGTAATCTTCCTGCCTCAACCTCCTGAGCTGCTAGGATTACAGGTGTATGCAACCATGCCCAGTTTATGAGATTTCTCTAGTTCTCTAGCTTCCTTGATGACTCAAAGAGGTTTAATCTGTTAACTAAGCCATACCCTCTTGTAAGGATTATCCTCTTTTTTGTTTTTCCAATTCTTATGTTTGGGTTAACTTTTGGTCATTGTTTTCAGAATAACTTAAGGTGAATTAAGAATAGTACAGAGGGAAACAAAGCTCCCCTTATTTTCATGAACTGAATAGGCAGGAAGAGAGAATCTGGACCTAAACATCTTCCTGCTTGGAATTTTATGATCCTGTCTTAGATAGACCCAAGTAGTCTCTCTGGCTGCCCTACTCAGCAAACTCCTATGTATGTTTGTTTTCTGGTTGCAGGTATTGATTTGGAGAACATCGTCTACTACAAAGATGACACGCACTATTTCGTTATGACAGCCAAAAAGCAGAGTTTACTGGACAAAGGGGTGATACTGCATGTGAGCAATGGATCTCTTTCAAACCACTTTTGTTGAATTTGTTAATATGATCACCAAGAGAAAGGGCTTTATTGCCTGATAGGATTTTTCTACAAGGGAATAAAGATGAGCATTGAACACATCTCCTCAAATCACTGATGGTTTTTAGTTTAACTTTGAAAAAAATATTTTCATTATGGAAAATTGTTAATTTAACAGAAATAGGGAGAATAGTATAATGAACTTTTATGCCCATTCTTTAGCTTGAGCAGTTATTAACATGGCCAATGTTGTTTCAATAAAACCCCACTCCACTCACCTCTCCTGCCATTGTATTGTTTCAAAGCAAATGTCAAGAATCATTTCTTGCATAAATAGTTTAATTTTAGGTGACTTTGTTTGAGATTATAATGAATTTCATATATGACCAATTATTGGTTGGTCAGTAGATCTTTTTTTGGGAGGGAAGTGATAGAGGGAAGAGAGTTCAATCAAGAAGCAATGCTTGGTGCTTATGACAGCCTGATTATGGCTCTGGTTTTACTGTGGCAACACTGAATTGGTATATTTAGGCTTTGTTCACACTGAACAACAAGGGCCTAATGTCCATCTTTAGCCAGCCTTTTTTTTTTTTCTTTTTTTTTGTGCAAAACTAATTGTGTGGAGATAATCTGAAATCAGAGAGTTGCAAGGTGGATGGTTTCTTAAGGAAAGTGTCTTAAATCTTAGTTGGTCTCATTGGTCTGAATATGAGAATTACTTCCCCTGTGTGATGAAACAGAAGCAAATAAACACCAGAGGTGTTGATTTAGGCTTGTACAATTCCCACCAGACTCAAAGCTGAATCTCAGGGAGCCCTTTGTCTTTGTAGAATGATAATGAATCAAGTCCTTTTAGTCTGAGTCACACTATTGCCATATTGAGACCAAATGGAGAATGAGTTGATGAGCACATGCTTGCAGCACAAAGTCTCCTTTCCACCCATGAACCTTGTGTCTGTTTCTCAGCATAGCAGTCCTGTGTATATGCAGGGAGAAACAGGACAAAGCAGTTTGTATAGCCCATTCTGCCAAAGCAGAAGCAAGACATACTTGGCTGGATGCTTTATAAAGTGTTCATTATCTGGGGCTATTTTATTGTTATCAATAAGAACTAGCCAGTAAAGCAGTTGGGATGCCTGGGACTAAGTTAAGACTTAAGTTTACCATCTGGGCAGAACTGTGGTTGTCAGTCAAAAATAGATAAGAGCAATCTAGACTGTTAATTAAGATCTGTTTTACTTTTTGTTTTCATTTTTTATAGGGCAGGAGCTGTGCCTTCTGTGAGTGCTGTTTATAAACTAAACCCATTGTAGCCATTTAATGTTGAACAAGCAGTATTTCTAGAACCAACCTGAGTGTGTTTTGACTTCTGACATCTTATAGTTGTAGCTGAAAGTACCATCAGTAATACTTGGAAACTGAGTCTCCACTTCAGGAGAACAGAGACTTGGCTCAGTGTGCAGGAACCTCCAAAGAAGAAAAGGAACTTTTTAGTCTCTTACTTAAAGCTCTTTTTCTCTCATTTTTGTTTTTTCCTGTTGGTGATTTTCTGTAGAGCCTTACAGAATCTTATATATGATTTTGAAAACCTGTGTTCCATTTTCAGTTCATTCCTTCCCGTCCTCCTCAGCTACTAACGCTCCTAGCACCACATCTCTTTGGCACTGAAGTTTTCAGGTTCTTCCTTTAAGCATGATGAGCTATGCAAGTCTGGGTTCCCAGCTGAAAAAAAGCTGTTTGCTATTCAAAAGATAATGATTATAGAAGATAACATAAACTATTAAATACTTCTTCAGCTTACAGAAATTATTTAATTTGTTATTCAGAACAACTCTGTGAGGTAGGTAAGCCAGGATCAGAGGAGTAGCGACTTGCTCCAAGCAAATAGAAAAGCCAAGACTGTTTTTAGGCAGCAAAGCCTATTTACTCTTAGAAACACCCCTCACCCCAAAACTTTTTACTTTGTGTACAAGCTTGGTGGAATATTAAATCACTTTAAGGGGAAGGAAAAGCTGTGGAACTAGGTTATGTCTAACATTTTATGTTCAAGTCAAGCCATCCATCCCTGCCTGGGTTTTTCCATCTTGTACCTCTTCTTTCTCTGGACAGGACTATGCTGACACAGAACTCTTGCTTTCCCGGGAGAACGTGGACCAGGAGGCATTGCTAAACTATGCCCGGGAGGCGGCTGACTTCTCCACGCAACAGCAGCTGCCCTCTCTAGATTTTGCCATCAATCATTATGGGCAGCCTGATGTGGCCATGTTTGACTTCACTTGTATGTATGCCTCTGAGAATGCAGCCTTGGTACGGGAACAGAATGGACACCAGTTATTAGTGGCTCTGGTTGGGGACAGCCTCCTAGAGGTGAGTACTAAGGGAAACTTTATGGTAGAGGCAGTACTGAGGAACAGTAATAATGAGGAGCAAATCTGGGTGTATTGGCTGTAGAGTGAGCATCAGCAGCATAGGCAAGACCTCTGCAGGAGTTATACCAACCAGGAAAAAAATAATGACATTAAAAGTGGTTAGAAATTCTGCAACTTTTATAACTTGCCTCTGTACTAGTTTGTGAAATGGAGATGTCCAGAGTCTGAATAGTTGTCAAATACAACTGTTGGCAGCACACTTCCTTTTGTTCTTCAGTTTAGCTTAACTCTTTTAAAAATGATTTATTAGCTGGGTAGGGTAGTGTTAGCCTGTAATCTTAGCTACTTGAGAGGCTGAGGCAGGAGGATTACAAATTTGAGGCCAGCATTGGCAATTAAATGACAAAATAAAATAAAAGGACTAGGGTTGTCGTTCAGTGGTAAAGCACTTGCCTAGCATGAGCTATGCCTCAAGTTCAATCCCCAGTACTGAAGAGAAGAAAGATAACTTATTTTAACTCTGACTTGTGTCTCTTTCTTAGCCTTTCTGGCCCATGGGAACAGGAATAGCCCGGGGCTTTCTAGCTGCTATGGACTCTGCCTGGATGGTACGAAGTTGGTCTCTAGGAACCAGCCCCTTGGAAGTCCTGGCAGAGAGGTAATAAGTCTCTTCCATGAAAAAACTGGGGAAAAGGAGTGGCTTACTCCTCAGGCTGAGTAAAAGTTATTCCTTCTTCTTTCTCTCTTCCTTTATTCATTAAAGATGTTTTTATATGTAAGAGAGGAAAGGTGAGGCTGGGATTGTGGTTCAGCAGTAGTGCGCTCACCTAGCGTGTGCGAGGCCCTGGGTTTGATCCTCAGCACCACATAAAAATAAATAAATAAAAACAAAGGTATTGTATCTAACTACCAACTAAAAAAAAAAAATAAATATTTTTTTAAAAAAAAGAGGAAAGGCACAATATTTCATAAAATTTTAGAAACCTAAAGATGATCTAATGGGACTGTTCTCTTGTCCCTTTCTAAATAACTTTATTATTGGAAAATAATATCTGAATCTCTATATACCATCTGGTTCTTTTATGACCATTACGTGAACAAATACTTAAAAAGTGCAATTTAGATCATCCTGACCTTAAGCTAGAAAGGCTTAATCTGATGAAGTCATTGTCATAGTCAGAACATGCTAACATAAGAAACGGAAAGTGATTGAAAGGATAACGCCAAATTGTTTTTAAACATTTCTCAAACCTTAAGGCATTTTGGCTTAATGTGGTGACAGTTCTTTTTACCTAATTTTTAAAATTAAAGTATATATTGGCACACTTAAAAACACAATAGTAAATTAGTTGCCTTTTAAATTAGACCAGACAATTATCACTCCCCATACCATTGTCCTGTTCTTCTCTTTGGCTCTTAACTAATCCATTGTCCTTGAAATCACTGAGTGGTGGTGGTTCTGAGAAGCTAGGGTTGATGTAGAGTCAAAGAAAACTTTCCAAGAATGAAGATATATTGTATACATCAGATAATTTGGTGGACTGTCAAAACAAATATTACAAAAAGAGGAAAATGTTTATTGTGCTTGTCACTTCTATGTTGTGTGTTATTGCAGGGAAAGCATTTATAGGTTGCTGCCTCAAACCACCCCTGAGAATGTGAGCAAGAACTTCAGCCAGTATAGCATCGACCCCGTCACTAGGTATCCCAATATTAATGTCAACTTCCTCCGGCCAAGCCAGGTAAGAGCATTCTAGTCAGATATGTGCATCTGGGCCTATTCTCAGGACTGATCAGAACTCTAATAGATCAAAATGTATATAATTATGTTTGGTTTTAATACCATATACACTTTCAGTAATCCCATATACCTATACGTAAGCGTAATTTCAGTAATCCAAGTCGGTATCTCTCTGAATTGGTGGAAGTAGGTGTTATTTTCCATCAACTTGTTGAGCAACTAAGGCATGGAGTTGTTGAATACTTACAGAAGATCAAATGTGACCAAAATAGTGTACCTAGGACTTCATCTCATGCCTCTTAATTTAAATCACATACAGTCGAGGAAAGAGCGTTGATTGGTTCAGTATTCTGAAGATGTGACTTCCACTTGCCTGTTGGTCACTAATCACCTGTGACTCAGATGGGTCATTTTACTATGTCTGAGCCTCAGTTTTTCAGCTGAGAAGTGGAATTCCTACCTACTCACAGGATCATTGTAAGTGAAAATGAGATTGTTCTCTGAAGGAACATTGAAAAATAAAAACATGAAAGTAGAAGATATTGTTATTATTGTAAACCAATTATTTTTTGGTTCTGTTGCGTTCTCAAAAACTCTGAACCCTCATTACTGTATTGAGAATGACATTTTACAAAGCATAACAATCCCTAAGAATAGAATTTTAGAAAGCAACCTATTTGATATATTTTCTGTGTTCTAGAGTAATTTTTTGTCTTCTATACGAAGTTTGTGCCTTTGGGCCTTCCATATATATGTGGTAAAATATTTATAAATTCTGTTAATGAGCAGCCTTAATTGTCCAACAGAGACTCACCAGAGGGACCTCTGTGATTGAGTGGTTAACTTTCAGCACAATTTCTTACAGTTGCTATGTATTTGGTTCTATATAACCTAACCCATTCCATAAAAGATTTAAAGGTTATCACCTTAACTTCTGTCTGAACTTTACCATGGGGCTGAGGGTGTAGCTCCCAGTGGTAGAGTGCATGCTAGCATACAAAAGGCTTGGGGTTTGACCTACAGCATGCCACCACCAAAACAAAAAATACATAAATAAACATACACAGAAATAAATAAACTTAATCCACTTTCCCAGTCTTTCATCGTAGTCATTCTGTTTTTAGGTGGGAATTTGTTACATGGTGTTTGATTTTCCTTCTTTTCAATTTTCTGCCAGGTGCGCCATTTATATGATACTGGAGAAACGAAAGATATTCATTTGGAAATGGAGAACCTAGTGAATTCCCGAACTACCCCAAAGTTGACTCGCAATGGTGAGTTCTGGAAATGGTTTTTTGAAAGACAGGTAACCCTTTTCAGAGCAGTCTACTCAAAAGCCATCACATGAACATAATACCATATATGGCAGTGGTTTTCAACCAGGAGTGGTTTTGCCCTCCAAGAAACATTTGATTGTTCCTGGTTGTCATGACTTGGGGAGGTTGCTACTGTTTCTAGGTGGATATAATCCAGCAATGTTGCTAAACCTGCTATAATGTACAAGAAAGGTTCCCACAACAAAAAATTACCTTGGGCTAAGGTGTTATGAGTAGAGATAAATTAGATACAGATGCTGGAGAGGAAAAAGAGAGTGTGCATACTACACCCACTTTTAAGTTTTGTGGGGAAACTGATAGAACATGTGGTAGCATTTTAGATGGGGCCTGTGGTGTTGCCATTGTACATGTTAAAGGCAAAGGCCATTCCACATTTTGTGTGTATTGAGAGGTCCCTGAAGTTTTTATTTGACATTGAGTACACCTGGTCAGCTATAATTAAGATAGACTGGAGAAGGGAAATACACGACAGGCGAGGAGATTAGTTGGAAATACATTGCAATAATCAAACTACAGGGGGTGAACCCTAAATCTGATACTGAGCTGGAAATAGAGAAGGGAGAAAGCGGTAGATCACAGTTAGAAAAACTTGGACTTTGGGGCCAGGTGCAGCTGGGTCCCAGACCAAGCCTTGCCATTTGCAAAATGTGTGGCCTTGAACACATTAGTTAACACATCCGAACTTCAGTTTCCTCATCTTTGAAAAGAGAATAATAATAGCTTCCTCCTATGTTTATCATGAAGATTATGTGACATATATAGAGCACTTATTACAATGCATAGCATGGAGTGGGTAATCAAAAACATTACCCTTATTAATTATGTATGAGAGACTATTTTTTAATTTCTTGTTTCTTTTTAGTTTTATATATAACAGTAGAATGTATTTTGACATATCTTACATACATGGAGTATAACTTCCCATTTTTGTGGTTGTACATGATTTGGGATTACACCGGTCATATATTCACATAAGAACATAGAAAATTTATATCTGATTCATTCTACTGTCTTTCCCATTCCCATCCTCCTTCTCTTTCCCCACTTCCCACCTCCCTTTCCTGCCTATTGTGAGTCAGCATCCACATATCAGAGAGTACATTTGGCCTTTGTTTTTCAGATTGGCTTATTTTACTTAACACAGTAGTCTCCAGTACCATCCATTTACCAGCAAATGCCATAATTTTATTTTTCTTTATGGCTGAGTAATATTCCATTGTGTATACGTACCACATTTCCTTTATCCACTCATCAGTTGAAGGGCATCTACATTGGTTCCATAGCTTAGCTATTGTGAAATGAGTTTCTATAAACATTGATGTGGCTGTGTCATTGTAGTATGTTGATTTTAAGTCCTTTAGGTATAAACCTCAGAGTGGGATGATTGGGTTAAATGGTGGTTCCATTCCAAGTTTTCTGAGGAATCTCCATACTGCTTTCCAGAGTGGTTGCACCAATTTGCAGTCCCTACGTGAGAGACTATTAAGAAGCCAGAATTAGTGGACTTTGCCAGTTGATTGCCCTTAGGGGCAAAAGATGGGTACTGCATCAGTCTCAACAAGGAAGTGGGAGGGTGAAAAGGTTTGAGTTCCATTTTGGACATTTTGAATTTGATGTGCTTTGGAGATATCAAGATGAATATATGAATCAACAGGCAGATTAAAACATTTTCCTTTCTCCATTGGACTGTTGTATTCATCAGCTTTCTATTGCTGTGAAAAAACACCTGAGGTAAACCAACTTAAAGGAGGAAAGATATATTTTGCCTCATGGTTTCAGATTATAATCACTTGGCTTCATTGTTTTGGGGACTGTGGTGAAGCAGAACATCATGGCAGGGAGCCTGTGGTAGAACAAAGCCTTATGGTGGCCAAAAAGCTGGCCAAAAAGTTGCCCAGCACATATTGGATGTATGGATATCTAGACTTGGGAAGCATCTGAATAAAGTCAATATCTGAGCTAAAAGATAGCACTAGGGGTAGTTCTATGTGTAATCTCAGAATATATTTCCTGTGAAAGACTTAACCAGGACTTTTATGATAGCAGTTTTTATCTTATGTTCACAAATCTCTAAATTATTTAGTGCCAAGCTAAATATTTCCAGCTGCCTTAGGGAAGGGAACAGACTTTCTTGGACACAAATAGGAATTCACAGATTCTCTCAAATGATCCATATCATAGCTCTTCCAAGGCATGATCATTCTGGTTTTAGAAACATGTCAGTGAACTGGAAAACATCCAGGTGTATGTGTTTGCCTACTCAGTTTTTCAAGATGTGATCATTTATAATACAGGGTACCAAACTGGTCTGGAGTATTGTTATAGTCTGGGGTCCTCAGCCTTTGTCAATGTAACCATACAGAGTGTCATCACTTCACAAATTGTTCACTATTTTAGAAATTATAAGAGCAAGTCTTTAATTATTTTTACTCTAAGGTGCTGCTAGATAGAATAGAGTCTTTCCAGTGTAGCTTTGGAGGAAAAGGTTTCCTCAGACCCAGCAACCCTCTAGGTAAATCCTAAGACTGCTCTGCAGGTGAGGGTGACAGCTCAGTAGTGGCACTCTTCCATCTAAGCCGGTTTTCAGGAGTTTCCCAGGGACACTGGACTTCAGCACAAGTACCCAGTTGTGAAATTTTAGTCTCTTCACAGCTGGATGTTGACTTTAGAATATGAGTATATTGGTACCTAAAATTCCAGGATCATGATACCAGTTATATAACATTGTCCTCACTATTTTCTTTTGAAGTCTAGAAATGACTGTTTTTGTCCCTACCTTTAGTAGTTTTTCGAACTGGATATGTGTACTGCAAAGCAGATCTTATATTAGTGTTGCTAGGTAACCACACTTCCAATAATAGTTTGTTTTATTGTTTTAGAATCTGTAGCTCGTTCAAGCAAACTGCTAAGTTGGTGCCAAAGGCAGACAGATGGTTATGCAGGAGTAAACGTGACAGATCTCACCATGTCTTGGAAAAGTGGCCTGGCTCTATGTGCAATTATCCACAGATACCGTCCTGATCTGATGTAAGTCATGACTGTACTTTTTATTTTATATCCACCAAAGATCTCAGAGCACCCTGCTATCAAGTAGTCAAATTTTGTGCTCTTTCCAAAATGAGGTACATAGTGCGATGCATTCTCCAGAAGACTGTGATTTGATTTAGCTATGTTTAGAACTTCATATGTCAAGCATTGTGTTGCTAAGTCCAGGAACAATTAGCCGAGTTGTGTGTTTTGTTTGTTAGTTTTAGTATTGGGGATTAAACAAAGGGGCACTTTACCGCTGAGCTACATCCTCGCTACATCCCTAGTCCTTTTTATTCTTTTTTTACTAAGTTGCTGAGGCTGGCCTCAAACTTGCAATCCTGCCTCAGCCTCTCAAGTTGCTGGAATTAAAGATATAAACTACTGCACCTGGAAATTAGCTGGGTTTTTAAAAATCACAGCACTCATAAAGTAAAAAAATTGGCTTAACACCCACCTGGACCTGTTAACTTTACACAAGGGAAAACTCTGTTTATTGGCCCCAGGTTGAACTCTTCATTTTGGCCAGCCATCTCAGATGCTGTTGGTCACAAGGGAAACCTGGCTAGAACACTGAACACTTGGCTAGCTCAAAACAAATATGTCACTGCCAGTGAAACCGAAAACAATGAATACTTACCAGTTTATGATGGTTCATTGATATTTTCTTGTCAATGACTACACTTTTTGCAAATATAATTCTGTCAGGGGCTGGGGTTGTGGCTCAGTGGTAGAGCACTTGCCTAGCATGTTCGAGGCCTGAGTTCGATCCTTAGCACCAAATAAAATTTTAAAAAATTCTGTCAAGCTCATGAAGTTCATGTCATCTTACCCAGTATACTAGTAATATCTCTTTTGTCGATTCTTCATCCACCTATCTACAGAATCAGTACACTAGGCTTACCCCAGGTCAGCTGTGGTGACTGTATTTCCCTCACAGGCATTCATAACCATAGAAGCCAAACAGAAAGATTCAGAAATAGAAGTAGAGTGCATTGAATTATTCTGGCTGCCTGTACCTTTTATCATTAGGTCCATTTAATGGCCTACTTCTTGTTTATTTTAAAATTGCTTAAGAAATCCTAAAGTACGTAGTCCATATATATGAGATAGTTATAAACTAAAGAGGCAGATCTAATAAAAACAGCTTTGCACAGTGTAGAATTTAAATGGAGAGAACTGAGGATATGGCTCAGAAAGCACTTGCCTAGCATGCACAAGGCCTTGGGTTCCATACCAGGCTGTAAAAAGAAAAGAGTAGAGGATTTCTAATATGCTTCAATAAATGTAAGTGACCCCCCAATGCTCCTGCATTCAACTCATCCAGAAGTTGGTAGAAGGTAAATGAAAATAGTACTTATTCACTCCCACAAAAGAAAGGAGTGGGGAGGGAAAACAGCTTGAAAAAAAAATTATGACAAAAGGCACAGAAGGGCTTCAGAAGATGAGGCAAGTGATAAGTTCTTTTCCAAATGGAGGGCAAGAAAGGGAAGGATAATGACAGGAAAAGTTGAGAGGACCTAGTGGATGGGTTACAGGGGTGAGTATGGGCCAGAGGGGACACATTCCTGTTAGATTACACCAAAGTGTGCCTGGAAAAGGCCCAGGGGAGTTACAGCAAACATAAAGCAGTGAGAGAAAAGGAAGTAGGGTGCTTTTTGTTTTTTGTTTAATGGAAAAATGCCACAGGTTCAGTAGGTTAGCACAAAATAAGGGTTTCCAGGTAATCTGAAGTCACCTAAACAAGCCTGTTGGGGCTTGGGATATAACTCATTTGTGGAGTGTTTGCCTAGCATTCACAAGGTCCTGGGTTTAATTCCCAGCAAAACCCCTCCCCCCCAAAAAAAATAATGCTGTCAGATATCACTCTGAATAGCAAGAAGCTTCAAACCTAATAGGAAATATTTGTTAATCTAAATACTTGGGAAAACTCAGGAGATTTAGCAATGGGAAAATCTTATGTAGGTTTTGGAATTTCCCATCAGGAGAAAGCTGTGTAAGATTTACCAGAGCTGATTTTTAGGACATTAGCAGCTTGCCAGGGCCAAGGGCCATGGTGGTAGTAGCTTTGGCTATTAGGAGCAGTCTGATCCAGATAGGATTCATACTACTATTTGACATTCATTTATATGCGGGCACTTGGGTATAGATGAATCTATATTGAAGATAGTTCCTGTACTGAGTTTACATTTTGTGTCACTGGAAAGATGAGAGGAGCCAACTTTTTCCCTCTTGTTCTCCTTTATTGGATAGATCTTTAATCATTTCTTCTTGAGGATGCTTTGCATTTCCTTAGTCAAAGGAAGGAGAATAAGAGATGAGAAAAACAGGTCTGCTCTCAGATCCTAGTGATGCACTGCTCCCTGGATTTTAGTCAAAAAGACCAAGAAATGACTATGATCCTGTGATATTGTATGTTCTGGTTTGAGGACAGTCAGCCCAACTTGATCTATATTCCTTGTCCTGTTTCTCAGAGATTTTGATTCTTTGGATGAACAAAATGTGGAAAAGAATAACCAGCTGGCCTTTGATATTGCTGAGAAAGAACTGGGCATCTCTCCCATCATGACAGGCAAAGACATGGCCTCTGTTGGGGAGCCTGACAAGCTGTCCATGGTGATGTACCTGACTCAGTTCTATGAGATGTTTAAGGACTCACTCTCCTCTACTGGTAAGGAGCTGGTGGGTGTGGTATGGAATTCTTAGTTTCCTGTTGAGCTATTGTCCAGGCATTTCTGTCTTTCCTTCCAATTGTGCCCTTCATCAGTACCACTAAATACAATACCACCAAGCTCAGGCTTACTCTGTTTCTACTGCTCAATGTGGAGGCAAAGCAGATCTGTGTTTGCTGAGATCCTAATTCCAACTTGGGATAGAAGGCATTTCTTATGCAATATAACTGAAATGTTGTCTCAGTTATCAGTAGAGTTCTCTGAAAATTGCTTCATTATTTTTCTCTTTTCTAGTCTTATGTTCTAAACCATTCATTATTTTACAAAGTTTTTTTTACTTAATCTGTAAATATGCAAAAATCATTCCTGCTCAAACTTTTTTTGTTCCCCTCAACTCTCCTGCCTTCTCCTACTCCTTTCCTCAGAACCAGCCCTTCTGAAGTGGTTCATGTTTGTGGCCTCTATTTACTACCTAAACTTTATAACACTTTGAAATCCATCTTATCTTTGTACTACTCTCTCAACACAGTTTTCTACAGTTAGGAAGAATCATCCTTCCATATTCTTTTCTCATTCTCATGTAGTTGCCTCTTCTGCATCATTCAGCACTATAGAATAAATGTTCTCTTCCTTGAAATTCTCTCTTCTCAGCTTCTGTAACAGTGCCCTACTATTCTTTCTTCTGTAACTGTTCCCTCTCTAGTTTCTCTTTCTACCTTTTAGGGTTTCCCCAAAATCTCTTGTTGGCTCTTAGCCTGCTGCCTCTACTTATCATGGGGCTACAAAAAATATTCTTATTGTCATTTATTGCCCTGTGAAATAAATGTAGTATAATGTCTAACAGTGTTGACCGTGGTATCTGACCTGAATTTATATCCCAGTATTTTCACTTGTTTGACCTAGGGCAAGTTACTAAATTTCCTTATGCCTCATGTATGTAATATGTAAAATGGGATAATATACATAATTATATTATGATATGCTACAAAGAATGTTTGGCATATGGGACCACTTAATAAATATTAGTGATTTCTTTTTATTAGTTTCAATTACTATTGATACTAATAAAATTTTGGAATCCATAAAGTTTATGGTACCACTCCTGAGTGTCTTCTAGTCCATGACTCTTATAGGTATCTGAGTCTCTTCCTGATTACATACGCGAAACATGCAACTCTAACAAAAATATTCCCATTTAGGGGGAGCCCCTTAATATACTCAGCAAAGACTATGGCCTCTACATCTACCCAAACCAATGACCCTATTAGGCTCTGCTCTGCTCTCTCCCTTTCCCTCTCTCTGTCCTGAAATTTTTATTACCAAAGTAAGGCTTTAGCACTTAAGGACCTTAAAAAAGCAGAAGGGCAGTTTTTTGTAATGGAAGTATATTGAGGAAAGAGTTTGTTTTGTTTATGTGGGTGGAAAAGAGAAGGGTTAATGTCCAGACTCAAACTTTGTGGCATTTCTACAAAGAGCTGCCTTTAGAGCTTCCTGAGATTCCTTTCCATGAGCCCCTCGAAGACAGAGTGGTTCTGGTCAGGACTTCATAGCACCCTCGAGGGCTGTCCTTGAACACTGCTGATTTCTCTTTACAGACACCTTGGACTTGAATGCTGAGGAAAAGGCAGTTCTGATAGCCAGCACCAAATCCCCTATCTCCTTCCTGAGCAAACTTGGGCAGACCATCTCTCGGAAGCGTTCTCCCAAGGTACCAACACGTGGGAGTCATTTTTCTAGTAACTGCAAATTAATGACAAAGTGTAGTGAACGGAATGATGTAGCTTCCTTCTTTTCTTGGTGCAGGATAAAAAGGAAAAGGACTTGGATGGAGCTGGAAAGAGGAGAAAAACTAGTCAATCAGAGGAGGTGAGATTCATCTCGGGATTTGCTAGAATTATTATACTAAGTTTTCCTTTTTGGTTTAAATTGTTAATTCCCAAATTGGTTTCACTAGATCCTTTATGGAAACTTCTGTGAGCAGCTTTTTCTGTGGATCTTTATTTAATTTTCTAGAGAACAACCAGGAAACGTATATACACATGTGCACTTAGACCTTCCTATCTCTTTGGAGTCACACGTTTGGCCAACTACAGAGGCTTTTGTGGGAAATGGTGATACCAGCACAAGTCCAAAAACTCTTATAATGCCCCATGTGCCAGGGTCTTATTGACTATTTGGAGATTGGTACCTTAAAGAGAGCTGTTAAACTCAACCTAAAGCTACTGTGTGGATCCTGATTACACTTCTTTAAGGGAGGAGGAAATAAGTGAAGGGTACCTATAATAGTCTGGTTCTCTGGTACTTGCCATTTGTCAGGAGGAAACTCCCAGGGGCTACAGAGGAGAAAGACCAACACTGGTGAGCACCCTGACAGACAGGAGGATGGATGTTGCTGTTGGAAACCAGAATAAAGTGAAGTACATGGCAACCCAGCTTTTGGCCAAATTCGAAGAGAATGCGCCTGCACAGACTACTGGCATAAGGAGACAGGTAAGCACATCTCCCACCCAGACTGGCCAAGTCATACAGGAAGGAGGACCTTTTCAGTGAGACGGACCGTGTCGCTCAAAACTAGTGTCTAATTTTCTCTTGTCTGACTGTGATAGAGATGTGTATTTCCTAAGCTCATCTTAGGCATTCAGTGCTGCTTTATGTTCTGCACAAGTCTGAGGCATCTTTAACGAAGTCAAGTGGGATCTAAAAAATATATGATTATACATCTATCTATACACGGGTATAAATTCACACACACACATATTTAAATTATAAAATAAGTATGTGCTTATTGATTAAAATGCTGAAAAGCATAGTAAAGATAACTGAGGTACCTATAATTTTGCTAATGTACTCCTGCATTGCTTTCTGGTTTTCTCCCCTCCCCCATGCTTTCTTGTTTTCATAATGGTGGTCATTTTAAAATGTATTTTTCTATTCTGCTATTTTCATTTAACTTTAGGCACATTCCCATGTGTTCCCAAATCTTTTTGGCATTTTCCAAAATGTGCTGAGTCATTCTAGTGCTGGTTGTTTTAGTTTTTCCCCATCTTTCATGATGAAATAGAGGTAACAATTCTTGCAATAAAGCTGTTTTTTTGTGTGTTGCAAAGTGTTTTTCTAGGATACTACTGAATATGTGAACATTTGGATATTAAATTACACACCCCAGTTTATGCATGAGAGTACCAGACAGTATTTGACCTGAGGTGTCCTTGTTAAGTCTTGTCACTGCCTTGCTTTACCAAGGCTTCTTACAAAGGGGGGCATTGGGATTTTGATATTTATACTCAAAATTCCTATAAAACTCCCTGATAACCTGAAAGGTTATCCAAAGGACAGGAGGCCTATTCTTTTTGTTCTCTTTGTCTCTTTATCTTCTCCATACTCTTATCAACCATTGTCCCTATGGACCAGGCAGGTGGCACTGATTTTCTTGGCGTCTGACCACATCTCATCTTTAGTTATTAGTATTTGTACTCCTATCTTTTCATGTTGTGGCTTGCAGGAAAGATAGTATTATTCACTGGGAAACATTAGAGGTTGCCTGGATGTTCTGGCAACCCCAGGTTCCTCAGGCAGGCTAGAATGCCCTCTTTGGGAGGTAAATTGCTTCCAAGAAAAGGTTGCTTTCCTCATTAGTTTTCCAAATTAGAGTTAATAGTTTAGACAGAGAGCTTTGGGTTTAGGGAAAGAATAATGAGAATCACAGCTTCTGTCTCTCTTTTTTTTCTTCTTTTTTGTACTTGCTTTTGATTTGGGGGGCTCCTTCTTTCCCTTCCTTCCTTCCTTTCGTAAATTCCACCTGCCTTCTCACAGTTCATAGATCATTGTCTGTCTTCCATGGGTACTTTTTTTTTTTTTTTTTCGGTGTCTTTTCCTACCTTAATGTATTTTATTTTGTTTTGTCTCCATGTCTGTCCCCCACCCACACTTGGCCTGTGTGTCACAGCCGACACAAGAGCGTGGGGTCAGCCAGCCGACCTGCTGCCTGCCTGAGCAGGGTCTCCCTGCTCCCATCCCTCAGTGGAAACAGGTAAAGGAACTGCTCAGGGATTAGGATGGGGGCTGTTGCCATAGGTCTTTCCACCCTACTCGTGCTTCTGGGTCTGCCCGTGTTCATATCTGCCCTTGAGAAGCCTAGCTCACAAGGGCTAGAAGGCTCTGTGCTCATTTGAGCAGTAACTCTGAGAAAACATTGAACAGACAGTGCTGATTCAATTCCATGATTCAGTTAACTCCTTGGGATTTGAGAAACCAGTTTAAAAGGCAGACTGTTAATTTGGTGCTGAAACTAGCTGAAGTGATTTGACAAGCTTTTTAGGTATGTCAACCTTTGGGGCTTTAACTGTTGTAACATTTGTCCCATGTTAACTTTTTGCTAGCTTCTCTACTCATGTCCATTGCTGGGAGAATCTTGACTTCATCAGACCTGAGAATAGTGGGTAGAGGTGGGGCAGTGGAGAGAGCCTTTCACATGAAATGGGGAAATGATAACCATGACAGTAGTTTTGAAGTATAGTTTTGTTTCAAACCTTGTACAAAGAAAGGTGTCATGGGCATTTTTCTTGGGTTTTGTCCATACTTGAAATAACTCTTTTTGCCTGCATGTGGAATGTACCTGTAGTCCCAGCTACTTGGGAGACTGAGACAAGAAGGTTGCTTTAGCCCAGGAGTTCAAGGCCAGCCTGGGCAACATAGGAAATCTTCATCTCAAAAATGTATATAATAATGATTAACTAATAAAATATTCTTTTAGGGGACCACAGGTATAGCTCAGTGACAGAGGATTTGCCTATCAGGTGCAAGACCCTAGGTTCCATCCCTAGCAGTACCCCCACTGCCTCACCCCACCCTCCAAAAACACCCTCTTTGACATTGTCACTAAAATGTTTTAGGATTTCCCAGAAAATTGCTCATCCTAACAGTGTAAAAAGGAGATTATTGTTCATCCTGTTTTATAATAGAAAACCTATCTGAAACTTATCTGAGGAATTGGAAGTCTCTGTTATATTTTTTCTCACATCACAATTGCGCAAATTTCTGCTCTATAGAACCTGGAATAGCTTTCTCATAGTTTGATATCATGTAGAACTGATAGGATAATGATAGGTCAGATAAGCTGATCCTGGATTTTATTAGCATCTTCCACAGTTGGCCTCACTCACCTCTTGTGCTGTAACATAGCCTCTGTTGACAGGATATGCTGAAGAACCTTGAATTGGGCCTTATTTAAATTGCATTCAGGAAAAATGTTACTTTCTAAAACTATAACAATATGCCACATGAAAGGCATAGCCCATAAGGCTAAGATGGAATCTTGGAAGTGGTGTCCAAACTCATAGCCAAAGTCAAACTTCCCTTTTTCTATGCTTAGGAGAGGTCTTCTGAAATGTTTTCATCAAAAATTTACTGTATTTTATTTTCTTACCCTTGCTTGAAGTGGAAGATAAGATTTGAAAAGTAATCTTAGTTGAGGATATTGAGGTGTGATGCAAATTCTAAACTAGATTCTAGAAACTCTGTAGACTCATAGAGGGTAGCCTGAGGTAGAAACAAAGTGGGAAGATCAGAAGCAATCTACGCAAGTGGGTGGATAGATAATCCTATGTCATGTGCCTGGTATAGCTTTGGTGGGCTTACTGGGAAGTGTGGGGCAGTGAATGTGGCTTGAGACGTTGGCTGAGTCATGGCCTCAGTCCTGTGAAGATGGACTCATCAGCTCATAATCTGATGGTGCTGCCCTGAAGAGGCATCAGGAGCTTGGTTTCATGGGACTACTTACGATTGTCTGATAGCCTATAGCATTTTTCAGGGATTGGTATGGAGATTATTGTTCATCCAAACTTACATAGCTTGTAATCAGGTCATTATGGTCACAATCAGTGAAGTAGGGTGATACTAATAGGCCATCTGTACAGCAGATTAAACCCCTTAAAGTCAAACATAGGTTCTAGGAATAAGTACCAGAGATTATAGCTGGATAGAGCAACTAAGTAGATGGGTAAATAAGAAATCACAAGTAATGAAAACCTTGTTAGATCCTTATATGCTTTAGGTTTTATAAAGTTGGAGATTGTGAATATTATTTGAAATTTATACTATTCACATAATAATCTTTTCCTGAGTGTTGGCCTCTAAATTTATCTCCTGAACACTAGAGGTGGATGTGATGTCAGGTTCTACAGATACCTAAAAAGACAAGAACTTGGGAGCACTTTGGCTGCTGCTCTGTCTTGCCCTGATTGCTGGCCTCTCATCTCCCTTCAGGAACTGGGTGCTGACTGGAGCACCTCATTGTGGCTCACTTTGTGCTTCTCTTGACATTGTTCCCACTGATGCAGGAGGGTGTGACAGACACAGCAGTGATTGCTGAGTTGACAAGAAAATCAGTTTCAATTTCAGTCATTGTATGGAAGAAGAGAAATGAATAACAACTCTGCTTGCCAGTGACTTCTCTTCCTAACCTTCCTGTATAATCACTGTAGCTCTTTCCTTCCCTACTCCTTTTGCGTTTGATCCCAGAAGTGCATCCTGTACGCAAACTCTGTGCAAGAACCAGCCTTGATTTGGAAGTAGATTGTTACCTGAGGTGGGAACAAACAGTGGAGATGCTTCCCCTGGTCTCATGACTACTAAAGCCTTCCTCCTGCAGGCTTTACATGTATGCCTACCCCAGGCAGTCATCTGGTCAGAGAAAACTAAGAATTACCTGAAAGGAATCAAAGAGGCCCAAGATAATGTGCAGTTGCTTGTCAAATGCAGAGAAGTTTTCTTAGAGGTGCAGAATGAGGAAAAAAGTCATGAAGATATATATGGTATCAATTAGTGAAATATGCCTAATTATTTTATCCTGTTTCCTGTACTTTTTGTCCTACCTTGGTATTCTCAGAAATTTTGAATGTTATTTAGGATGTGAAAAGAGTAGGTAGGATATTATCACAAATACCTGTGCGTTCTGCTTTGTTGCTGTGGGGTATGCGTCACCAACTTTTTAGAGGTAGTCTTACATCACTTATAGTGGGCCCGAATGCCTTTTTTCTCTGCTTATAATTAAGACCATTTTCCTGTTCTCCAACTTCCCTGCCAAATCCCTTGATTCCTGTCATTTAGAAAGTGCTACATCACAAGTTCTCACCAGCTACATAGATTACCTGTGCCATCAGTGCCTAACAGAAGGTGTCAGTCCAACCTGGAGCTCATCAAGAGTTTGTGACAAGCCACCCTCTCTAACCACATAGTGATTTGCTTTTGAGGCTCGAGGGGCAAGGAAGGGGCCTCTCAGGTTGCTTCGGAAAATGCCCATCAGCCTTTCCAGAACTACCCTTCATGTAGCCATTGTCTGAACAATCTTCTCTCTGTTTGTGTCTATTGGTGTAAAAGCGACGGGAAAAGGAACGTTCTCGGACCTGCCCAAAAAAAGTGATCACACTTTCTCCTCCCCCTACTTCACCTGCCTGTCAGGTGCACAGTGAACAGCAGGTGATCTTCTCTGCATGCTCTATGTCCTATCTGTCTTCTTGCCTGCCTGTGTAAAGACCAACTCAGTAATCCCTCTTTTCTACTTAAATGCTATATACCATTTGTAGAAACCATTTGTAGCAGAAACAACCTATAGTGCTACAAATTGGCATTTCCTGAATGGACCTCAGGATAATGCACTGTACATTCAAATCCTGGGCAGTTTAATCTAGTTTCCATCCTAGGAATATAAGTATGTAACCACAAACTAAAATATAAAACTATATTTTGTGGAGATTGAGGCCTACAAGCCCTGATAGCAATGCATTTTTATAAAATCCCATTTAAAGCAGCCATTTTTCTCTTGCTTTTCTGTAAGTTGTGATTAAAATGGGCATTTGGAAGCTTTATAGGACCTCCCTACGTGAGTTTGATTCCTTCTGATTCTGAGAGCCCTGATTCTTGCTTACCCAATTCCTCCTAACAAATGCTCACCCTTCCCCATCTGCCCCACTCACATTCCAGGCCTATCACTCAAGCTGTTTTACAGGGGTAGGGTGGTAACTCTATGATATATTGCCTCCTAGCATTCATGAAGCCCTGGGTTCAATCCCCAGTACTACACACACACACACACACACACACACAGAATATTAACCACAGACATGGCTAGTGAACATTTGTGGCAAGCATACTTATTTATTTATAGAATGGCTTTGTTGACCTTTATGGTATATCCCTGTAAAATAAAATGCTAATTTGGAGGGCAGGATCTGTGCAAAGACATTTTCTCAATTAAGGTAGCCTATTTAAAAGGGGACTACTAGTAACAGTCTGATTTTAGAGGTTCAATGTATGTCCATTGGTTTAAGATCTGAGCCATGGTAGATTCAGGTACCAGGATTGGAGGTGTAGCTCAGTGGTAGAGCATTTGTCTAGCATGTGCAAGGCCCTGGGTTCAATCCCTAGTCCTGGGGGGGGGGGGGGAGTAACTGCCCAATTCTTTGTCTCTAATAGCTAACAATTATAACAATTATGAGCATTTACTATGACCCAAGTTCCTTTCATGTGTCATCTTAGCCAGTTCTAATAACAATACAAAACAGGTACCATTATTATCTTCATTTTACAAATGAGGAGACTGAGCACAGGGTAGAGAAGCCAAATAATTTGTATAGAGCCACACAGGAAGTAATGGAACCAAAATTGAATCCTGGTCACTAGCCTCAGGAGCCCAAGCTGTGGCCTCATTATGCTTATGGAGACAGTCTGCTTCTGGGTAGCCACATGGGAAGGTTTGGATCAATTTTGCACCAGTACATGGTATAAGGTGAAAGTCCTTAGTTGTCCTTAGTAGATGAGCATGGGGGTCTTCCCCATTCTCGTGATTGCTGTTAATGATTTCCTCAGTTCAGCAAGGCAGCCCTGTGCCTGTGTTACAGGTTCCCATTTCTCTCATGTATGTATTCCTGTCTATAAACTGAAAATGCTTCCAGTCTTCATCTACTTCTCCCTATAATAAAATATGTTCTTCTTGAGGGTCTACCTGAGTTTCCTCTGGGCTCATAATGGTCATTTATTCCAGCCAGTTTTTACCTCTGCACCTTTTCTTTCTAATATCTTATTGTGGAAAACTTCACCCTACTAACCTTCAACTGAATGCCTCTGATCTCATGCCACTGTGTGAAAGAAGTGTGCTTGTTCCACCTTTGTACTAACCATAGTTTTTTATTCGTCTATATAGCTGACCTCATTGGAGGCCAGGTGGACAGAATGGCTGTGCAAAAAATTGTTCTTGGGTCCTGGAATTTGATTGGGGTTATGGTAAGTTGGGTGGAGACCAGTAGGGACAGGGGATATGCATTGAAATGAATTTCTGCCTCTGAATGTCCCGCTCTCATCTAGTAGTTTCAAATAGAGCATCCGAATGGAGCTTAAGTTTCTACTTTGTTGCCAACAGACATACAGGGATCTTGATGCTGACAGCCGTGGCAAGCAGAGTCCCCGACATGAGAGGGTAAAAGAGCATGAACCCGTGGCATGGGATGCTAAGAGCCAAAGAAGTGGGGCACGCTGTATGGTGGGGCAGTGGGAAGGGGGCATGGAGGATGGTCCCTTTTCCCCTTGCTTTTTGCACATTTGTCACTCAGCCTCTACCCCCAAAGTATGTGTTAATGGGAGAACAGCATTAACTGCCAGGGATAGCTTCTCAGGAGAAAGGTCTATGTAAGTAAGCAGGTAACTTCTGACAGTTATAGATCTTGAAGTAGAAATATTAAGAGAAATGCTGTTTGCCAGTCTGAGGATTTATCAAGAGTGAAAAGGATAAGTGGAAAGAAGGTGATTGCAATATGGGTATGCATAATGAAAAGCTTCCACTGGTCTTTTTTTTTTTTTTTTTTTTTAAGAGAGAGTGAGAGAGGAGAGAGAGAGAGAGAATGAGAGAGAGAGAATTTTTTAATATTTATTTTTTAGTTCTCGGCGGACACAACATCTTTGTTGGTATGTGGTGCTGAGGATCGAACCCGGGCCGCACACATGCCAGGCGAGCGCGCTACCGCTGAGCCACATCTCCAGCCCTCCACTGGTCTTTTTTAAAAAACTAAGGAAGGAATCACTGATTGCAACTGAGCATCATAATTTATTCAGTAACATAGATGACCAGTTGAAGAGGCCTGCTTATTTTATGAGACTTTTGGTTATTGTTGTTATCCCCCTCCTTTAAAAAAGATCCCCAGATGGGGATAACTTTGCAGCTAGAGTAGGTTATCTATAGTTGCTAATCTCACATAAGCCCTTTATATTATTTTTACCTCCTCTTCTGCCTATCCTTTCTGAAAAATGCAGTTATGGTTAAGTAGTAAATCAGGTTACTTCTGAGATCTGTTAAGAAACTAACCATAGCACTCTAACTATGCCCTCTCACCAGATTGCCGTCAGGCAGCTGTATGCTGTCAAGATGGGAGTGCTGGGTTAGGGATCAAGGTGAAGGGGCTGTCTGTTGCACCTTCTCAGCATGGCTAGGCCTTATTTTATTTTCCTCATTGCTTATCATGCAGGTTATTAGGGCTGCCTTCTCCCACAGGCACTGTGGGAACCCAGCCTTCATCCCAGGCTGTACTTTACATCTCTCAAAAAGAAAAGTAGGCATTTTCCTTGAGCAGGACAGTACCCCACATTTTGGAGAATGTCTGTTTTAATGAGGTTCTGATGATTTTTACTAACACCTAAAAGAAGAAGAAAGGGAAGTATGTTGAGTATAAGAAGAAATTGGCCAGGAGCAACACTTCTGAAGTCTAGGGTTACCAAGGGGAAGAGCACAGAAGACAATAGATGTTTGGGGATTTTTCTTCCTTTTTCCCCAAGGAGCCAGTATCTGGATTCCTCAGTACAGAGCTCTAGGTTAGATACTTTGGAGGGACAACACTTATGTTTTTCCAAAACTTTCTTTCCACTGCTCCAGTACCGTGTGTACACTGCTCGCTTTTGATGCCTGTTGCTCCTCCATTAAGTTCTGTCGACTTTGTCATGCTAAGGGGATGGATGTTCAGTCTTGTTGTGGCCTTTTGGTGAGTGGTACTAGTACTCTTCCACAAAGTCCATCCCCAACTCCCTGAGGGCTTTTGTAGCTGACTCTACCTTGAATGGTGAGCTTAGGACCGGGGAGCTAGCTGAGCATCTGGAGCAGAGTATAGGCTAGTTAGGCACCAGATAACTGCCATTCCATGTTGTTACCCCCCAAAATGTTGTGAGTGTGTATTGGCTGAAGTAAGGGGTGCAGTGGATCTGGAGGAGCAGAGAGCTTCTCATTACCCTAATAGTAGTACCTCTGTTTCTCCAAGCCTATAAATATTTCACCTTGAACTGGTAGGAAACTAAGCAGTTATTACTTGCTAACGCTTTCACCTATCTCACTCTCTGGGCCAATTGCTGAAGAAAACACTGGCTCATTTTTGCTGTATGTGTTGTGTGCAGTCTGCAAAAGATGTGGGAGCTTTGAGTCTTGTCTCCTATTTATTGCTTGAGGTTTGGCTGGCCTCGTTGGCAAACAGAGCTTCTCCAAGCACTAGAAGGAGGATAAGCACTATTCCTGCCCTTGATACAGAAAAAGCAAGCTTAGCCCTATTTACTGTCTCTCTTGCTTGCTAATTAGAAGGCTAATTGAATAACGGGGTGGTGGCAGAATTCTTCCTTACCCAGAAAGCATGCCTTGGGCCAGGGAAAGGGCTCTCCGCAGGGGACAAGGTATATGTTTGCAGTACCTGCTGACGCCTATCCTATCACTCAGCTGGCAGAATTGCCCACTTAGAGGATGGGTGGAGTAAGAATACCAAGCCAGAAAAGACAAGGCTTTCATAGCTGGTTTACCTGTGAAGAACGACATATCTCTATGGCATATCTTTTTCAACTAGAATTCAAATTTGGGCTGGGAATACAGCTCAGTTTGTAGAATGCCTGCCTTGCATGCCCAAGACTCTGGGTTCAATTCCCAGCACCACACACACACACACACACACACACACAATCAAAAATGCACTATTTATGTTCAGAGCAAGCTTCACTATAAGCATTGGAAGATAAGTAAAAAACAAAATGGGAGCCTTGATTAGGGAGCCACTTGAGCTTCTGGGAGCCAAAAATATTTCTTTATCATATGTATTAGATAGAGGTCTAGAGTAGAAGGGTCTAAAACTGTCAAAATTTCTTGTTTGAGGTATGACTTTTAATTTAACATTTTCCTTTGATTTTTTTCCCCCTCCATCTTGTATTTTATAGACAGAGCCTGAACCTTCTCGTCGATTTTTGGTTGACCAGTGGGAGCTTTCTCTTAGTCTCCGCTCCTCCAACCGCCCTGCCTCTCCCTCCTCCGACTCCCTTCGACAGGTAGCATGGTCTGAGAATTGGCAAAACCATGTTTCCTCTGCAGCCTCTGCTCACTTCACTTTCACACATGCCTTCTGTCCAGAGGTCTTAACCTTGGCCTCTCTCCTGTAAGAAGCTAATGGTGTGTGTTTGTATGTGTGAGGGTTACAGCAGACACATAAATTAAAGAGGCTGCTGGCCTTCACTGAATTGTATTTAACACTGCCAAAGTCTGTCAAAGTAAGCCTACTTTGATTGTATTTAACTATATTCAATAATAATTTTTTTAGCCATTGGGTTTTTAAATTTCATATGCCTTTGTAATCATGTATTACATGTTTTAATGAAATCACTTAAGTAGAATAGTGAATCTGCAGTATTCTGAGTGCCTCTTAACCTGTAGTCATGTGAGTAATGAATGCTGCTATTTCCCACAGTAGCACTGATCTAGCCATAGAGGAGTTTGTAGGGAGATTAGAGCGTCTTTTTGCCCATTCTGTTTGTGCTTCCTTTTCTTGAGCTAGTACCAGACTCTGCGGTACATATGTGCAGAATCACATGCATGTGTGTGGTGTGTAGTACTTTAATCTAGTGATTGCTATGCTTTAACTATTTTTTAAGAACAGGGAGAAGGAAACTATCTGCTTTTCTTGCCAAAAGCAAACAACTTAAGTTTTCACCTCTGGGAGGTGGGGGGTACTTAGTGTTACACCACATTGCTGGGAATTGAATGTGACAAATGCCTTTACACATGAGCAGCCCCAGGCTGTAACTACTGAGGATGATGGTTTCTGGCCATCAGAGAAGGGTCTTGTCTGTGCAATGGGGGCACAGGGGCTGTACAGTATCCTGGCCACATGTTTGACATCTGGTCTACATTCACTTGTTTGCGACAGAATGAAAAAAAAATGCAATTTTCTGTTCCCTCAATGTCAGCTACTAAATGATCTGCTCCACTTTGCCTGGTGTCTGCCTATTCTAGGCCTAAGTGTCTCCAGTGTCCCTAATCTAAAGAAAGTTTAGATCTAAGAACCACTTGTTTTTTCTCAACTACAAATGGTTATAGCTGTGAAGTTAATAGACAAATGGCTACAATCCTTGGAAATCTCCTTATTTTTCAGTTAAGAAATATGATTTCTCAGTTCCAGCTAAGCTTTGAGCTATGCAACCAAGTATTGTTTTCTCATTTGTGCTTCTGTTATTCCCAGATTTACATGAGTTAGCTCCCTCCCCATCCCCAGAGTACTTCTCTTTGCCCCTGCCCAGCCATGGCATATCCTGGGTTGGGCAAGGGAAGATAAAGGTTATCACCAGTAATACCAGAACTCTTACACATGCCTTTTTATGTATGTCTATTCAAACCACTTCCTAAGGGGGTTATTTAGTTCTCCAAAATAACTACACCTACTGTGTTTCTGAGTCAGAATTAGATTCACAGCCTCCTGAATTTGTCAGGGATCCCCCTTGTTCCACATAATTCATGAAAAGAGAAGCACATAGCACATGGAAAGTGACCTGGATATGGAGTCCCTAAAAGATTGCCAGCAAGACTTTGCATTCCCAGGGACAGGCTCCAAAGCAGGGCTGCCCTGGGTACCAGCCCGTGGTGTGAGCAGGATGGCTTATCATGCAGACATTTCTCCTTTTATTTCTTGAATATTGCCAGGAAGAGGATTGAATTGGTTGGATTTTCTTTTTCTTCTACCTTTTCAAATTCTAAAAATAATCCCTTCTGGACTAGAAATACATTTTGACTTCTCAGGATTAAGAAACTTGTTTACATGGCTGCACTGTGTGGTTAAGATGCCCCACCCAGCCTAAAAGGCTTTGGCATTAGTGCCTGGATAGATCATACGGGCTTTCTTATGCTATTCTCAAGCCCCCATTAAATATCAACAGGGAAAATTGGCAAGAAGACTTTTTCCAACAGAGCTCAGGAATGTCTGCTGCATGTAACAGTTGCTATATGAGTCAAGTGCTAACAAGGAAGATAAAGATTATCACCAGTAATACCAGAACTCTTGACATCATCAGTCAATGACCCCAGTGGATTATCATTTGCAAGAATGAACTTGACTTATTTCTAAATGAGGAAGTAGTCTACCAGACTCTCTCCTTTACTCTGAAATGGTGGTCAGTGTGGACATCCATTGCTTGTGTGGAGTTATTCCTCTTGAATCCTTTGTGTGTAATTTGATTCACCAGAGTACGTGCCCTTCTTACTGTCTTCTGTGTTTTCATCCATTCTGCCTTTTACTTCCTATCTGCCTGAAACTATATATTCCAAAAATAAGACATGAAAGACCAAGTTCTCCCTGTGGAAAGATCATCTCCCACAAATGCTGCTCCTTTCTATGCTGACCACCACCACCCCACACAAGTAGACACTGACACAGTGTTTTACTCACCACCATTTCTCTGCTTGTGGGCACTGTGTTGGCATGGTTTGCTGCTGCACCGTGTAGTCATTTTACACCTTAAAATAGTTTTTTCTTGTCTTCTTAATTTTTTTTCCTTCTCATTTCCTTTCATTCTGGTCATTCTGTAATCTCCAACCAATAGAAGTATATAAAGATGTACACGGGCGGAGTGAGCTCATTGGCTGAGCAGATAGCCAATCAGCTTCAAAGGAAAGAGCAGCCCAAAATCCTTCTAGACAAGAAGGAGCTGGTAAGAGATATCTCAAGGGCACTGGTACTAGCCTTCACACTGCTATGGGGGAACAAACCTGCTTTGTTCCAAGAAGCTTAGTAAATTGTTTGGCCGCTTGTGTTGGCATGTAATAATTTTTCAAGGTTGTCTGAATTTTGATAATTGAATGTTTAGAATGTTGTGTGGAAGAGCATTTGTACCTCTAAAAGAAATCACTCATAGAACACTCTAGTGAACACTGAATATTTATATACCAATGCTTCTCTCTAAAAAGAATTCTGTCAGAATGATTTGGTTTGATTAGGAAAATATAAACTTGGATCCTTTATCAGAAGCAAATTTTGGTTGTTGATTAACACTAATTCAGGCTTCACTTTGTACTGAGGGCTCCTGGGAAGGGCTTGTGTGTTATAACTACTGCAAGAGTGCTGCTGTTCTTCTGGAGAGCCAAAAGCAGAGCAAATGTGGCCCTTTAGCACTTGTAGTCTATCTCCAAATAAAAACACCTGGTAAGAGTCAGCTTCACCTAGAGAGGGGTTGTACAGCTCCAGGAGGGAAGACTGAGAGGCCTTGTCCTAACTCCTTCTCCCCTCCCCCAGGGCTCCATGAAGAAGGAGTTCCCACAGAATTTGGGGGGCAGCGACACGTGCTATTTCTGCCAGAAGCGGGTCTATGTGATGGAGAGACTGAGTGCTGAGGGCAAGTTCTTCCACCGGAGCTGCTTTAAATGCGACTACTGTGCCACCACCCTGCGCCTCTCAGCCTATGCCTATGACATTGAGGATGGTGAGTCAGTCTGCACCTTAGCCTATACCTAGAAACTGAGCTCAAGCACTTTTTTGTCTATTTGAGCTGAGAACCTTAGGTCCTTTGTTGCTACATTCTTCTGTGTGCTTTTGTTATAGCTCTACTAACCCTTCCCACCTCTCCCCCTCCATTATTTCCTTTTTTCTCTGAAACTATTTCTTATAAATATTTTTTCTGAAGTCACCAGGATGTATCATAGTGTTACCCAGTAATTATGGTAATGAGAATGGCATGCATTTACCCAAATCAGTTCTCTGAGTTTACACTCCCTTGCTTTTTTACCTCATGGTGGGATCTTGAGGTAAAAGGACACAATATGGGGCTGGGACTGTAGCTAAGTGGTAGAGCACTTGCCTCACAGGTGTGAGACCCTGGGTTCAGTCCTCAGCACCACATAAAAATAAATAAGTAAATAAAAAAGATTTTTTTTTAAAAGGACACAATATGGATAAGCCTTGTTGTCATTCTGGTAGTGGGGTTACAGATATGTAGATATGCTTCTTGCCTATAGTTGATGACTGCAAATAAAAATAGATCCCAGGCCCCTTAATACTCAAGCTTCTGCCCCTGGGAGCTGACTGAAATATGCCTGATATTGCTGTCTCCCTCTGGCATCATCATCTTCTTGCCTCGTGTTTGAGGAATGGACAGCTCATTGCCCAGGGATTTACTGTAGCATTGACTATTTTTACAATGGAAAGACCTTGGCTAGTGGAAGGTATAGAAGTGGGCAAACACTTCACAGAAACTGACAGATATTGGCCACTTGTAATCTGAAGATCCTGAAGGTTAATAGAAATAGGTAAATGTGGCAGTGGCAAGCCCTGCATCCATTCCTATAGGAACGGAAGGAACTTTGTGGGAGACAGTTTTACTGGTTCAAAATTACCAAAGAGCCTGGCACAGTGGCACATGCTTATAATCCCAGCAACTTAGGAGGCTAAGGCAGGAGGATTGTGAATTCAAAGAGCCTCAGCAAAAGTGAGGTGCTAAGCAAAATAGGACTGGGGATATGGCTCGGTGGTCTGAGTTCAATCCCCGGTACCCCAAAAGAAAATTACCAAAGAGTCCTAGATTACTGGAATTCATGGGTTGGCATTAAATCTATTACATGATAGGTGATTTATTGATTGAAAATATTGCAAGGTAATGTTATACAGAAGGGCCAATGCAATTAGGACGGTCTCCAGTTACCTAGGTTTTTCTAATAATGAATAAATAGGCCACTGTGCCAAAAGGAGCAAGAAAGGATCCCAAAGTAGTGAATTAAGAAAGGCTAACTGCTCAGTGGTACAACACTTGCCTAGCATGTGAAAGGCCCTGGGTTCAATCCCCAGCACCACCAAAAAAAAAAAAAAAAGGTGGTGGGGGGGAGAAGAAAGGTTAACTCTCTTTTATTATCATGGCACCTTCTACTCTTAACTGTGTTAGTAAAGAGCACTATCCAAACAAAATTAAATTAAAAAAAAAAAGCATTAGCATTATTCAAGCTGGATGCAATGACACATGCCTATAATCCCATCAGCTCAGGAGGCTGAGACAGGAGGATTACAAATTCAGAGGCTGCCTCAGCAACTTAGTGAAGCCCTAAGCAACTTAGTGAGACCCTATCACAAAATAAATTATAAAAAGGACTGGGGGTGCTGGGGCTGGGGCTTAGCTGTAGCCTACTTGCCTGGCATGTGTGAGGCACTGGGTTCGATTCTCAGCAATACAGACCTTTATTAAAGGTCTGTCAACAACTAAAAAATAAAAAGTAAAGAGCTCTATCCAATTAGGAAAGAATTAAGATAGTTACTCAGGTAAGGAAAATAAATTTCATTATTTCTGTTCTACTTTTCCCACACCCCTGCTCTGGGTAATACCTTTGATTCCAAAGATGATGGTTGGCAGATGGAGCCCACCCAACATCTTGTAACTGTCCTTAGGTTGTTTAGTTATTTTTTACCTTGGGAGATCCCTCAGGATCCAGCCAGTTGGTCCATAGATTATTTTGGCTGTGGATATGTGCTCATCTTTGCTGCATTCTCTTGAGGATACAGATAAAGTCTAAATGTGCCTCCAGTGGCTTAAATTCTGTTTTAGTCAGTTTTCCAATTCCTGATATAGTCAATTTATTTTAAAAAATTATTTTGGCTCACAGTTTTGAAGGTTCCAGTTCATGACCAATTGACCCTGTGACAACACATTAGAGAAGGAACTGGGGGTCCACAATCCCTTCTTGGGGACACCCCCCACCAATGATCTAACAACCTTCCACAAGGCTCCACTTCTTTAAAGGTTCCATTACCTGCCAATAGCATTACCCTGGGAATCAAGTCTCTAACAACATGGGCCTTTGGAAGGACATTCAAGATCTAAATAGTAGCACATTCTGAGGGGACTGATGAGACAAGACATAGGAAGCAAAGTTTACAGTTGTAAAAAGGGTGTAGTTAAGGGCCAGGTCACATAGTGAATAGTATAACTTAAGTTCAGTGCAGGAGGAAATCGATCATGTTCAACAGCAGTTTGGAATGACTTAACCAACCTTCAGAAATGCATGTGAGAAATGAAAATTGGCTAGCAGAGGGGGGAGATGACTTTGCAGGCAAAAGGATAAGTGCCCTGATCCAGTGGCCATTAGCTGGCACAGGATGAAGCTAGCCTGCCAAGACATTATTCTAGACAGCCACAAGAGAGGACAGTGAGTCTACACCAGCTCACCAAATCTTAACCCAGATAGAATTTTCATCAAATTAGCCCCTTCAAAGGATTTCTTCTCTTCTGTCAGGGGACAGGCAGACTAGAAAATGGAATTAAATTTTAGGGGCATACTAAAGTATTAGCCTATTCTACACACAGGTTATTAAATGAAGAATCTAACTGAGGTAAGAGAAATTATAACTCTGGAGAAAAGAAATAACCCAGGAATTGTGCCAGGTCCTTTAACACATAGCACATCATTTCATTCTCACAACAACCTTATGAGGTAGCTATTTTTTAGTTGTAATTTGCCAGTTGGAAAGCAAGTTTAGAGAAGTTATAAGTTGCTTATCCAATTTTATGCAGCTAATAAGAATTGGTTTGTACTAAATGACCTCTGAGATCCATTCCAGAGCAGGCCCTTCATTAACTCCAAACTGATGAATCGAGATTCATGTACTTAAAAGAGATGTCTGTGATTTGCCCTTGTTGCTGTTGAATCTGCCCTTCAACTCTTTAAAGGAAACGGTCTGTCCCAAACCAAACTACTCTTTTCCTTGCCAAATGCTAGCTTGTTTTTATTTGCTGTCAACTCTTAAGACTCTAAATTAGATAGTATCTTGAGTTGTTCCATATCATCTTAAGGAGAGAAAACAGACTCCCAAGGGGTCTTATGAAGTCTCCAGGCCAGCCACTGCATCTTCTGCCCAGACCACTGCTTTCCCTGCCTCCACAATTGCCCCTTTAGTCTGCTTCCATAGAGCAACCCAAGGGATCTTCAAAAGGTGTTAGTCAGATCTTACCAATCTTTTCTTACTTTATTACCCACTCTAGTACAAATAGAATGTGCAGTCTTTTCCAGGGTGAGAGAGCTTAGCATGTGTATCCTAGCCATCAGCTGTTACCTGACCCCAGTTCATTGTACCCCTCTCATAGTGGTCTTTTTCCCATTCTGTAAATGTGATAAAACTATTACTGTCTTGGGCCTATGCCTTGTCTTCTCTGGAATAATGCCCCCACCCCCCGCCCCCGAGTCTTTGCTGGGTGGCTTCATGGCCTTGCCATTTCCACATGTCCCCTCCTCAAAGGCCTTCCCAGACCTCTAGCCACTCAGGTTCTGTCATACCCCATTTGGTGTCTCCACTACTGCCTCATTTTCATTCACACACCATCTGCCCCATCCAGAGAACTTGTCTGGAGGTTCTTCAGTATTTAGATTGTACTTCTTACTTAAGGACACTCAATAAGTTGTTGAGCAAATGGATAAATGACCCTTATTCCCTTTTCTAGGCACTTACCTGTTTATCAGGATTGCTTAATTTAGGTTATCTGTAAAAACCTTAATTTGTAGCTGATTTATAACATTAGCCTGGTTGTCTTTACTAATTGAGACAGACATCATAGCATAGTGGCTAAAAGTACAGGCTCTGGAGCCAGCTTCAAAGTGGGACGCTTTGGGCAGATTGCTCAGCATTTCTGTGCCTTAGCTGGGAAAAGGTGGATAATAATGATACCTACCTCACTGGGTTGAGGATTAAATGACTCAATAAATGTAAAGCAGTTAAAATAGTGTCTGACTCATGGTAAATGTTAGATAAGAATTACTCTTGGGCTGGGGATGTGGCTCAAGCTGTAGCGCGCTCGCCTGGCATGCCTGCGACCCGGGTTCGATCCTCAGCACCACATACCAACAAAGATGTTGTGTCCACCGAGAACTAATAAATAAATAAATATTTTAAAAAAAAGATTTTAAAAAAGAATTACTCTTATTAATCTAAAAAGCAAAAAGTGCTATTAAGGTTTGGAAAAGGGTTTAAGAAGATATATTAATTGAGCACCTGAAACTCATAACATCTGATATCTTAATAATCTGATGTCTTTATATCAGATTATTAAGATTATTATGAGATGAGTGTAATGTTTATTTCATATATGAAGAGGTAGTTGTAACAGGCTAAATATATACAACCACTGAGTGTTTGATACAGTATTTGAGCTGAGATCTGATTTCAGAGCTCATACTTTTCACGTAAAGTACTATCTTCCTAGAGAAAAGAGTTTCCTGGAATTTTCTTGGAAATTGCCTTTTGTTTTGGTTTTTGAGATTCATTTCTGAAACTTAAACTTCTTTATTAATTGAGAATACCAGAGAAGGGTTCCATGAAGATTCAGTCGAGTTCCATTGAGTTGTATTTTAAGATCTAGATTTCTACTTTAATGCAAAAGAATAATAATTTTAAAACAAAATTAACATAAGAAAAAATAGAAGACAAATTAAAATAACAATAATTGGCTATGGTTTTCTCATACTATAATAAACAAGACTCTTGGTTACAAGTAATAGAAAACCAAGTCAGATTCAAATATAAGTTTTAAATTTATGTCTTCCTTCCAGATAACAGCACCAGAGAAGGGCTGCCTGTTCTTCACCTATTTGCCAATTATGGTCCTAGTTACCCTGCCTTTAGTCACACACCAATTTCAGGGGTTTATATCCTGAGGAGGATGGTGGGAGGTAGTATTCTAGTTGACCAACCTGATTACATTTCTACTTCTATAGAGGGTAATGTCAGGCCACATGATTGATAGAGTCTATCAGAATTACATGGAGATGGGAAAGGTATTTCTTACAGAAGGATATTTTTAAAAAACCAAATAAGTTGCATATGAACCAAGTACTAATACACTTTATCCTGTCCTTTTTATTGGTGACCAAAACTCACAAAAACAATATTGCACTGGATAGTGGATGATGAAGGAGGTAAAACCTATGGCTGTAGGAGAGGGAAGGGGCAAAAGTGGACCTGTCAGAGTGAATGCCAGTGCTGCCCCAGCTCCTGCAGCCTTTACGCCTCCACCCAGCACTTGCATTCATCCTAGCTTTCCCCAGAAATGCTACTCCCAGCTTTCATGTGACCACATCTTTGTTCTTTATACACTGCCACTTTGTTAGCTGGCCCTGCCATGCAAGCCTCACATCTTTGCTAAGGGCACTGATTGGGTAATGGCTCAATGACCTTCACATACCCAAAGAGAAGGTCCCACCCACTTCAGGCACAGGGGAGAGGAGGGCTGGAATCAAAGTTTAAAGGGAGGGATTGGCTTCCCTGAGCAAGAAAGCTGGGCCTGTGAAAGGGTGGGATGGTGGTGACAACATCCTGTGGCTGAAGGAGATGGACAGGAGTGTGCCAAGACCAGTGAGTCAAGTTCAGAACTACAGAGTTTTGCTTACTCGCTTTTCCCCTTCTTCTTGATGTCTACAGGTAAATTCTACTGTAAACCACACTACTGTTATCGACTCTCTGGCTACGCACAAAGGAAGAGGCCAGCTGTGGCTCCTCTGTCTGGAAAGGTAATGACAATCCTTCCTATAAGTGGGAGAAAAGCAGTGGGTGGCACACCAGTTTAATTGTGGATCAGGGTTGGGACAGATGGGCTTGCTGGATGGTCATTGGAACATTGCCTGTCCCATGAGGGCCCAAGACGTGGTGGTTGCATTCAATTTGGGGAGGGAAGCAGCCTTTCAGTCTGATGTTGTACTTTGCTAAGTAATGTCATATCCACCACCTGAGCTGAACTGAGGAATTATACTGATCCTCTCTTCTATTCACTCTGCCTTTGTAAGTAAGCCTCTTTTTGAAAGGAGAATGCCCTGCAGCTGAGAATGAAGTCCTATTCCTTTTTCACATAGTTAGAACTCTCATCAAGAGAGGCAGTAGTGAGAGAAGAGGCATCCTAAGGAAGAGTTTCTTCCATTTCTTTAGCTCCTGCCTTAGGGCATCTAAGAGCAAATGGGAGCTACAACAATCCCTGTTCTTCATGCTAGAAGGAACTTGACTGCAACATGCTCTGCCTGCTAACTTCTTTAATATCCTTGTTCTGCAAGTTACTTGTCTAAGTTCACTCGTTCGTTCGTTCTTTCTTTCTTCCTTTCTTTCTTAGCATGGTCCCTCTGCTTTTCTTTGTCAAGGTGACCTGAGTAATCCCTCCACTGCATGGACAGCACCTTGTCAGTATGCAGGCTGATTACTGCTGCTTTGAGAGGCTTCTTTTGACTACAGAGGGACTGGTGGGAAAAGGTATACAGTTGGCCCTCTGTGTCCACAGGTTTCACATCTGTGGATTTAACCAACCATGGATGGAAAATAAAAGGAAAAAGATTGCTTCTATACCAAACACAAACAGACTTTTTTCTTGTACTAATCCCTAAACAGTACAGTGTAACAGCTGTTCCTATAGCATTTACATTGTATTAAGTATTATAAATCATCTAGAGATGATTTAAAGTACATGGGAGATTATGTAAGTTATGTGCAAATACAATGCCATTTTAAGGGACTTGATTATCCACAGATTTTGGTATCCGAGAGGGTCCTGGAACCAGTCCAGCACACCAATGGATGACTTGGGTGGTTAGAGACTTTGACTTCTAGTGACTTCTATGTGAATATGTCCTTGTTTCTTTAAAGAAAGACTGTGAGGTATATAAATCTTGGTTGACAAGAGATAGACAAACCAATCAGATTGTCATTACCTCCTGAGATTTGAGGGCTTCAGTCAGAGTCACTCTTCTTTTTCTTATGGACTCTCCCAGGAGGCCAGAGGACCCCTGCAGGATGGCCCCACTGCAGACACAAGTGGACGGGCCAGTACCATCACCAGCTCGGCTGAGAGAACTCCAGGTAGCCTCACTTCCTTGTTTGGCTGGGTGGCGCGTCACTCTCTCGGCCTCTGTGACAAGGCCAAGGGGATGAGCCAGCACCTCCAAAAGAACATTTCTTCATTTGGGCATCAAGTGGCCCAAAACCCTTTGGACTCCTTTTTCATGTGCCAGCTACTTGCATTTGGAGTCCCCTTTCTGTATGGCCTGTCAGAGGTGCTGGTACAAATCGGAGGGGAGTTTCACTGGCAGGCTGTGAGCTACTAAGTGTGCCATGTGGTAAGCAGTATCATCCAAGTGTGGGTAATGTTTATTCGGAGTCTCAGTATGGACACGGTAGCCCATCCTACATCCCTCAGACAGATCAGGGTGCAGACCCTCTGAAGGTAAACTGGAGTCTAGAAGAAGCTGCTGTGGTCAGCGACCCAGGTGAGAAGCCAAAGTTGCCAGACCTCCTTATAGTTTTCATTCAGGACTCCTTTGACAGAGCGTCGAGTTGTATAATTCAGCCCTGTTGTTTGTGTTCACCAGAACTTGAAATTTTTACATCTCATTTCCTAGTTAGGCATCTGGATAAGCTATCACTGTTCTCCTATTTGACCTGTAACCATTACAGGACATAAACTACCCTAAGAACTTTGGGGCTTTTGAGTTTGCAGTGAGGTTGAAAACCTGTCTGTCACACTTTCATTACTACTTCCTATGTCAGGACCTGAACAGCACCATTCTACCTCTAAAAACATTCTTGTTTTGGTCATCACAGAGTAGCACTGGGAGGACTCAGGGCACCCAGCCTGTGGAGTAGAATTATTTTGCTTTTTTCCTTAAAATTGCCCCTCTAAGCCCCTTGTAAAACTAGCCTGTGAGATATATCCACAGTTCTGCAAACTGCTGGGAAGTCCCAAGGCTCCAAATTGTGAACTTCCTCCCATTCACAGCAAATATATCTCAAGCAACCATTAACAAACTCATGAAAATTAAAAAGTTATTGGCCAATGCCAGAAATCATGGAGAAGGAATAGGTAGTAGAATTTTCATGATGAAAAAAGTTATTCTTTTGGCCTTTCGATGAAAGGTACCCAGAGTTGCTTTTTTCCCATGCTAAGAAACTATTATGAGCCTTGGGGTGCTCATTCTGGGCAAGGGGGACATGCCCAGAGACTGGACACAAACCCTTGGGGGCAGTTTTGAACTTAAAACAAGGCACACTCCTGCAAAACCAGCTCACTCTGCTCCTGCATGTATCTTCATCATATTCAGAAGAGTATGTTAAGTGCTCTACAGGTAGGACCAACATTTGAAAGCCATGTTTAAGCCAGAAAGGATTTTTAAGCCTTGTACAATCGTCAGAGCCTTTGTGATCTTTCTCATGAAATATAACAGCACTGTGCAATTTATATGTTCTGAGCATGGGAGGTATTGCTGGCAGAGAAGAGTGATAGGGATCCAGATAACTGACTCTTCACTAGGATGTGCATTTAATCAGGTGGCAGCTCAACCTCATTAGTCTAGACCTTACTCCAGCAAAGATGGATTTTCAAAGGAACCCAACTACTCAGTAAAGCAACCCAGATTAAATCCCCCCCCCCTCTTGGGTAAGGTATACAAACATTTCTTATAAAGAATGATAAGGTTTAGGTCATTCCTGAACAGGTTGGGTTTGCCTGCTTTTCCATCTAGTTCTGGTTCCCTTTCTGACTAATTGAAGGCATAACAGATTTCAGATTTTTAGAAATTCTAAAGAAGTAAGGGTTCCACAGAGGAGAGAATGTTCTACAAAACAGGGAAAGAAGATAAGAGTTGGCAGTGCAGTTAAAGAATCAAAACAATCAAGAAAGAATCAGAGCCTGAGAACATCTCAGGCCCCATGGTTCTTGATTCTGAGGTAGATCATGGGAGGTAACCTATTATGGCATAGTTGGAAGATGTATCTGGAAGGTACCTCAGCCTGAACCCCTAAGGTGAGGAAGTCAGGCACTGTCACCTCCCCCACCATTTAAAGTATTCTCTAGGCAAAAAGAAGGACAGAGAGCTTAGGGCTAATGGGTTTCCTTGATATCTGCCTGTGGAGACTCAAGCTTTTGGAAGTTAGACCTCTGAGTCCCGAATATGCTCCAAAGCATAGTTGCTTTCCTTGTGAGCTAACTTGTGCTAGTCTCTGTAGAAAAGAATTATGGCTGGTATTTGTAGTTGCCATGAAATAGATTTTTTTTTCTCTTCTTTTATATATATTTCTTTCTTTAAATCCCAAACCAAAGCTTTGATTATTTAATAAGAATTTCTTTCAGAAAAGCTCAGGTGTTTCAGCATTCCAGAATGTGTATCATAGAGAACCTAGAACCTGAGTACACCTCCTCCACTGAACTCTAGACCAGAAAAGGCTGTGAGTGAATGAGGCTGATTCTGTTGTGTGACTAAGCCATCCTCCCTAGAACCACATGCCCCCGAAACTTACAAATGGAAAAACTAGACTAACAGTCAGCTAGTCAGTATTTGACCCTGCCATGCTTTTGCTTTGTGCCTCCTCTCTATTGTGGCATTTCTGTCTTCTCACTTGTGTTCTTTCCCCTTGTGCCAAAATAACTGCTGTTGCCAAAAAAAAAAAAAAAAAAAAAAAAAGAATAAAACAAAATGCAATATAACCCACCAGTTAAAAGAATGCACTACAGGGGTGGTTTTAAGTGCTGTCTTTCTCTGGTACACTAATATGTAACTGCTAGTATAATTTAGTGTGTTGAGGACATCGTTTACAGTATTTTTGTTTGTCATGTGTTTTAATATAGAAATTCTAGTTCTGTTTTCAAACCTATAAATGCTACTTTTCCAAGCTTCTTAGACTTACTGCTACAGATAGTGGACCTGGCACAGATTTTCTTACTCTGGCCTCATGGTACCTGCACGTCTTTAGAAAAATTTGGACAACAGCAGGCAAAGAAAGAAAAACCTCTAATGGGATTCTTTTCCCCTGGGACATGAGACCCTCGGTTGCAGTTGTTTTGGATTCTTTTTATCTAGAGGAATTTCCTTTTTACCTTCTATCATGAATAACCAAAAATGAAGCTGGGGATTGTGTAGTAACAAAGGAAGAAAAGAAATGAACTTTTCTCCCAGAATTAATCATCTGAGAATACATGCAGTGCAGACAGCAGAGAACAGGTGTGAGAAGCATGCCAGTTGTCTGTCGATTTGTGAAGATTGTTTTAATAAAGAAGTTGCAAGGTTACTATTGGCAGTCTCCTGCTCCCTGTCCCCAGACACCTCTCGTGTGATAACCTTTGGATTCCATAGTTTAGATCCAGATGGGCCATTAAGAATTGCAGGCTAGAATTGCAGAATAGCCAAGCAGTACAGGGAATTCATTCAATTCTGGGTTTCCTGCCTGGCAGAGGGAAGTTAGGAAATCTTACTGTTTACCATGTCCTCTTCCCTTAGGCATTTTTGGAAAACCAAGTAGAAAGAATTCTGTAATCTAGCCTTCTTCCTTAATCCTGTCCCAAAAGTCATAGTTGAGTTGATGGTAATTTATGAATGTTTTATATATATCTACATACATATATATATACATATATGTATATGTAAGGTTCCAATTCATATATGTGGATAAATATTTATTTATATATTGTGCCCTAAATAATAATAGTGATAATGAAGCTATTCCTAAAGCTTCCCTTTCCTTGGTTCTGGAAAGGGAGCTTTTACACTGGGAATCTTGCCTCTGGTTGGGATTTTGAGGAACCACAGAAGACCAAAAACAGCATACCATATGGAAGTGGAGATTTGGGAAACTGGGTACCTCAAAAAAATGAGCAGCATTACACACACACACCCATCTCATATAATTGATTCAGGAGCAACAAAGAACCAAATGCCCCACCTTCCCTCTGTTTTACTTTCGGGCTTGTGTATTGGCTCCACTAGGTTAGTTATTTCCACTTTCTACTGCCTTTTGGAGTTTGCTGTGTGTCTGGCTGTTTCCTGCAAAACAGTGGAACATTCTTGGGTACTCCTAAAAGAGGCCCCCAGGTCCTTGCAGGGCTGGCCAATGAGTTAAGAGGTTTACTCCCCTTCCCCCATTCACTTGGGGTAGAGACAGCAAGCAGAATTCCCTTGGCAATGGTACAAAGACGCCAGAGCAAGGTAGAGTTAGCTGTGCCAAGGAACATGTCACCTGTCCACTCTGACTTTCCCTAAACCCTTTATTTTTGCCCTTGTTTTTAATCTGTGCTGTTGTGAGTTTTTGGTGTGTTTCTTTGTGAGTTTTTAATTTAATTGTGTAACTTTGCTTTTGCCGTTACTGTGAAATCAAGGTGTTGTGCTTTTAAGTTTTTTTTTTTTTAAAAAAACAAATGTTACGTTCTTATTTAAGAGAATAAATTCCAAACAATCTTCAGGTTTCTGAGTTTTTCTTTTCCTTCCCTTTTTCCTGATGGGAGGGTGGGGACGGGTGATGTTCAGGCAGGTCTCCAGAATGAGCTCAAAAGCTACTGTGCAAAGGACTCTGGCTTCTGCCTGGGTCAGTGAGAGTGCAGGGGGCCTGTGTTGTCTAACATATGAACCACTAACCAAAGGGCTGTCTCTGCTCAGGAGGCTGGCATGGTACAAGATGTTTTGCTTTGCAGCAGATGTGAGTAAACAAGTACAAGAAAAGTGTCACTTGGGCCCACGTGTCCCCTATTCACCAGCCACCATGAGAAACCCATGGGCCAAGCAAATGGAGGGCTAGAACTCCCACACAGAGCCTGAATCCACCATGGCATTCCTCCTCTGTTTCTAACTGTAGCAGGCCCCTGAGGGGAACCAGGACCAGTTAGATATCTCCCTCCACCCACCTTGAGGCTCTCACTAGGGGTATCCTCAAGTGTAGTGACTATGCTCCTAGTGATGCTGAAAGTTCCTGCTATTTCCTGCCAACTGTCATCTCTCACACACTATCTGCTCAGACCTGATTGCTGTTAGAATATCCAGTTCTGTTTGGTTCCTCTTAAGCCTGGAAAGAGAAGAAACAGACTGTCCCCTTCTGCTGACCTTAGCAGTCAAGGCTGCTTCACCACATTGGCGTGCCAATCATATGGGCACAGGCCCAGCTGCAATGCCATATCCCAGTCATAAGGGGAGGGCCACCATCATTAGGATGATGTACTGAAGGATGTAACATCTGATGCAATTCTGTGCCAAGCATTGTGAAGAATGTGGAAAAATTCCCTGTGGAACTGTTTTTTTTTTTTCTGAAACTTCTTGAAATTCATTCTCTATTTTCTCATCAGTTCCCTGGCAGTTTCCCTAATTAAGACATTCCCTAGGTGGAACACTGTGATGCAGACACAAAAGGAGAACAGGCCATGAAAATGGGCCACTCTATTTTCACACTGATATATAGGGCAAGATGATGCTGTGTAGGACCCAAGTCCCACAAGTGTCCCTCCTGAGGTACAAATGGAAGAGAATGATCCAGATGGGGGCTCTCTTAGCCATAACAGGCAGGCAAAGATTTCAAGAAGAATCCTCCTTTCACAAAACTCTAAAACCTCATTGAGCCTCCAAAACCTGGCCTCATCTTGCAACTCCTCTGCAGCCAAACACTCAGCAAGTGCCAACAAGTAGATCAGGCATAATGAGTGAGCAGGAGGGAGGGCTGCTGGCACTCTCACCTGACTGAGATCATGGGACTGCTGTGTGCCTTCTTCACCACCCATGGCATTCAGTGTGTGTGTTGACTGCCAGCGCCTCTTTCTTCACAATGGCTCCTTGTTTATTTATTGCTTTCATTCTGGAGGGAGTAGGCTTGTGCTGAAATCACCTTCCCTATGCCTGGGAAGAGAAAGGGGCCTCCAGGCATATGGGTCTCCTATTCAGTTACTTCCAGGTTTTATCAGCCACACGAACACTGTCTCCCTTTTGCTTCCTGTGAGCCAACTTCCACATGGCTCTATTCACACAGTTTATAAACATTTTCTGGATGTGTTTTAGGTTCTTCAATGGGTCTCCAAGGACAATAGGCAAAAGGTTGAGTCACTATCAATATTTAAACCCTAAGTCAGGCTGACTACAATAGCCTGGCTGTTGGTGGCTTTTTCCTCCAAACATTGAGATGTATGCATGGGTATACACAGAATATGAAGAAGTTTCACACACCTCACAGAGACCCCTTTATTGATATTAAAGGGACAGTTTTTGAAAACTCCTCAGCAGAAAGGGAAGAAAAGCCCCAGCTTTGCCTTGCTACAGACTCTTTTGGGTCCTTCTTAAAGTGGAATAGGAATTTTTCTTGGCCTCTTATGTTTTCCTTATCTCTCTATTTTTTTTCCTGTACTTTTTCAGCTCATTATGATTGTACGTTAATCACATGAAACTGTCCCAAGCATAACTATTAAGCAACTAATTTCCTTATTCTTGTAAAATACCAGAATTATTCCTACTTTACCACTACTATTTCATAGGAATTGAAGCCTGATTTCTTTTAGGTCCTTACTAGAATTGTTGATCTTTAGTAATTATTAGTAATAAGTCACCTCTATCACTAGAGGAACTCAGACCCTCATACCCAGTGCTTCTCTGAGGTTCTGAAACCAGCTATCATCTGCTGGGTTTGGATTATCCCTGCATCTTGTATCCTGGTACTACTATTCTATCAGGATTCTCTTAGACATAACAGGCAGGCAGAGATTTCAAGTAGAATCCTCCTGAGTTCCAGTCCCTTTTCACAAAGATCTAAAACCTCATTGAGCCTTCAAAACCTGGCCTCACCTTGCAACTCCTGTGTAGCCAAACATTCAGCAAATGCCAACAAGTAGATCAGTCATAATGAGCGAGCAGGAGGGAGTTATTTTGGTAACAAGTCCTACTTAATATAAAAGTAATGACTGATGACCAATACTGATGACCAGGCCAGGACCTAAGGACACCAGAAGAACTCACGGCTTTAGTAGATCTTGGTTTTCTCCAGTAAACTCTTGGTAAAAGCAGGGCTGTTTTACTGGCAAAGGCCTAAGTGTGTTTTCATTCAGTTCTCGTGTTCTTTTAAGAGTAAGAAAGCCAGGAAAACTATGGAAGTGAATTCCAGAGAGAGGAATTCTATTGGCATTGGGTCCCTGCTCAGAATTCAAACCTGAAAATAAACATTGTGATTAGAAAGACTCTTAACTGAAACCTTAGAGAAAGGGTTTGTTACTAAACCATCATAGCTTCATGGACTGAGCTCAAACCTTGATAACCAAGGAGTATTTGGCTCTGATTATAACAGGATCATAACAACTTCTTTATTCTTGTTTCTCTGTTTTCTGGAGCCAAGTCAGAATCTAGGAAGACCAGTTTGGGGAGAGATCAGCTTTTTTTACTCACAATTTTATCAACTGGACACCAGAACTGCAGGTGCTTTTTTTTTTTTTTAAGTTGTAGATGAACCAATATCTTTATTTTATTTATTTATTTTTTTGTGGTGCTCAGGATTGAACCCAGTGCCTCACACATGCTAAGCAAGTGCTGTACCACTGAGCCGCAATCCCAGTCCTCCTCCAGGTGCTTTTAAAAGCAAATATTCTCTCCTAGAATTTAGTCTGATGTGAATGACTCTAAACCTGATTATATGACTTCTTCTTGTTTGGGTCCACCTTTCTTAAGAAATTGGCACTGGCAGGGACACAGTAATGTTGGGTATAGGAAGGAAGAAAAGAGGCTCCAGGGAAGTTCTGGCTGACATCCTTGAAATCTATGGAAACAGGTAGCACTGGGTACCCTGAGTGAAGAATAATTCATGGGTTCTAAGAAGCAAGAGCTAAAGACACTCGTTTTATTCTGTTGCCAAAAATTAACTTTTATTCTCGATTCTTCTGAAAATACCATAGCAAGGAGCTATCTGTATTTGCAACTGAGAGAACCAGCCCAGTTTTCTGCTGAAATATTGTCCTCTGTAGAATAGACTGAACCCAGTAGTGTACATCTGTCATCCCAGCAATTTGGGAACCTGAGGCAGGAGATTACAAGTTTGAGGCCAGCCTGGGCAACTTAGTAAGGCCCTGGCTAAAAAACGTTTTGTCTTTTTTTTTTTTTTTTAATGTAAAAATCCAGCATGGTGACACATGCCTGTAATCTCAGTGACTTGGGAGGCTAAGGCAGGAGGGAAGCACAGTTCAAGACCAGCCTTAGTAACTTAATGAGACCCTGTCTTAAAATTTTAATTTTTTAAGAAGGTCTGAGGTTTGTAGCTCAGTGGTAAAGCACCTTGGGTTCAATCCCCAATTAAAAAAAAATTTTTTTTAAAGGACTAAAAGTATAATTCCGTGGTAGAGTTCCCCTGGGTTCAATCCCTAGTACTTAAAAATTTTAAATAACAAATAAAATTTTAAGTATACTGACCTCTATTGTTCCCCACTCCATGTGGTTAATGCTGGTTAGTAGACCATAGTACTTCTTAACATACTAACTCACAGAAAACATGTAGGAAGACATGTAACAATAATGATAGCAACAGCCACAGCAGTAGCATAACTAACATGTAGCACTTTCTGTGTGCCAGGCACTGTCTGGATGCTTTATGTATACTTCTCATTTAACACAACAGCCTGTAAGGGAGGTACTCCTTTGGAGATAGGGAAACAGGCACACAAAAGTTCATGATCAAGGCTATATAACTCATGAATAGAGTCAGAATGAGTCTGTGTGGAAGACATTGCTGTACCCACTATGCCATACACCTTCCATGCATTCTGTGTCACTTCAACATGATGGGATTTAGTGAGAGGAAAAGCACTCTGTGTTTAGCTCCACATTAAAGTTTTCTTAAATATGCCTGGATGCCCTGTATAAATCAATAAGTATTCATTTAATTATTCCTGGGAAAAAAATGTATCTCCCAATTTCTTAGGCACTGGTCCCCAGGATTGGTAACATAACCTGGAAACACAGGATATGAAAGAGCAAAGGCTGCTGGGGTTGTGGCTCAGTGGTAGACCATGCAAGAGGCACTGGGTTCAATTCCCAGCACTGCATTAAAACTAAATTTTTTAAAAAATGAACGTATATGTCCATCTACAACTAAAAATATTAAAGAAAGAGCAAAGGCTTTCATCATGGATGTGTAGAAGAGAAATCATGAAATTGAAAAGAATAATAACCATGTGAATTACTTATAAATAATAAGAAATTGACTCTCTTTTTCTACATTAACCCTCCTTGGTCAGATCAAATAAAATCAAGCCTAAAATCCTACCCTGCCAACAATCTGAAAGATGGAGGTATATTGATTATTTTCTGGGCCCCAATATAACTGCTTCTAAGTTATAAATCTGTTGGCTTTAACTCCTTTATTCTCCATCATCTCATTTTACTACACTTTTGTGAGAGTGTGTGTGTGGTACTAGGATCAAACCCAGGGCCTGGTGCATGCTAGTCAAGTGCTCTACCCCCAGCCTACTTTATTAAAAGGCTCCACTGGTGGTTGAGCTAACACATCCATTCTCTTACCTTTACCACTTCCACTCTCCGTCCTCATAAGAAATTATGTGTGCACCAACTCTGTGTGGAGTTTGGGCATAGGGAAAGAGAAAGGTGACTTTATATTTCTTTTGTACTGACAGTTGGAATCCAATCACCTATGGCAGAAGAAAAATATGGCAATTCTGATGTGTATGGGGGTGGGGGTTTGAACCTAGGCCTATGCATGCTAAGCACACACTCTAATACTGAACTATATCCTCAGCCCCTAGAAATTCTTCTTCATTCAGTTTTAGTCATTTTAGTCTTTGTTCACACTTAAAATGATTGATTTTTAAGTCTTGGGGCTAGATGTATATTATCATTCCAGATGGAAAGCTTTGGTTTTACCTTTTCGGGTGAAATTTGGTCGGGCACAGAATACTTTGAGGAAGTCTTCAGAGCATGTATAGAAGTCTTGCCTTCACCTTGGAAAGGCGTGCAGTTCAGCCGGGCTTGTTGATACATGACTGTAATCCCAGTGACTCGGGAGGCCAAATCAGGAAGTTGACAAGTTCAAGACCAGCCTCAACAATTTAGCAAGCCCTTGTCTAAAAATCAAAAGGACTAGGATTATAGCTCAGCAGTAAACACCCCTGGGTTCAATCCCTAGTACAAAAAAAAAAAGAAAGAAAGAAAGAAAGAAAAGCATGCCATCACAGCATCACTGGGTAGCCCTCAGAGTTCATAGTTCATTTTTGGAAAATGGAAGAGTTGATAATACTAAAAGGAAGGTGTGTTTTTCCCAAGCATGTTCACAAGTGCAGTTTTCTTCCTGGGTGTAGTAAGAGTACCTGCTATAATGCTGTGGGGCTGTCCTATCTGTTACTAAGCTTCTAGCAATAGTCTTTCAGTCAGTAGAAAAAAAATGAAAGTAGAACAGTTGCCTAACATAATGGCACACACCTGGAATCTCAACTACTTGGGAGGCTGAGGCAGGACAAACAAGTTTAAAGCCAGCCTGGGCAGCCTAGTGAGACCCTGTTTCAAAATAAAATAAAGTGCTAGGATGGAGCTCAGTGTTAGAGCGCTTGCTTAGCATGAGCAAGGCACTGGGATTAATTCCTAGAAGTCAAAAACAAAGAGGGGAGAGAAGAAGAAGAATTGGTCACATTCAAGGAAGGAAGGAAGGAAAAAAATTTATTAGATTCATTGTTTGGTCTTCATTAATTCCTACTTGGGCCTCTGACACACACACAAAAAAAAACCTGGACAGAGTGGTAGAGGCATGTGTAGGTTGCCTTTTGTGACATTGCAAGGTTTGAAGAGTCACCTTTTGTAATTGGGTTGTGTCATAGGTGGTGAGAAGTCTAAATGTGTCACACATCTACTGATATACACGTGCTCAATGAGTGGCACTGGAACTAGTCAAACCCTCAACATCTGAACATCTCTGGGTTCCCTCTCTGGACAACATGCCAAGCTCTTGGCTCAGCCTGGCAGTCCTTGATAATTTGTCCTTCCATTGGTCAGGATATCTCATGTTGACAACAAAGATGAGGATTCACAAGTTCACTGGTCTCTGTTCTTAATGTACCCTAGTCCAATCAAGTTAAAATCAGAGAATTTGATGAGTTGGTTGGCCTGTTTCCTAGAAGATTAGAAATAATTTGATAACACTTTCTAGTCCAGAGTTTCTCAAGCTCAACACTGTTGACATTTTGAGCTGGATAGGTCTTTGTTACAGAGGACTGTCCTGAACATTATGGGATATTGGTAGTATTCCTGGCGTCAGGTCAGTAATATCCTCCTCCCTAAGTAGTAATTAAAATGTCTCCAGAAGTTGCCAAATGATCTCTGAGGGAAAAATCACCCAGTTGAGAACCACCAATCTAAACAAAAGTCAAAAAAAAAAAAAAGACATGACATTGACATGCAGTTCGCTTCAATTATATTATTAGTAGGGAATCAGGAAGAGAGAGAGAATAATAAAAGCTGATTAAAAAATGATGTTGCAGTCTTATTGTGAGCATATACTTTCCACTACACACATGCCTACTCACAGGTAGGTGCCCCTATAAAAATATTGTGTATGCTATAGGACACATATAAACAAAACACTTTAGAAGGCAGGGTTTAAAAATAGGAATAGAATTCCTAGTGTTCTCTTCCTGTACCCCAGTAGATTGTTCCTGCACTTCTAAGATATGCTCAATCCTTCAGTAGTATCCACAGCCTCAAGAGAATTGAGCTGGATCCAAATGGAAGAAGCATAGATCTTGAAAACAAAATATTAATTTGAGCTTCAGTTCTGCTGCCTGTTATCCTTGCCATCTCCAATCATAACCTTTTGAGCCTCAGTTTCCCTACTTATAAAGCTATAAAATGAGGAAGAATTGTCACTCTCCCTCTTTACTTGGTAAGGTTGTTGTAAAGAGCAAGTTTAACTAAAATTTATGCAAATTATTTATTTAGAACATGACAGGAATATCAAATAGATTATTATTGATAAATATTCTGGAAAATGGTGAAATACTTGGATTGAGAGAGTGAATTAGGCTTGTTTCTACTGCTGATGGTCTCCCTCACAGGTCTGTGCATTGTGTGGCGATTAGGCAGTATGGCCCAGGGGGCTTTATTCCTAACCAACAAAGATTTGGGGAGACAGATCAGTTAAGGAAGGTTGGACTCTCTCTAGTTTACAGCAGAGTTGGCCAAGGGGAGTTGATCCATGTTACATGTCAGCTCTTTTGAAGCATTGGTACATCATGCAAGTGCTTGGGAAAGGGTCCTCTCAAGCCCATCAGCCTGTGTTCTTAGTTGTCTTCTTGTTCAGAACCTCTCTGTCTCTAAAGACTAATAGTTCTCTTCCCGGCCAGTCTCTTCTAACAGATAAAAACAGAAGTCTGATAGACATGGGTATCAGATGGTAGTTGTGGGCATTACTGGAGATGATTTTATTTCCTTTCCAAAAATGTATCTAGCCAACCAATGGAATGTTATTTATGAGTTGTTGTTGTTGTTGTTTATCTTTAAAAGGAAAAAGAAAGGCATCAGAGAGCCTTTTATTGGGATATGGATTTGTCCCCATTGATCCCAAGATATTGAAGATCATTTTCATGGATCAAAGACCAGGCCTGCTCTGGGTCTGTTTAACTGGCCAAATGTGGGCTACTGTGGAGCCATGTTTGGACATGATCTGAACTGGTAGTGCCATAAGCCCTTTGCTCTAGGAGATTGGGGGGCCTGGAATTTAAACCTGGTATGTCTAAATGGAGGTGTAGCTCCCCAGTGCTGCAAAAAAATGAAATAAAGTCAGCATCTTGGGAAAAGCACATCAGCTGGGAACTTGCTCTTAAACTTGTTCATAGTCTTCTGCCCTCCCACCTATCTCCTCCTCTTGTCATTATTGGGTCTAGTCTTCCAGTTTTCAAACTACTCTTTGAACTTCTCTTTTTGGTGAAGTGTAATAATTACTTTAGGATCTCAGTTTATTTAAGGACCTTAATGCTGAGGGTCTCCTGAGCTATTGGTGTCTTCATTAGAATTTCTCTTCCCTTGGTACTAAGAGATTATTACTTTCTTAGTAGATTTGCTCTTTCCATGGGCCTGGTATTTCCTATGTGTTTCTGCTGTCATGTACTGCACTGAGCTATCTACTTGAGAGACATGATGGCCTTAAAAATTCTGTGTTAAGATGAGGAAACTGAAGCCAGAATATGTTCACCTAGTTTCTTAAAATTATAATGAAGTAATTCCCTAGCTTAGACATAGGATTAGAAGTCTTATTCTGATCACTTTTTCAAAACATTTTATTGAATACCTATCCTGATATCCTACTAGGAACCAGGAGCACAAAGGTGACTAATTCCCTTTTATAACAGAGCCTCTGGTTTTGAGGTCCCTTCAGACCTCTTGGTTTTAGTGTTCCCTTTTGAGCCACCTCTTTTTTCCTGCCAGTTAGGGTTTTAAAGGCTGAACCTACAACTGCTTATTTTGTACATTGTACATGTTTAACTATATAAAACCTCCTGGTTTGCAAGGCACATCTGTGAGCTAATGAGTTAAAACAGTTCAAACCTCATTGCATCACAGTTACCCTTTTTGAGATCTCACCTCAGCTCCATGAAAGTGGGCAGCCAAGCAGGAAAAGTAAAATCTTAACTACAGTGCAGCATTCCATGGGATTTAAGAAAAAGCAAAACCAAAAACCAGTGCTTTAGAAGTACACATACCCCTTAAAAGAAATTCTTTTAATTCTTGCCTTGACCAGATACAGTAATGTTTTCCAAAAGGACACCTTAAGGAAATACTTTAATAATAACAAAAAAATAATCTAACAATAAAAAAGAAATGAATTTAAACTGGACATGGTGGTGCACACCTGTAATCCCAGCAGCTCAGGAGGCTGAGGCAGGAGAATTGCAAGTTCAAAGCCAGCCTCAGTAAAATTGAGGTGCTAAGCAACTCAGTGACACCCTGTCTCTAAATAAAATACAAAATAGGGCTGGAGATGTGGCTTAGTGGTTGAGAGTCCCTTGGTTTAATTCCCAATTCAAAAAAAAAAAATTGAACTTAAAAACAGAAGTCTCATGAGATCATTCAGGTTGAGAGCCAAGCACTGCAGACTGCTTGGCCCTCCATCTGCAGCCCAGAGTGGGGGAGGAGCTGTGCCTTCAACATTCTTGAGAAGTAGCATTCCAGACTACAATGTCCCCATTCCCATCTGGGTGGTTTTTCCTGGTACAGTACTGATTTACTCCCTAATGGATTTTCTCCTCCATTTAACTCAGAATTTCACAACTTCTCTGGTAATTAAATATTTCCAAAGCAACTTAGCTTCCCTTGAGTCAATGAGACCTACTTTTCTCAGTGATCCCCACATAAAAAATTACTCCAAATGAAAAATGTTTCATGTGTAGGGGGTGAAACAGAGAGCTCCTGAATTTCTTCGTACTGAGAATAAAAACTATACCTTTTCCCAGCCAAGTTCCACTGACCCGTTCTCTGGTTATGCATAGCCTAGCTAAACATACACACCTGACTTTTATTTCTATATATTGTAAGAATTTCTACTTGGATCAGCTGAGAAGCAATCTAGCTGTTTCTCTTCTGTTTGATCCAATTGCATAAAATTCATTTTTTCCTTTTTCCCTCAACTGCCTATTTTCTACACAGGCAGTCAGCCAAATCCAGCCACCCAGGATCCAGACAGGTTCCTTGAGCTGGCTGCCAATAACAAGAGCAGTTAAAAATAACATCTTGGGGGGCTGGGGCTATAGCTCAATGGCAGAGCACTTGCCTAGCACGTGTGAGGTACTAGGTTCAATCCTTAGCATCACATAAAAATAAACAAATAAAATAATGTCCATCTACAACTACAAATAAAATTCTGTCCATCTACAACTACAAAAAATAAATAACATCCTGGGGTAGGGGTGCATTTCAGTGATAGAGTACTGACTAGCATGCCTGAGGGCTTGGGTTCCTTTACCAGCAATAATTTTTTAAAAAGTAATAATTCCATCCTCCCGTGGTTGAGTGGAAGGAATACTAACTTAGGGTTTAATTTTCTTGGCTCTGCCTCATTTGAGCCTTTCAACCTGTTACTTAACATCACTCAGAACCTTCAATATTATGTAGTTGGAATATCTCTAATCCAAAATCCAATATCTAAAATGATCTGATATCTGAAACTTTTTGAGCACCTTTGTGTATAAAATTATAAAAAATATTGCATTAAATTACCTTCAAGTTATGAACAGAAGATATATATAAAGCATAAGTAAACTTTGTTTATACTTGTGTCTGTCTCATCCCCAAGATATGGCATTATATATATGCAAATTTTCCAAAATAAAAAAAAAAATCCTAAATCCAAAATACTCTGGTCCCAAAAATCTGTACAAGGGAATACTCAACCTGTAATAGTAATAATAGTAATTTATAGGAAAGTTGTGACAATTAAGTGTCCATTATAGGTAGCATACCTATCATGGTGTTTGACACAGGTAGTCGCTCAATAAAGGGTGCTTACTTCTTTGCCCCCTTCACAAGAAAAACTTAGTCACATGATCTTGAAAATAGTCTGTGAACAGAGACTCCCTACCAATATGAAGCCACAGAAGTCTGTTGGAGGAAAGATGTGCAAAAACCACCTTGCCATGGCAGTGTCTTGAAAACTTCTGTTCCACATGCAGCTTTAGTACTTGGAAAGTGTTTGGTGCCCTCTTAGAATGAAAAAATGTATATATATATGAGCACAGTCTAGCAGAGTCTTCTTAGGCAAATAGCCTGGGGCAAAAGAGAAATGCCGAATTGGTCATGCCAGCTATCCTATAAGAAGCAAAAAGAAAAAGGTTCCCAGGGCCTTTTCTTTCTTTCTTTTTTGTGGTGGTACTGGAGATTGACCCCAGGATGCTTTTCCACTGCGTACACCCCTAGCCCTTTGTATTTTTTATTTTTTAGACAAGGTCTCACTAAGCTGCAGAGCCTGACCTTGAGGTTTTAATCCTCCTTGTCCAGCCTCCCAAATAAATGGGAGCCTTCTTTAAATTTTTTTAAAAGAAGGAATAGGCATGTGCCACTGCTCCTGTCTTTGCAGGGCCTTTTAACTATTCCCAGCAAATCTTTCTCTGCTGGGTTGGGTTCTAAGCTGGGAGTGATTACCTCTTGCTAAAATCATACTAAAGCCCTCCTCCCACACATACCAGATAATACTGTCCAGCTTGACTCAAAGTGATGAAGTTCCTAAGGCATAATGACCTGTTCCATTATTTTAGGTTTGTATGTCAAGAAGACCCCCAAGTTGAATAGTGTTTACCCTGCACACTTTTCAGACAGCTAAACATAGAAATATGGGAACTTTAGCCCAAAGCACAATAGAGGAGTGAACTGATTTCCAAGTTGATTTTTTTCACTATATTGTGACCAACCCAGCGCAAATCTTACCACATTCCAAAAGGAAACAGAGCCCAGGAGCCAGGTTTGATCCTTAGTAGGAAAATGTCTCTGGACCACATAGTGATCCTGTCCTAGCCTGGCCACACTTCAAATGGTTTCATCCATCAGTCTCAGTATATGAGGAAACATAGGAGAATGTAGAAATGGTATCATTTCCAATTCAGAGAGAAAGCAAAATTAAGGCCTAGACCCCACCCTTGTATCCTTGCGTTGCTTAGTGCTCAGGGTGAAGAAAGCAACCCTAATTGCTCAGGCAATTTTGTGAATGTTTCTGAGGGGAGTGAATCAGGCAATATAAAAGTCTTGTCTGTTATTGTTGAATCAGTGGTAGGATGAGTGGATCCCTGCAGCCATCCTACTGACAGTGGATACAGTGAAAATCAATCTAAGACCTTTCCTAAGGCCTTATCAGATTCAGATTTCATTCAAGCTTTCCCAAGCTAAAAAATTGATCTCGTTGAGATAGAGAGTAAAATAGTCACTAGAAGATAGGAAGGAGAGGGGAGATGAGAGAGAAGTCAGGTAGTAGGTACCACAGTACAATGAGACAGTAAGAATTAGCTTAGGATTCTACAGCACCTTATGGCCACTGTAATCTAAATAATTGGAAGAGTCCAAGGTTCCCAGTACACAGAAATGATGAATGTTTGAAGAGATGGAAATGCTAATGAATAATTTCATTGTTTACATATATTGAATTATCATACTGTAGCCCATAGATATGTACAGCTATTATGTTTTGATTAAAGATTTTTAATTTTTTAATATTTATTTTTTAGTTTTAGGTAGACACAATATCTTTATTTTATTTTTATGTGGTGCTGAGGATTGAACCCAGTGCCTCACGCATGCCAGGCGAGCGCGCTACTACTTGAGCCACAACACCAGCCCCAAGATTTTTAATTTTTTTTTAAAGAAGGAATAGGCCAGAAATGAATTGAGGGTAGAGGAAGATAAAGCCCTAAGTTTCCTATCTCACATGTCATTCCCACAGTTGTCTGAAGCCCCAAAGTATGCTTAGCAGCTGATCCCTCCCTAGCATTTAGGCTAGATGGAGGAGAAAAGCTGCCTGCTGAGGCCCTGGGCAGCTACCAGTGCTCAAGTATCGTGGGTGTCCCTCCATTCTCTCCAGGAATCAGACACAACTAAAGGCTCCTGGCAGCTCTTACGCATCAGCTGAGAGGAGGTTGTCCTGTTAGGAAAAATATTTCTTTCAGAATGATGTATGGAGCTCACAAAGGCAGTAACTATTCCAAAACAGAACCTCAGGTCAGGCCCAGAGCCTTTTTCCTATTTAGGATGAGGCCCAGATCCTAGGAGCTATTTCCTTTTGGTATGTGTGAGGCTGTAATTGGCCTCCCCATGACCTGAGATCTGCCTGCCCTAACTTAGTGACAACCAGCCTTGGAAATTGTTCCAAAACTTTCATCCCACTTTTAGCTGGAAAGTCCCTAAGAAGTTGCTGTTGCACTGAGAGGCACATGAAGTGGACCGGCTGGGTGGGTCTTGGCCAGCCCTCACCTGACCTGGCTGGTTATGCTTTGACTTTCTGCACCAGCTTCTGTCATGTATTTTTTCAGAGATAGGGTCTTTCTGGGTTGCTCAGGCTGCTCCTAAACTCTTGGGCTCAAGTTATCCTTCTGCCTCAGCCTCTTGAGTAGCTGGGTCTACAGGTATGTACCACTGTGCCCCAAATACCAGTGATTTTTTTTAACCTATTTTCTTGCAGTCATTTCTCCTAGGCCCTTCCATTAATTGATGACAGAGGGGGACCTGTGAGGAGTGTTGTGTTTGTCACACTGTTATAGCCACCTCAGGCATCCCCCACTAGCATGTCTTTTGCTCTCTCAGTCTGTCCTCACCACGTGGCTAATGTGGCAACCTCTGGCCCAGGACAGAGAATCAAGAATGCTGATCTCATTTATTTATTTATTTTTTTACATCTCCCATGGTGCTTTGAGGTTATGGCTGGGAATATTAAGCATATTTGGCAGTTGGTGAGTTTTGAGTGCTTGCCAAGTATCCTCTAAGTTCCACCTTCCCCTTGGAAAAACAACCCAGCCCTCAGGGGACACCCTGCCAAAGCATTCCCTTGTTGCTGAAAACCTGGGGTGAGCTTGAGCTCTGCATGGATGTGACCAGGGATGTGCCTGGTAGGACAGGCACAGCACAAGTGGCTCTACTTCCCACCTTAATTTTTACAAAATCTCCAGTGAATCACTTCTTAAAGTTTCTATGGCCCCAAACATCCTTTTACTAGGGCCCTGATGTGTGAATAATCTGAATAGTTCTGAGTGCTTCTGGTTTCTTTTTTGTTGGTTGTAGCTAAGCCCAGAATTAGATCAACATTTCCCTTCTGAGCCTCTGACTCTGGGTTTGGACTGCCAAGTTCTGATGCTTGATGATCCATTTGTCTGCAGAGCTTGTAGACACTCCAAAGAAATAACACCAGGAGAAGGGCAGAATGTCTGTAGTTCCAGGTGCTAGATTCTCTGTGCCAAGATACTTCATGAAGTTCTGCTTTCATCTTATCAAAAATCATAGGGAGGGGCAGATGACAGTGGAGCCTCCCAAAGGGGGACACAGACTAGGACTATTTATGGAAACGGACCTTCTTTTTCTTTCTGTGTCATAGTGAAGGGAGACCATGGTAGTCTCCAAATTATTGCTTTCCTCCTCAGATTTGACTTTGGGTTCCTTTACCATGAGCTGTGTGACCTGTCTCTAAATTTCATTTATCAACTTTGCAAAATCATAATGCCTACTTTTCACAGATTTTTTTAAAATCTGGCTAACAACATTTTCCTCTAGAACACCTTCCTTCAAAACCCAGGAAGTGCTAAATTGCCCTTCTGTGTACTCCCATAGTATACCACGTACATGCATCAGTCATAACACTTGATACTTTATGCTGAAATGCTGCCTACAGGACTCTCCTAGGAATAACCTATGGCTCGTTAGGAACAGTGTTTTCATCTGCTGTGTTTCCCAAGGTCCTAGTAGAATTTCTGGCAAATAGTATGCATCACCCACTGAAAATAGACTTCCCTTCTTGAATATCTTTCTTGATAAGTGTTACTTGTTTGTTTTTCCTGAAGTGATGGTTCTCATTCTGGTTTTCTTTTTCCATTTAAAAAAAAATAAAAAATACTGATGACTGGAGATATAGCTCAGTTGCCCTGGGTTCAATCCCCAACACCACCAGAAAAAAAAAAACACTGGATTTTATTCCATATTTGTGGTGTTCTGGGAAAGCTTAAACTTGGGTGCTTATTTCACATTTATTTCCTTTTCTATTTAAGAGCAGTTTTCAAAAATATATGATTTAGGGGCTCGGGATGTGGCTCAAGCAGCATACTTGCCTGGCATGCGCGCAGCGCAGGGTTCAATCCTCAGCACCACATACAAACAAAGATGTTGTGTCTGCCGAAAACTAAACAATAAATATTTATATATATATATATAAATTTTATATATATAATATATATTTATATTTATTATATTTATTATGTGTATTTATTATATATTATATATTTATTATATTTATTTAATATATATAATTGAGGGGCTAAGGTTGTAGCTCAATGGGAGAGTGCTTGCCTTGCATGTGTGAGGTACTGGGTTCAATTCTCAGCATCACATATAAATAAATAAAAATAAAGGTCCATCAACAACTAGAAAAAAATATTTTTTTAAGTATGATTGGAAGGAGAGAATCAAATGGTAGTACAGTCAGGGAATTCTCAGCTTTCTTATCTTTATTATGTAGCGACTGTGGTTTTTGATGAGAAAAAAGACTGATGTGGGAATGATGAACCTACGCAGTTAGAGTCTGGTCCCTCCCAAGGCCTGGGCAAGCAGGTTTAGAGCATGTTGAGGCACATCCATTTATTTGCCTCCTGCCTCTATTTTGCCATTACCTGCAGCCCACATACTTCCTAATTTTCTAGATGCCCTCCTTCAGCATTATAGCTTATGCTTTGGGGACCTGAGCTCAGTGTTGAAAAACAGATGAGAGATTTTAAAATAATATTCCCAAAGACATGAGAACCAGGACAAGTAGGCATGTGTACAGGACACAGGTGAACCCAGGGATTGTGTTCAGACCTCACTAATACACAGTTACCTAAATTTTGCTTCTCAGTGAAGATTTCTAGTAAACTTGAAAGAAGCTGTTTGGTGAAAGATGTGCTAAGACTTTATCCTGTGCCTCTCTAGATTGGTGAAAATATGCTTTCTAATGCATTTGCAAAAGGAGTCTAAAACACTGTACACAAAACAAGTGTCCAGAACATTTTTTGTACAACCTGTCATAACACAAAAATTACTAACCCAATATTCCCACTATTTTCCTTTAGTCAGACTTCATATGACAAATCACCTGTAACTCAAAACAGAGTTGGTTGGACACTGTATGCCAAAACCCAGCATTATTTCTTTTTTTGTCGTGCTGGGGATTGAACTCAGGGCTTTGTGCATGCGAGGCAAGCATTCTAACAGCTGAGCTATATCCCCAACCTTACAGCATTATCTCTTAGTACTTAGAATGTCACAGAAATTAGGGACCTGCCCTGGCCAGACCACAAGGCTATTCAGGACCCACTCACCCCTATATTCCTGCATCTTCTCCTCCACATCATGTCTACCCCTCCTTAAAGGTCTAGTAAATCCTAAATGCAAGTGCATATTACTATGCCATATCTGGTGATACCTTCTCCCATCTTTTCTTTGTCATGTGACTCTCTATAGTCCAGAACAGATGGATTCCACATACCTGTGTAAAAATGCACACAAATTGGTGGTAAAAATGTTACCAGACATCAGATGTATTGCTTACCTCAGATTTGCTGAATATTGCCTGTATGCTAGGCTTAAATAGTAGAGGAAGGTAACTGATATGCCTGTGGCACAGAATCACAAATATACATCCCAAACATGTATATATGGTTGTAAGTTCATTCACTATTCATTATAACCCTGGAAGGTGGGCATTCCCCTCATTTGTAAAACAGGACATTAGCTCTGATAGTTAAATAATTTTTCTAAGATCTGTCAGTCGCTGATGGAAACAGGTCTAACCTGGATTTGTACCTACATATGTACCTGTGTGCTATATCACTTTGCAATGAACACACCTCAGAATAAATGGTGAGCTTTCTCTGACCAAAACTGGGACAATAAGGAATATGAAAAAGGAGTAATAAGCCAGGCATAGTGGTGCACGCCTATAATCCCAGCAGCTCAGGAGGCTAAGGTAGGAAGATCACAAGTTCAAAGCCAGCCTCAGCAATTTAGCAAAGCCCTAAGCAACTTAAGTAAGGCACTGTTTCAAAATAAAAAAGGCTTAAGCCAGGTACAGTGGTGCATACCTATAACCCAGCAGCTCAGGAGGCTGAGGCAGGAGGATTGAAAGTTCAAAGCCAGCCCCATCAACTGCATAAGGCCCTAAGCAACTTAGCGAAACCCTGTCTCAAAAAAAGGCTGGGGTGGCTCAGTAGTTAAGGATCCCTGGGTTCAATCCCTGCCCCCCTCCCAAAGGAATAATGATTGCAATAAGGGAACATGTTCTAGATTAAGGGAGACTAAAGAGACGTAGAAGTCAATTCAATATTTTAGTTCAAAAAAATCCATGAGTCCATAGTGGTATTCAAACATATACTAAAGAATGACAGTGGAGGAGCTGGGGTTATAGCTCAGCAGTAGAGTGCTTGTCTCGCACATGTGAGGCACTGGGTTCAATCCTCAGCACCACATAAATAAAGTAAATAAATAAAGTAAAGTTATTGTATCCATCTTAAAAAAAAAAAGAATGACAGAATTATGAAAATAACCTTTTTTTGACCCCAGTACACTGACTCAGGAAAAGATCAACAGACTTTCAGATCACTAGATGGAAGAATGCTAGGGCAGGTACTCCTATGTTTCTGAATATCACCCCATACGTGAGTGATATTTAGAGAGGAAACTGTGCCTTTGTGTTGGAGAGATGATGAATACCACTTTACCCATATGGTAAAGCTGAATAACCACAGCAGAGGGGCACAACATCATCCATGTGGTATTCTTACTCTCTACATTGTTTACCATGAATGGCCATGGGAGACAGACAAATTCACAGCATGAGAAGGTCTGCGAAACAGCTAGCCCGGGTGCCTTGAAGTCAGATAAACAGTGCACGAACCTTGACTAGATCCCAGATCATCCCTGTGGGGGCCTGAAGCTGTTAGAGGAAAGCTGCTTTAGAGCCATATAGCTCCTGGCAGTGAGAACAGCTACCCAGAGGTCTAGCCCCACATCCCCTTTAGCCCACCCAGTCACTGTCACCAGTTACCTGGTCTCTTTTTTCAATCTGGCCAGAGGTTTGGGGTGATACAGAGCAGATGTGGATATACAGTCTGCTTCTTCCATTTAGGGCAGTTCTTCCACTTTTATGTCAGCATCCTTACCAGCCTTGGCTTTCAACCCACCCTATGTTCTGACATCATATGAGGGCTGTCCATCCCTTCATGGAAATGCGTGGTGGCTGCCTTGGATACCTAGATGTTGAGTTCAGTTCCCAAATTGTGTCATCAAGACTTTGCCTCTTTGCTTGCCTTGCAGGTTCCAGTGTAAATGGCCTGGAGGAACCTAGCATTGCCAAGAGGCTGAGGGGCACTCCTGAGAGAATCGAACTGGAGAACTACCACCGGTCTGTGAAACGGGCAGAGGAGCTGGAGGAGGTACCTGAGGAAACGCAAGCTGAGCACAACCTGAGCAGCGTACTAGACAAGGGCACCGAAGAGGACGTGGCCAGCAGGTCAGCCTGCGCCTGTGGCTTGCCCAGCTACCCCAGGGCAGTGGTCTCACCACAACCTCCAAAGGAATATTCCACTTTGCTGGGGAGGGCAGCATAGGTCTAAATCAGACTCTCTGGGTTGGAATATTGAATCTTCTTCTTTCCAGCTGTGGAAAGCAATAGCAATAGCCCCTATATGCTTCAGTTTCTTCATCTGTAAAATGAAGATAATATTAGTGCCTTCCTCACAGAATTGGTAGAAGGATTAAAGGAGAAGATTGGTATAAAGTGTTTAAAACAATACTTGGCACATGTAAGTGCTTGTGGGTTATTTTGCATGATACTGATCATGTGCATTTGATCTCCCTCATGGGACCTATGAGATAGACAAAAGCATGTTTTGTCACCTTATAGGTAAGACTAAAGCTGAGATCCCAAATTAGGTTTTCTGGGTTCAGGCCCAGGACTCTTTTTGTTTTCCCTGCTTCCCTGTGTTCTATTTAGGTTCTTATTTATAAGTCAACATCAGCAGTTACTATTATTATTAATATAGTACCTTATAGGCCTTTGCACGGTATAGGTGTCTATAACTAGGTAGGGCAGGGCCCATAAGGATCACATTCATAAGATTTACTTCATATTCCATGTCTTTAGCACTTTGTTAATCATTGAAAAGGTAACAGACAAGGGATAAGTCATATTTTGTTGTCCTCAAATGGTTGTTTAAAGGTAGGAAGTTTCATGGAAGTAGCACTAGGGTTGAATTGGACCTGAATTCACTGCATAGCCTTAAGGAAGCCACCTCACTTTTCTAGTGTTCTTTTGTCTTCTGTGGGTAAAGAGAAGGGCAGAAACCTTGCATGCCAGAGACCACATGGAAGCGTCTTATGCTTAGCCCATCCCTGTGTTTAATTCTGTTTGATCCCTTTGGGTGCAACACACATTCCAACCACCAGAGAAGTCCCTGCATCTGTTGCCTCTTTCAGGTGTCACTGGAGAAGGATGGGTACTGAAAGAGAACAGAAGATAAAAAAGAAGGGGCAAAATTATCATAGGCCAGACTATCCTGCGGGGCTTCTGGATCAGAGCCCTAGTTGCAGCCCCGGATGGGTGGAGGCTTCTGGTTGACCTTTGAAAATAATTGAATCAGATACTGGGCATTTTTTATCTAGCTTTGATGAAGGGATGTGTGGGGTTAAAGAAAGCAGTGCATTTTTTTTTTTTTAAGGCCTCCGAATATTTCTCAGAAAGTGTTCATTGGGCAGAGCTGTGTTCAGCTATATCTCACCCCCTGCCCCAGGCATACTACAGACAAACTAGGTGAACCACTACTTGGGCTGACTCTGCAAACAGCCTTTTTGTGCATTTCAGGGGCAGCCTTTCTCTTGGTACCCACAGTTCTGAAGCTGTCACTAATTGCACATCATTGTCACATAGCTCTGCCTCTTATCCAGAGACATACCCTACCCTCCAATGCTCACAGAAGGGAGATCCACACATTGCCTGTGTTGCCAACATCACAGTGAGAAGGGGAGATCCCATACATCCAAGTACATTGATGAACCCTTAAGCAGACCTTGGGTCAGACATAAAATCAGCCAGCATCTCTACAGTGCAACAAATGCCCCCATTAGTTTAAACTCAAATTGCAAAAATAAAAAGCAAAGGCTGGGGAAGTGGAGAAGTGATTCAGCAGTAGAGTACTTGCCTAGCATCTGCAAGGCCTTTTAGAAAAAGGAAAAAAAAATTAAAATAGTAATAAATCAGCTTCAGATGCCACACATAATGAAGAAAGTTGTCTCAGTGAGAGGTCCAGAGAAAGTAACTATAGATTTTGTCTTCTCTAGGGAAAAGCAGTAATATGCAGGAAATGGGCCATGTGTTGTTTCCATCTTCTTTTACAACACCAAACACAGAGTGAGGTGAGCTTTCAGCTCATAGCCCTTCTTGATGACATGTTAGATTCGATGATGAGAAATGACTTAGTTTTAAGGTATTATCCAGTCCAACCCAGGAACACACTTTTCACAGGTTCAGAGAACTCAACTCAGGCATCTGCTGTGGGAGACAGCATGGTTTGATATTTCAGAACATGGTTGAAAGCATCAGAGATAAACAGATCTAGACTTGAAGCCTGGCTCTACCAATTACTGGTTGTGGGCAAGTTATTTAGCCTTTCTGTGCCTCATCTTTCTCATCAGCAAAGGACATTGCCTCATAGGTTTATTTTGAAGATTAAATCAAATAAAGCCAACAGAATGCCTGGCACCCATTGGCTGCTACATCCAATGTCAGCATTTACTTTACTGTCTATTTTTTACCTTGTAGGTCCATTCACAATGCAGGTGTCCCTCTCTAGTTGGGGCAGGGCCAGGGACTCTTGAACTGGTTTTCTTAAAAAGAAGAATTAAATGCCAGAAATTGGGTTTGGCTCACTCACCCTGCCCTAGGGCATTGTTGACTTTCCATACATCATAACCACCCAGGGCGTTTGCTAAAGCACAGGTTGCTGGACTGAGTGCTGATTCCATGGATCTAGGGTAAAATCAAAGAATTTTCATTTTAAAATAGTTACCAAAGGGTGCTGTCATCAGGTAACCACCCTGTGAATTGCTGCTCTGAGATTTCCAAATTGCCATTATGATAAACATCTGGGGCATTTGATAAAAAAGTAATGTCAAGGCCCTCTCGTTCTAGTGTAGGTTGTGAATGTCTGGTTTTAACAGGCATCCTAGGTGAGACTTTTTTTTTTTTTTTTAAGGTGAGTCTTAAAATCAGACTTATGGTTTAGTTCATACAAGTGGTAAACGTCCTAAACCTTATCACAGATTCTGAACCCAGGTCTAAGTAGCTAACTCCTTGCAGGCAAGGTGGGAGCCTAACTTCTGGAGAACAGTCTAGAAATGGCATATGTATTTTTCTATATAGCAAGACCAGGTGACAAAAGAGGAAGGAGATCCAGCTCTATAATTTTCATTACCCTGACTCAAAGAATTTGCCACAGACAAGGAAGACAGCTGATGGAGTACCCATCTGCTGGCAACTTTAGTGTGTTCAGATCTGTGGTTCTAAAGTACTAATCAGTTAGTACTAGAGCAGACAGATGTGCTCTGGGATGGGACAGCCAAGGTCACAAAAGACTTCTCCAAAGTCATCAGCAGTCCAGTCCAAATGGGCCAGCCCTCCATCAGAAGGTTGACAGGTTGACCATGAATACATGGGAATTCTTGCCACACACACACACACACCTCTCTCTCTCTCTCTCTCTCTCTCTCTCTCTATATATATATATATATATATATATATATATATATATACACACACACACACACACACACACATACATATTCTTTTCCAGCACAGATAGTAACATGAGCTACTGCTGAGCAGGATGCTAGGTCGAGCACACATTAGATTTCCACCATGTGAAGATCACTGGGCAATGTACATCTTCTCTAGACATCTGCTTCTGATGCTTTACTGTGTTAACACAGTTGTCAGGGTGAGTGGGAGCTAGGAGTGTGATTGAGCCAGAGAGCGTATTGCAGTCTCTCATTAGGAGAAGCTCAACTTAAAGAGTAAAAATTGTGATACCTGTTTCTGAAAACCACCCTGTAGCTTCAGGTGATGCCCCATGCAGAATTCTGCCTCATGCACAATGGAGCCTCCCTTAGTTCCCATCCTTGCCTTTTCAAGGAAAATGCAGGCCACCAGAGAACAGGATCATGATCCATTTCCTGGGGTTGCCACCCTGACAGCTGCTAATACCAAAGCATTCTTGGGTTCTTGAAGAACCACCAAAGAGTGCACAACGTGGTGTGTGGAGGCTGCTGGGAATCCTGAATCCTCTTCACACCAAACTCCTTAGGCTGCAGTTTCCCATTTTTAAAAAATGGGGAAAATGGGCTAGGGCTGGGGTTCTGCAATAGCCTACTTGCCTGGCATGTGTGAGGCACTGGGTTTGATTCTCAGGTGATGCCCCATGCAGAATTCACATATAAATAAATAAAGTCTATCAAATATATATATGGAAAATATAACCATATGTGATGGTGCATGCCTGTCATTCCAGTGACTTGGGAGGCTGAGGAAGGATCTTATTAAGTTCAAGGCCAGCCTGGGCAGCTTAGCAAGACTCTGTCTCAAAATAGAAAATAAAAAAGAATGGCAATGTAGCTCAGTGATAGAGCACCCCTGGGTTCAATCCTTAGTACCAAAAAGAAAAACTGGGAAAAAATACAAGATGTGTATCCCTCATCTGAAACACTGGATTTCAGATTTCCAGGTTTTTCTATTTTGGAGTATTGGCATAGACTTTACCAGTTGTGCATCTCTAATCTAAAACTCTAAAAGCCAAAACTTTTTAAACATCATGAAAAGTGCTCAAGTTTTAGCTTTTGAATTTTTGAGTTAGGGGACATTCAACCTTTCTAATAGTAGCTGTGCCCTAGAGTAGCTGAATAGCTAAGTGAGCAAATACAAAGGAAGTGCCTTTTTAAAAAAAACAGAAAGAAAATTTACAATGATAAAAAAAAAAAAAAGACCATCTTGGGACTGGGGTTGTGGCTCAGCACTAGAGCACTTGCCTAGTGTGTGTAGCAAAAAAACAAAATAAAAAATTTAGCAAAGAAATGCCACATGCTGCATGGCTATCCTCGGGGCTCAGTCGACCTTCAGTATTACTGTCCTTCACCATTATCATTGTCCTTGGATCTTCCTTCCTGACCACAGCAAAACCTTTGCTTAGCTCATTTAAGTTGAGCAGACCTTGTCTTTTACAATCTAGTCCATGTGTTCATCAGTTTTGTTTCCTCCAGCCAGTCCCCTCAATTTCTCAAAGAGAAACTACCCAAGGGAAAACTTAGAGAAGGTACTTGAAGATGCTTAATTGGATATACATTATCTCAGGGAGAATTTTTTCTGAATATTCTTTTAACTGAAAGGGTCAGCTCCTTTTGACCAGGCTTTGCCAAGGGGGATCCCAAGATATCTGATAGTTCTGAAATTAGGGAAAACCTGCCTTGACCTTCCTGCTTGTGGTCCCTGGGCATTCCGCCCATCTTGACTCTGCTAAGCCCTGTGATAAGTACTCCAGCAAACAAAGCAGCCCTGTCCCTGCTCTGAGAGAGAGGGCGGTTCTGGTGGAGAGACAGACCCTAAGCAACCCACAGGACACCATATTGTTACAGGACAAAAAAATGGATACCTGCTGTGAAGGAAAGGTTATCCTTTTTTTTTTTTTTTTTTTTTTTTTGGAACTAGGGGTCAAATCCAGGGCTTTGCGCAAATGCAAGGCAGACACTTTGCCACTGAGCTTCATCCCAGCCTGGGAAAGCTTATCTTGATAACTAGATTTTCCAAGCCACATTTCTCCCAGGAAGCTGTATCCTTAGAATAGCTTTTTTTTTAAAATCCTTTTTTCCCAGAAGGAGGGAGATGTTAGTTGTATGTATTGCTTCCCCCCTATAAGAATCCTTTCCACTGCAAAATTTTCCAGGCTATAGTCCAAGGGGTGTATTTCTCCTTCCTTTCCTCCAGTTTCAACAACCCAGGTCCAGAGAGATTCAGGAGTTAGGGTCAGCCAGAGAATGTAAAATGAGCCTTGAGATGCTGTAGTTACACTGCGAATCTTTCATGAGGTCAGGGGCCTGACCAGCCCCAGAGACTACCTTGAGTAGTAGTCTATGAAAATGATGGCATGGAAGGGAGCAGTTGGCAGCACCTTTCAGATTTCCTCTGTCCTTTACATGGAGAGGGAGTCTGGTTAGCCTCCCTGGGATGTCCAGGGACAAGTAGCATTCTACCTCTTGGAAGTGGGCTAAGCATGTAACTTATGAAGAAAGGCAAGGATTGAATTTTTTGCTTTCTTTCCTACTCCATGCCTCACTTACTACACTCCCACGATCATTGAGCTGTCGTAAAACCAGCCAGAGTGGCACTAATAGCTATAAGTGGGGCCTCATTGTCATCATCACAAGGGATTTATTCAATGCCTGCATTGTGCACAGTGCAGCCATCCTCATGACACTGCTTGGGGCGAGGACAAGGCTGTACTAAGGCCCCCTCTCCCAGGAAGCTGTAACACCGTTCCTTCCAGTCCACTAACTACTGAGGCAGCCTTAAACAAGTCCCTGGTTGCACTCCGCCTTGAGGAAGGGACAGCATGGCCTTCCCTCTGCCCACCAAAGATTTAAGATGAGCATAGAAGCCTCCTTATCCTTATTTTATCTTTGAAAGATGTGTAATGATATATTAATAAGAAAATAAACCAACAAACAGAGGTGTGGGGCAAACAATATATTTAGTCAACTTTTTGTTGCTAAGACCAACAGTGAGACAAGAACAACTCAGAAGAGGAAATTTTTATTTTGGCTTCAGAGGATGGTTTCAGAGGATTTGGACTATGGTTGACTAGCTCCAAGGCAAAAACGTCATGATGGAAGAGAATGGCAGCCAGGAAGTAGTCTAGAGAAGAAGAGGAAGGGAACAGGGACAGACTCCCTGAGGTCACACCTCAGTAACCTATTTGAGACAGGATCTTACTAATTTACCAAGGCTTGCTGTGGACTTGCTACCCTTCTGTCCTAGCTTCCCAGGTACCAGTGATTACAGGCATGGGCCAAGTTTTTGTGTACTTTAACCTCTACCTTCCAGCCCTCAGTCACACCACACTCTCATTCTACCTTACTTTATCATGATGTGTTTGCATCTTATCTGTCTTTGAGAATAAGGAGCTTTTTTGGATCACTTTTATGTTTCTGCACGTTTAGCAAGTACATTAGAAGTAAAAGACAATTAGCTGATATTCATTCTAACTTTTCCTAACTTAAGCTATAATTTTTTTAGATACAAAGTTTGATATTAAGTATATCTGAAATACAAATTTTGAAAAACTGCAATTTGGGTTATCATGAACTGCACTGTGACATCATTTTTACTGTTATATTATTTCTTTAAATGTCCTAAATTAAAATAAACTAAGATGCTTAGGAAAAAAAAGAAGTAAAAGACAATAAATTTTAGTTGGATGAATGAATGAGTAAAGTGAGACTCATTGGAAGGACACAGCTTTTTATTTCTATATCCACTGGCTCAGCTTTAGTGGGTGCTCAAAAATGTTTATTGAATGAATGAATGATTGAAAAATTGTATAGCTAAATAAACAAATAGATGAATAGCTAGAGCCCCAAAGTATAATGCAGGCATGATGAAAGTCAATGATCCATCAGAATGTGCCTGAGGGGAGGTATTTCAAGACATCCTGACAAATTAGAAAATCATGGCTCAGAGAGCATAAGTAATAAACTGAAGGTCACAGTAGCAAAGCCAGTGTGGCATTGTGAGGAGTTAGGAGGCAGATAAGAGGGAATGAGGCCCAAGACCACCCTCACTTCTGACACCAGTCACAAATTCTGATGTGATGTGATGACCCTCAGGTTCAATAATTTGCCAGAAGGATTTACAGAACTCCCTGAAAGCAATTATACTCACAGTTGTGGTTTATTACAAGGAAAAGATGGAGTTTTAGAAACTAGCCAGGGGAATATGTACATCTGGTAGACTGCAGAAAACTATGAAATTCGGGGCTTTTGTTGTTCTACCTCATAGAATCAGGAGAGCGTTGCTTCTTGGTGTTGATGTATGTCAGTACCCATCGAAGAATTCACCACCCAAGCCTGGCTGTTAGGAATTTTTTTTGGACTCCATTACATAGGCAATGACTGGTTGATAGTTCACATGTATCTCAGTCTCTAAGTCAGCATATACCAAGTAACCCAGTACCCCCACCTGAAATCACATCTTTGGTCTCTCTTCTATGACTGTCCCCCAGCTGACTTTGGGATGTGACCAGCCCTCAACCTAGATCCCCATATTAGACTGTCTACCAAAGACCTCAATCAGAACAGTCCAGGGGGTCAGAATTTACTTCACAAGGACAAGGACAAGGCTAGACCTCTCTTTGGATAAGATTCTTCCCCACATAGTACCGGAAGCATCCATGTTGAACGTTATTGTCTTCATCTGGGTCTGTTCACTGGCTTCCTCACTCTCAAACACAAATGAGCTATGAGAAAGTCTTCCCTGGATAGAGAGAGGACTCCACCTTAATAGGAAGCTGAAACTAAACCCACTTCATGCCTCAGGCCTCTGGAGCTTGGGGCTCTATCATCCAGAGTTTGGTCCAGTGCTTTATTATGAAAGCCACATTTTCTTCGATCCAATTAAGGATACACTTCTCACCACAGGCAAAGTCTCTACTGGAAAAGATTCTTTAGGAACTATCAGACTGTGAAACAGGCCTGGAAACTTCTCCATTTGAGCCCATACCACTGTGGGGAGTGGAATTTTGTTCGTGTCCTGCCTATTATACTGCTTCCTTCCCCAGGGCAAAGAGGGATCATCCTAAAGGGCAGTGGTCAGGTTCACATAAGTTTTGCACATAGCACTGCTTCTGTTGCAAGCTGAGCTGGCCTTGTTCTGTGAAGGATACAGGTGTGGAGAATGTAGCAGGTTGTCAGGCATGATGATGACTGCAGGGGGTTGGGTCCTCTCCTGATGGTTTTTTTGCTTTAGCTGTGCAGTGGGCAAGGCATTTACTGCCTCTTTACCTTTGTGTTCCCCACAATATGCAGCTCTGGGATTGGCACATTGTGAGGTCTCAAGGAACACCATGAAATTGGATCTGCTGCTTCCTCCCCCAGCCCCTGCCCCAGCACATACACACACCCCACACTGATTACAAGGCACTATGTTTATTTCAGCCTCTTGGGGCACCTTCTCTTTCTCCCTCACCCCTATGGTTCTCACAAAAGGCTCCTGACTGACCTGAATCAAGTTAGAACCGAGTTCTGCAAACCAAATTGTGGGTCAAGGTGAAAGAGGACTTTCTCTTCCCTCTCAATTCCAAGGGTTATGTGTTTATAGCAAAACAAGTCCACTGTCCCCTGCTGTGTTCTCCAGGTCCTCTGTGAACACTTACCCAGTGGTCATGGTGTTTACTAGCCTGTTGTGCCCCACCAGGCTGGGCTTTTTGCTTGTGTGGGTCCATGTAAATGTTCACTTATAGATGTAATTCATCCTGCCCTATTTGTCACCCTCTTTCCATTCTTATGTTCCCTCCCTCCCACTTGACAGGTGCTTTGCTGGGACATATTGCCTCCAACTGTGGCACTGAATCTTCCCTTCTCAATTTCCTGGCATTCCCTCACTTGGTTTGTGTGGTTATCTTCATAGCAGTTCCGAGTCGGAAATGGAGGAAGAAGAGGAGGAGGAAGAGGAGGAGGAGCAGCTGCCCACTTCTGACCTGGGTGGTGTTCCTTGGAAGGAGGCTGTAAGGATCCACGCTCTTCTGAAAGGGAGGAGTGAGGAAGAGTTAGAGACCTCCAAGAGCTTTGAGCCTGGGGAGGGAGAAGAGGAGGAGGAAGAGGAATATGAAGAAGAAGAGGAGGAAGAATATGACGAAGAGGAGGAGGAGTCCAGTGAAGGTCAGAAAAAAGTCTCTTCTCCTAACCCTGACCCTGTCCCTCTGAAATAATCTGTCCCATGTATGAGAGTGACAGGTTTCATTGGCTGGAGTCACATGGACACTTCCCACAGAGCTTCAAAATAATCCTTTCTGTTGCTCCCTGACCTTAGGTACAGGGGCAGAGGAAGGATACCAAATCGGGCAGACAGGCCACTGTGGGAATAATGTCCCTGGTGCAAATTCAAATTTTTAATTGGAAGTAGAAAATATGGGCCAATCTAAGGATTTTGACCTAATTAACCTACTCATTCCTGTCTTCTCATTTCCGCCCCCCAAGCCCTTTAGTTTCAGTTATAGACATTGATTGTAATAAAACAAGGGAATTTAGCTTCCTAGAGGAATCCTTGATTTCTGATCTTGAGTAATGAAGACTGCTTTGAGCTAGATGCCCACCAGACAGGGTGCTGTCAGTGATACTCAGAATAACATTGTGGGGGGCTGGGGATGTGGCTCAAGCGGTAGTGCGCTTGCCTGACATGCGTGCGGCCCGGGTTCGATCCTCAGCACCACATACATACAAAGATGTTATGTCCACCAAGAACTTAAAAAAAAAAAAAAAAGAATAACATTGTGGGGGGCTAGGGACATAACTCAGAATTGGTAGAGTGCTTGCCTTGCATGCACAGGGTCCTGGGTTCAAGCCCCAGCACCAGAAAAAAATAAATAAATAAAAGAACAGAATAACAGTGTGGGGCCAGAAATCCTGAAAAAGAGCATCTTAATTGCAATTAAGATGAGCATCTTAATTGCAATCCTGGTTGGTTCTGAAATAATTCTCTTAAACTCAAGGTTTTTTTCAATTTTGTCCCTCTCTCTGGCTCTATGTAACCTTAAGTGATGATGATGAACTTGCTGAATAGAAAGAGAGGGTCATTCTTTCCCAGCCCTAGCTGTACAGAGGTCCTGTAGGAGGTGAGGAAGGAAGTAGCACCCTGCGGAGGTCTTTACTTTCTGTCCTGGGGACTCAGAACCAATGGATAGGAGGACATGGGCCTTCTAATTTCTAAGCCCCAGTTTCTCCCCAGGAGTCAGAGGAACAGATTAAATTCTGAACAATGTGGGCACAGTGGAGTTGTACATGATTGCTCTGCTAGGACTTATCTCTGCTTCTTCTGAAATTCGATGTGCTCACTACGTAGGCCCATCCCAGGGGCCATTTCCTCTGACACTGTAATATTTTAGCCCTTCACAGACAGGGCTGTGATCCACAAGCCAGACCTGACACCTGTGCAGTTTAAGACAACTATAAAGAGGTGGTGGGGACAGGATAGCACCTTAATCATGAGACCCTGGACTTGAGTGGTCAGGGTCAGGGCACTTCCTCAGAAACTTCCCTGTGGAGTTTCTCTCCCTGTCCTCTTGCACTCACCCCTCTGAAAGTGGAGACCAAGGCTGGACCAGGACTTACAAGGCAGTATGCTTTACAGCCTATACTCCCCGCCCAGTATTTTTTATGAGCCTTGAGTAGGTCTGTGCGAGAAGGAGCTAGGCCCTGGCTGGAGCCTGAGTTCTCTCATTCTGCCATGTCTGCGGAGCCAACTGGTCCAGAGTTGCCTCCATGTTCCCCTAATTAGAGGAGGTAGTTGGTGCAGGGGGAAGGTATTTTGTTTGCTTCATTATATGTGTGTGATTATTATGCTTAATGACTTTTAGCTTCAACACAGCTTAGAGTCAGAGCTTTTTCCATTTTCAGGAGAGTTTAGCCCACTTTCCCCTTATGAAGACTAACTTCTTGGGCTTGGACTTAAGACCAGACCTATAGGGAATTGGGGCCTTAGCTAGAGAAACCCAAACCAAAATATTCAGTCAAACTCTAGACATTTCCAGGTGGGAACCTTGTATTCCCAGCCTGGAGTATGTCTTCTGGGCAGTGGACTTCCACACCTGTGTAGGCAGTGACAGGATGCTACTATCTTGTCACTGAAGATAACTCTGCTTTCTATTCTTTTTCCTCCTTTCCGTTCCCTTTTCTCTCCATTTGTCCCCCTGCGGGATTCTTGATGCTGCTTGTGGGTGTCTGGCTCCCCCTGCTGTAGAAGGGGAGTATTGCCCCTGGGACAGAGAACTCCTGCAAGGCCAGTGGCTCCAGCATCTGTCAAAGGAAGAAGAAACGGGTACTTGTAAAGGTACCCACTTTGCTCCCCTGCCCACCTTCTACCCTGGCTCCCTAGCAGCCATCCAAAATTTGCCTCCAAGAGCAGGTCCCACATGAAAAGATCTGTGCTTTTTAGAGCTACACTGCACATATCTAGCTGGGCACCTATCTCTGGGCCCAGCCTTCCCAGACAAAGTAGAGAATAGCATATTCCAGAAATGGAATATGGCCCCATTTCTATCCCTGTGGGTTTTTCTGAAATTTCTCCTTATCCAGTTAAGATTCAGTTTCTTCTCTAATGCAGAAAATCTCACAATGCGGCCACAGCTCTTCTGTCACCACCACCACAGGTGCCTTTAAACATTTCTCTGAGAAAGAAAGAAGTGCTGGCTTCATGCTGTTGATAAATCCCCAAGGCTGCATGTGGTAATAGGAAGCAGAACATTACTCAGGGAGAAGACTCATTCTCTTCCCTTGTTGCTTAGAAGGTAAAGAAAGGTCCTGCCTCTTTTCTTTTGACTTATCTTCCCCAGGCCTAAATCTGAGCTCTTTGGAGGTGTTGCTGTAATTCGGCCCCCTCCACTACCATAAAGGCAGATAAACTGGCCTTGCAAATAGTCCTTCAGTCTATAGAGACCAGCAGCTCCAGTAAGGGAGCCCATGAGGGACTAATACCCCACATTGATAGCATAAGTCAGCATCCACATTGGTGATCTTATTGGTTCTTCCAATCCAAATCAGAGGTTGTCACAAAACTAAAACCAGGTTGTCCAGTTAGATTATTGAAGGAAGGGGTGACATATACTCACAGATAGACACTGGCTCCTGCTAAGAATTGAAGAGTCCTTCAGATCGATGGCACCTGCTCTTGCTGCCTGAATAGTCGTCCTTCCTTCTGTAGTATCCCCTCCTTCCAAGTTGCTAGCTATTCCTTTATCTTAACCCCACTGTGTAGCATGATGCAAGCCCTAATGATAGGGATCTCACAAGGCAGGGACTGCATGCAGATTACTCAGGCTCTGTCAGCAAGAATAAGCTGAAAGGACTGCCTGTGAGTCTTCATTTAACTGAGAAACCAGGTCTCATGTCCAGAGGGTTCAGTAGGATACCAAATGGAGTTTTAAGGAAAGGAGCTTTGATAGTTTTGATTGGGGGGGGACGCAAAGAGGTGTGGGTCTCCTCCCTACCCCTAAACTCCTGGAGTTTGGGGACTTCACAAGCTAGAGTTCTGCTTCTTCCCTAAGCTGCTGCCTCCCCTAACTCCATCCTCCCCAACAACTATGACCCTGGCAGACCCAGCATGCAGCATGAGGAAGATCTCTTATGGAAGGGGCTTTTTTTCTCTCTAGTAGAAGCTCTTACTACAGAAAACAAAAAAATACAATATAAACATAGTACATTTTTGTCCTATGTGAGTTGACTGGCTTGTGGCAGAATGGCACTGTCCCATCCCACCTTTCTGTTGTCACTTGACTGGAGTCTCAGAAGTGGTCAGCTTGGCAAGTGGTGGTAAGCACTTTGCTGTATAATCAACAGAAGGGGCATGAATGGCGTGACGTAGAGGGCCTCATGCTGTGCTAGGTAATCAACCTGAGTTCTTATCACTCTTGGAGGAATGGCCCTTCAGAAGTCAGTTGTCATCTGCTTTTTCTCCACCTTGGCATTTGGATTCCTCAAAAATCATTTAGGATGAAAAAGGCAGCAGAATCTGCATTTGGAGTTGGAATGTGTGGTTCTCTTCACTGAAATTAATAGTACACATGAAGTTCAAAATGACTAATCCAAACTGAATGACTAGTAGTTACATGCGTGTGAGCACATGTTCTTGATTTTTACTTCTTTCTATTCAAACTGCTCCTGGCAAATACTGTAACTCTTCTTTCTGTTTCCTTTCCTGTGATGTTTTATCCCCTCCTTTTCTGTTTATTTTCTCCTCCCTGTCATCTCCATCCCTTAAACCTGGCACAATAGCTGGGAACCACAGGCTACAGCAGATAATAAATCCAGCAGATCCCTTGGCGATCCAGGCTGATGTGCACTGGACACACATTCGTGAGAAAGAGGAGGAAGAAAGAATGGTCCCAACCTCTGAATCTTCCACTTCTAGAGGTAACTGCTTCAAGACCCAGGATCCCATGTGCTGCTATCAGCAGCTTTCATCCCTGCATCCCTTCCTGTTGCTGTAGAGGACCTTTCTGCTAAGACCAAAGCCTCCCATTTTGATCAAAAGTAGAACCCAACAAAACATTACGTTTTCTGCTGTTAACCCAGACAGGTGTCCTTGACTCTCATTTGAGGATATGTAAAGTTCTCTATGGATTAAGAGGTTGCAGGCTCTTTCTCCAGTAATGAAAAATAATAAACTGAATTTGACCTAGGGAAAAATGAGAATTCACTTCCTGTACCCTATATTTCTCGGCTGGGGTCTTCTTTGCCCACTCTATAGAACATGCTGGTGCTTTCCTCATGGAGTGTGTCTGAGTGTGACTGTGTATGACAGGAGGAGGAGAGGGAAGCATATTTAGAAGTAAAATTAAGAAGAGAGATATATCAGGGAGGTTTCTAAATTCACTGCATTATTTTCAACTCCAGGTTTTAGGTGAGTTGGTCTGTGTTTCCCAATAAGATGAAAACGTACCTTATTCAGTGGTTTTTGTTTTGTTTTGTTTTGCTTTGTTTTGAGACAGGGTCTCACTATGTTGCTCAGGCTGGTCTCTGACTCCTGGTCTTAAGTGATCCTTCTGCCTCAATCACCCAAGCAGCTGGGCTCCAGGTGCATGCTACTGCACCTGGCCTCTGGCTTCTTTTAAGGAATATCAATAACAGAAAACAAAGGACTCTGTTGAAGGATTCATTGACTGTGTATCATTCCTCTCAGCTACCTATCTTCCAATATGGACCCTTGGTCATCACCTCTGTCTGGCTCATGTAGCTTCACATATTCTTTGTGCCTATTACAGGCCACACACCCTTCAAGGCTCTGGGTATACAAAAGGGATGCTTCCTTGCCCTCGTGAAACTTAGCCTTTAATGCACTATTTTATCCTTCCAGCCCCCAACTCTTCCCTTGTAGGTAAGACCAGCCTCTGTTAACAGCTTTTGCAGAACTTTAGATACCCAGAAGCTATGCTGAACTTGATGTGAGAGCCCCCGCTGACCAGGGCACCTGACTGACCTACGGCATCGACCAGGAGCATCCTGCAGCCTCCCTTGGGTTTTCTCTCAGGATAACGGCGGATCATTACCCTCATCCATGCCAGACAGGCCACTCTCTGCTCAGTTTCTTTTCTGTTTTGGACTTTAGGAATGACCGCAGCTCTCCTCACTGGGAATGCTTACTGCTGTGTAACTTTGTATTTATCGTCTGTTTTAAATTCAGTGCCTGGCCTTCCTTCCATACGCCGTGCAGCAGTGCAGGCCTGGCTGGAGACGGTCTCCGGAGGTAGTCGGTGATGTTTGATCTTTTCCCACTCACCATAACCTTTCTCTTTAGGCAGCTCTGCTGGTGCCTTAACACTAGAACTCTGGTCCTGTCGCTGGTGCATGCGAGGGTGGAGCCAGAGGTGGGCGGGGGCACATGCATGCCTCACTCAGGCAGCCCATCCTTGCATGGACCAGAAGTGCATCCCACATTCTACAGGGCAGATTGGAGGAGAACATTAGTGGAGACAGGACTTGTTGCATTAATAGAGGTTGAATACAATGACCAAAGCTAAAGGAACCTTTTTTAGCACTGAGGTTTAAGTATGTAAAAAAATAGGTAGTAATTGAGTGTGAAAACAGAGGAATCAAAATAAAATTCCACAAACCTACCAAAATATCAGAGAAGGAAACAGTCAAGACTCAGGGACAGAAGGCATTTACAAGAATTATCAGAGAGGAGGGGAGGGCAAAGGACTGGTATTATACAGCTAAGGGAAGAGGGTACAAGAAGGACATACCAAGCTACAGGTGTCTTTTCAGCTATTTATGCCATGAGATAATTGGCAAACCTTAGTTGTCTTTTCTAAATTTTTTCTGGAAACATTTCTCAGTGAGGGGGTCTACATGAATTCGGGGCAGGCTGTTCTTTCCATTGCAGGATGTTTATCCTTGGCCTCTGCCCTCCAAATGTTGTACTGTCTCCATTCCCAGCCTAGTCGTATAACAACCAAAGACATACACGTATTTTCCAACACTGTTAGAAGAGAAGGCAACATTGCCTGCTGTCTGAGGAATATGGCCTTAGCAGTTGCATCCAGGATGGGCAGGACTGACACGCATGGATCTTAACCACCAGGCTCTTACCATTCCAGCCTATTGTCTTCACCAACAGCAGGAAAAATAGATAAATGTCAGGAGGAATCTTCCCAGTGTATAAGAGAAAGAATGCCATCGGGTGTCTGATTCAGCTGGCCCTGAGCCATCAGCCCTCGACATACGAGCTGCTGAGAATTTCTAGTTAGTGTGCATCCAGATGACAGAGGGATAAGGTGGAGGAAGGGGCACTTCCCAGCTGCCACCTGAAATAAACAGCAATTCCTGGCTTTCGTAGTGTGTAACTCATCAACTTGTGTGGCCGCTTCTATCACCCTGCACTTCATCTTAACCTAGATTCCATTCGCCAGTTTCATTGCTCAGGCTGCGACTCCTTCAGCATCTGCTACTGCTGCATTGATAGTTCTCCCATGTTTATTTTTTGATGTATGTGATAATTGTTCTTTTCAAGGTACTTCAAGAAGTATAGAACCTTACCCATCTAATTCGACAGTAGAGGTTTCTTAGTAGAAACTCCAAGTAGGAGAACCACATGAAGGACCAAGGGATCTGGATTGGGACGGGCCAATCCAGGGAATTGGGGCAAGCTGGGGAGTTCTATGGAGTGGTCTTTGTGCTTGCTTCCAGCCTACTTGCCAGCAAAAGTATACCAGTGTCTCTTCTACCACCTAAATGCTAGGCATTCACATATTTGTTCAAGCAAATAATGTTATTCACAAAAGACCCCCCCCCCTTACCAGATAGGCTCAGATTCTGTTCCCACTGATCTATTTGGGGTAGGTTTGGTCTTTCTATGGTATAGTACCATGATGAGCAGACTTTCCAAATATAAAGCTCAATTTGAGAAGGGGCCTAGAGGACATGGGTGCTTGTAGATAGGCTTTTGTTTGTGCCTCGTAAATCCCATTCCCTGGTGTTTGGGGAACTATCTTCCATCGGTGGCCAAAAGCAATGTGATTGCTCAGACCTATAGAAGCAACTGAATAGTTTTTCCCTAGAAAATGTTATCATCCCAGGAGAGAGTACCTTGGCATTGCCAGCTTGCTGGTTGCTCTGGTGTCTCAGAGGGAAGGGCTTGGCATTCACAGTTCACCAGCCTAGAACTTACTCTGGACAGTATCCACCATCCCTGGAATGCCTGTGTGCTCCATTCTAAACCTCTTTCAACAAAAATTAAATTTGAACCACTATCTTAAAAGTTATGCATAAAAAATAAGTACACAGCTTAAGGGATTTTTTTTTCCCTATACTGCAGACTTCATCCAGGAACACTTCACCACTGAACTACATCCCCAGTCCTTTTAGATTTTTATTTTGAGTCAGAGCCTCACTAAGTTGCATAGAGCCTGGCTAAGTTGCTGAGGCTGGCCTTGAATTTGTGTTTCTCCTATCTTACCCTCGCAAGTCACTGGGATTACAGGCATATACCACTGCATCCAGCTCAATTTAAAGAATTATTAAGGAATAAAACTCATGTAATTGCTACATTATCAGCAGTTTCAAAGGGCTGCTCAAACTGTTTCAGCACATTGCTTCTTAACATCCTATCACTAGACTGCAGTAACTAGTTTGGTCTGTAAAGAAGAAAACTTCATTTTAGGCATATGGCTATTATGTGTTCTATCCTCTCTCATTTTCAATTCAGCTTTTTTAAGAAATTTACCTGAGTTTAGCACTCCCATACCTTAGGCATGTAATTAATTTTGTGTATTCTTTTCCCTATTAAAAAAAAAAGTGGGGAGGATTTACCCTATTTATTTAATTTTTATTTAAGGAATTTACTCCAGCTGTGCCACAACCAGTTCCTCTACTCCTTCCCCTACCTTGGGCCTGGAGGGGCTGAGGGGGGCCAGGCAGGTTGGACTCAGGCTTATATGCAAATCGAAGCATAACTTTGTTTCTTGAAATTAACCCCTTGGGGAATGACTGAAGGGTGGTTGTGCTTGCAACCCTAGAAGGAGCCCTGAGGACCCCTGGCAGATGGGTGCTATCAGTCTCAGGGGACTGTCTCAGAATCCTTGAGACAGTACTTGTTGCTTTCCTCACTGCTCTTAGAATCCACTGTTCATGCAGGTGCAGATTCTTAGTATGCAGAGTTGGGATGCGTGGTGTGTGTGTTTAGGGGCTGGTTCCTTAGGAGAAATGAAGTGATTGAGTGCCTTGCTTCATTTTGTAGCACCAAAGGGCTACTCTTGACTCCAAAAAAGGAACTTTACATATCTCCTCAGTTCTTCTCCCTTGTTCTTTAACGAAGTATTTCTCTCTAAGTTATCACAAGAAAAGCTGCAGCTTCTACCAGTGGGAAGGGTGGAATCCTCTCCCTCAAAGGTAGAGGGAAGAAACAATCCCTCAGATTGTATCATTGTGAGATTTAAATGACCCCTGACTTCAGAGGTAGTTAGGAAAGTATCTAAACTTAAGCACTGATAGCTGGAAGCTAGTGTTACTGCTGGAGCTTGATTTGGGTGCCTGTTGGGCCTAGGCAGTAACATTTTACCTCTGACCATCTTGGACTTGAGACTGTTAAAGCAAACAGTCTGTGGGAAAGAGGGAACCTGGCCAGGCCTTCAGCTGTTCTTCTCCTTCCACTTGACCCTACTCACATTGAAAAATGGCCTGGGCCCTCCTCAGTACCCACACTGCTTTTAGAGCACTCCCCACGTCCATCCAAGTGGATTTCTCTCTTCTCCAGTAACCCGTCTTTCTCCTGCATAGACATCCTTTTTCTGTCTTTTCTTTTCTTCTTTTCCTGGAATACCTCTGCCTTACAGCCCCATTGGATGAGAATGACCTGGAGGAAGATGTGGACTCGGAGCCAGCAGAGATAGAAGGGGAGGCAGCAGAGGATGGGGACCCTGGGGACACTGGTGCTGAGCTGGATGATGGTATGGGGCCCCAGCCTCCCTCTCCACTATGGACACAACCTGTTCCCCATAGGGGGAATGACCTGAGTGGTTAGAACTTAAGAATGTTCAAGAAACATCTACTTTAAAGCAAAAGCTCAAGGGAGTCAACTGTTTGGCTCCCTGGGTGATTCTCTGTTCCATCAGTGACTTACACTCGTTTTGTTTCACCCACCCAGAAGCCAATCTCCTGTGTAGCCTGTGTGAATTGAGTTATGGTTGAGAGCTGAGCAAATTTCAGACTGTTCAGGGCCTTTAATCCATTAGATGCCCTTTGGCATTGAGAGACAGGGACATTTTAAATAATTTTAAGAATTGTTGTCTCATTGGGCAAAAAGGAACAGGGACTAGGTTGGACAGAAATGAGAATAAAAGTTGAGGTTAAGATCATGAGGGATTATAGATGTAGTCTATGGTCTGGGCTGGGAACTGGTGAAATAACAAGAAAGATAAGTCCAGGAAGCAAGGCCCGCTTTTCTGCAGGTGTAACCCAAGCTTTTCTTCCTGTCATGCTTTCATATGTCATGGTGCTATTTTTAAAAGTAAGTGGAGCACCACAGGCTTCAATGAGACCCCACACTACAGAGGGCAGTGTACCTTGCTTCAGGAGAGTGCTTTGGCTGAGTCTCTTGGAAGCATTCTCAGAAGGCAGGGTCTGTTGCTGAGTAATAGACAGGGCTCACCATCACAATCCAGGCCTTGCACAACTGTGCACATGTGTCCATCCAACCACTGGGCCATGAGAGTAAGAGATAGAAAAGGAGTGTGGCCTGGCTCACGATCTGTGCCAATTTGTGTCCCTTCCTCCCTCCACTAGATCAGCATTGGTCTGATGACATCCCATCAGATGCTGAAATGGAGCTTCACTTGCGACGCCATCCTGAAGTAGAAGCAGAGTTAGAGCTGAGGGTAATAGAAAATGAGGAGGAAAAGCCATCTGCCTTACCAGTGCAACAAGAAAGAGGTAGGTCTACTGCTACCAGCAGGAGACAGCAGCTTCCAGAATGCCTACAGAAGCCACAGGGCAGGCTGGGTGGCACAGAGTCAGGGCCTTTAGTTGGCCCAGGGCTCCACTCTTCCTCCTGCTCTTCCTATCTGCCCTGCAAATGACTTCAACCAGCAGTTCCTTTCCTTGTGTTGTTTGGGATCATGAAAAGGTAGAAGGTCCATCTCAAAGCTTGGGACCCAGATTGTACACACAAAGGGTTACTAGTTCTTGGGGAAGTGAATTCCAGGAGTCCTCTCACTCCTAAGATGTGTTTTTTTTAGACCAGCCTGAGTACAGACCCAGGGACACAGCATGCCTTGGTTCAGCTAAACCTCTGCTCTCCCGGCCTCAGCAGTCCACTGGATGTAGTATGATGCCCTCCACACAACTTCCTGGGGGCCCTCTCAGTGTGAGTGGGGCTGGTGGGATGGTTTCCTCTTTTAAATCCTGTGTCCCTTCTTGTCAGGTCCTTCTCAAGTCTCCAGCCCCATCCAATCCCCTCAGGAACAAGCCATTCTTTCTACCCCAGCACCCAGCCACATAGCAGAGGTAAGTATTGGGGGCTCACTGTGAGGGACAAGGGACTGATGGAACTCCTGTCTTTGGGCCCATGGTGTGAGCCCCTCAAGAAGTAGAGGTGAAGTAAACTACTACCCCCCATTCTGAGGAAAATTACATATTTTTCACTCCTTGTGTTAAGTGGGGCTGTTGATTATATAATAGGAGTGGGCTTGGGATTCTAACTCAGTCTTCTTGATGTATGGACAAATTTGTTTTTAAATTAAAGTCATATTTATAGGATCATGGGTTTATTATAATAGATATATTTTTCTTTATGTTAAAATAAATGTATAACTATTTAAATACTGCCTGGAGGAAAGATCAGGGTGGTAGGCCAAGACACTAGACCTAGGTTTTTGGATTATGGCAGCATGGCATCATTCAGTGATTTTCTTTTTTTTTTTTTTTTCTTCACTGTACTGAGGGTGGAACCCAAGGCCTGACACATGCTAGACAAGCACTTCTCTACTGAACAACATCCCCAGACTTTTGTATTATTATTATTTTATTTGGAAATAGAGTCTCACTAATTTACTAAGGCTATCCTTGAACTTTGAATTTTCCTGCCTCAGCACTACTCTGCCTCCCACCCAATTAGAAGTATGTTCCACTAGTGATTTAGTGATTTTTTTCTGTGAAACAAGAGCTTTATTTTACTGAGATGCTGAGATAGGGCTATAATAGACTCTGTGTGCATCTTTAAGCTTCCTGGGAAAGGCAATGTGATTATAAAACATCTGCACATAGTAATTATTTTAAATCTTACAGTGCTGGTCCCTGTGATGGCATGTCAGGGATCTTGGAGCTTTGGGAACTGCTAGTTGGGGTGAGAGCCAAATTCATTAGTGTTTTTCTGCCATTGTTCATTTCAGTGGACAGAGAAAGTAGGGTGTGTTTGAGATGAACCAAACCCTGAAAGCTCAGACTATTCAAACTAAGAGGGGTTCTAAAAATTTGACAAATAGAGCAGAAAATGAGGAAGTTTTTCCTGGAGCCATTTGAATCATAGATAAAATGATAGAGAGAGAAATTTATTTCAACATACACAGGCCCTTTGAGAGGAAAATTCCATAAAGAATGTTGTTGACCATGAAAACGTTCACTTCTAAGCAGCTTCTGTCTTGCCTTTCTGTAGGGACCCCAAACCCCACTTGCCTCTGTTGCCACCAAGATGAAATCCCCTGAGGAACGCTTTTTCCCTGACCCTCTGCTCCCCAAAGAGAAGCCCAAAGCTGAAGCTCCCCCGGATCAGAAGACTGCACCCCCTCCCATCCGGTCGCAGCCTGTATCTCTGCCAGAACCAAGGACACCTACCTCACCTGTGAGCTCACAGTTTGTGGCTCAGGTGGCCCCTGCTGCATCCCCTTCCACCCAGCTCCCTATTTGCTCCCAGCCTCAGCCTTCCTCAGAGGCCACCATCCCATCCCCCACTGAGTCCCCCATACGCTTCCAGCCTGTTCCAGCCAAAGCTTCTACCCCTCTGGTCCCCTTACCTGTGAAGAGCCAAGCTGATCCCAAGAACAGACTGGACAGCCCTCTTGCTGTGGATGAAGCCCTGAAACGGAGTGACCTGGTGGAGGAGTTTTGGATGAAAAGCGCTGAGATCCGCCGCAGTCTGGGACTCACACCTGTAGAGCGAAAGAAGGGGCCTGAGCCCAGCTTCCCCTCACCTGCCTTCAAGCCAGTATCCCTAAAATCCTTTTCAGTTGAGAAGTCCCCTCAGGATGAAGGACTTCATCTTCTGAAACCTCCATCTGTTCCTAAAAGGCTGGGCTTGCCAAAGTCAGATGGTGAGCAGCCTTCCCTGCTGACTCCCAAATCTCCATCTGACAGAGAGCTGAGAAGCTCCCATGAAGAGCGGAGGGATCTGTCCAGCAGCTCTGGCCTGGGCCTTCATGGGAGCTCCTCAAACATGAAGACCTTGGGCAGCCAGAGCTTCAACACCTCAGACTCCACCATGCTCACCCCACCTTCAAGCCCACCACCACCCCCACCCCCAGATGAGGAGCCCGCCACCCTCCAGAGAAAGCCCTATCAGATATTTGAGCATAAAGAAACTGAGCCAAAATCCTCCATTATCCCACCTCCTCCACCTGCCACATTTATGAGGCCCCCACGAGAGCCTGCCCAACCCCCCAGGGAGGAAGTGCGGAAGTCATTTGTAGAGAGTGTGGATGAAATCCCCTTTGCTGATGATGTGGAGGACACCTATGATGACAAAACTGAGGACTCAAGTCTGCAGGAAAAGTTCTTCACACCCCCTTCCTGCTGGACCCGCCCAGAGAAGGCCCTCCACCCACCCCTGGCCAAAGAGAATGGACGGCTGCCTTCTCTGGAGGGTAGTGCCCAGCTGCAGAAGAGGGGACTGCCCTTGGTCTCTCCTGAAGCTAAGGAGCTGGCTGAGGAACGCATGCGAGCCCGGGAGAAGTCTGTGAAGAGCCAGGCACTGAGAGACGCCATGGCCAAGCAGCTGAGTAGGATGCAGGAGATGGAGATGGCAGCTGGGGCCTCCAGGTCCCGCAAGGCTTCCTCAGCACCCTCCCAGAGCAAACAACTTTTGACAGAGTCCTCCAAACCCCCAGGTCTCAAAGGCTCTGAGGAGCCCACTCTGAAGCATGAAGCCACTAGTGAGGAGGTCCTCTCCCCTCCATCAGACTCAGGGGGCCCAGATGGTTCTGTCACCTCTTCTGAGGGCTCCAGTGGGAAGAGCAAGAAGAGGTCATCCCTCTTCTCCCCCCACAGAAACAAGAAAGAGAAGAAGTCCAAAGGGGAGGGCCGACCCACAGAGAAACCCAGCTCACGCCTTCCAGAGGAAGCAGCCACCAAACCCAAGTCCTTGTGGAAGTCAGTCTTTTCTGGGTACAAGAAGGACAAGAAGAAAAAGGGCGACGAGAAGTCCTCCTCCAGCACCCCATCCAGCAGAGCTACTGTGGACTCTGGCAAGCACAGGATGTCTCCTATTGTAAGAGCAGGTACATCAGCAGCAGAGAGATCTTCATAGGACAGAGTGTAAGGGGTACATTCTTGGGTCATTTTGTTGTTCTCAAAAGATCCACTTTCACATGCTGATGGCCCAAAGGTTCTTCTTTTTTTTTTTTTTTTTTAAGAGAGAGTGAGAGAGGAAAGAGAGAGAGAGAGAATTTTTAATATTTATTTTTAGTTCTCGGCGGACACAACATCTTTGTTGGTATGTGGTGCTGAGGATCGAACCCGGGTCGCACGCATGCCAGGCAAGCGCGCTACCGCTTGAGCCACATCCCCAGCCCCCAAAGGTTCTTAAGAGAGACGGGAACTGAACCATGAGTGCCCTGAGCATTTTCCTGCCTCATAAAATAACTCTAAAATCAGCTTGAAATTAGATAGGGTAGTCTTTGGAAGTTGGTACCCTTCCTAAAGTCACATTACCCCAAAAATGGCCCTGCTTTTGAGTGGGGCAGAGGGCACTTTTGCCTGGTGGTCCCAGACAGGTGTCCAGAGTTGTCAGCTCTTCCAAGTGGCTCTGCCCCTGAAGTAATAAGCATCAGAGCCCAAGCTCATGACACCCCAATGTAAGAGGAAAATCACTTAAACTTGAAACCAAACCTCCAGCTGATCTGCTCAAATGAGCGTGGAAGTCAGTGTTGTCACTGTCCTCACTCTGCCTCTTTTTACCTCACAGAGCTGCAGCTCCGGCGCCAGCTGAGTTTCTCGGAGGACTCAGACCTCTCCAGTGATGACATCCTTGAGAGGTCCTCCCAGAAGTCCAGGAGAGAGGTGGGTGGGTCCACTCACTGGAGGGACTTTGGCAGGCTGGCGAGTCTCGGCCTCTGGTAAGGTAGAAAACAGGGAAAGCCGATCTAAAACCAGGGTGGAGAGTGAGTGCATTTCTATGATTCCAGCAGGCAGATAGTGGAATGCTGATCCCAGACCAGGGTCAGAAGAAGAGCCACAAAAGTCTTCCCTCAGGCCTTTTAAAGGGGAGAGAGGTATTTGCTTTCCTGGCAAGAGTTCCCTCATTCAGTTCCTGTGAAGGAAGCTGGAGATATTCCACATGGAAACCTTTATGTTGCCTTTAGGAAACAGCCTGGCACTGTCTTCTTTCTCTCCTCAGCAATCCATGCAGGCAGTATCTGTCAGGATCCAGGCAAGGGGACAAGGGTTGCTCACACTCCAGGGTCATAGAGGCTGGGATAGAGCACCAGGCAGTGGAACAGGAGGTGGGACCAGGTTGCTTACTCCGGAGTGGGCCTCATCATCCTGCCTGCTTGGTAGATTTGTTAATTAGAGGAGGGTTTTGTTTGTTTGTTTGTTTTCCTGTTTAAGAACTGATCTAAGAAACTGACTTGGGTATGTGTCAGGTCTGACATGGGCTCTCTTGCTGCTCCAGAACTTAGGAAGTATGGCCACTCAGGTCTCCTAAGAAGCAAAGTTCTCTGTATACAAAGTCCCTTCATCACTGGCTTCCTCTGGTGTTCATTTAGGTTTTTTTTTGTTATTGTTGTTGTTGTTTGTTTTGTTTTGTTTTCTAAGATTCTTATAGCTTTGTCTCAATACAGTGAAGTTGGAGGAGGGAGAACTAGAGAAAGTTCTAGTGGGGCATCTATGTGACAACAACAGTGTTTATATGGGAACTAAGATCCATAAAGGCCTCAGCAGCAAGACAGGGGCAGTGATGCTCTGTGTGAGCCCAGTTACATCTTGCCCTCTGTCTAAGACAGAGCTAGACATTACCTTTCCAGGAGTAATAGCCCTGCTGCCCCTTACCTCCCTTTTTGAATAAAAATATACCCCAGAATATCATGTGCTTTTTTATGTATATATTTTTAGTTGTCGATGGACACAGTATTTTATTTATTTATTTTTATGTGGTGCTGAGGATCAAACCCAGTGCTTCATGCATGCAAGGCAAGCACTCTACCACTGACCTACAATCCCAGCCTTCATGTGCTTTTCTGACAAGGCCTTTTGGAACTTTGGCTTGAGTCCCTCTTCATCAAAAACTTTAAACTGGTAGCCAGTACACCCCAGGGAAGACCATGGTGGTTCTGTGCCTCTCTGTGTACCAGTTCACAAAGATACCTTCTGAAGCCTGCTTCCAAGTTCCTCCTCCCAGCCTGATTCAGTTCTTAATTACTTGGAAAACTGAGCCAGACACAGTGGCACAACCTATAATCTCAACAACTTGGGAGTCTAAGGCAGGAGGATTGCAAGTTTCAGGCCAGCCTCAGCAACTTAGGCCCTTAGCAACTTGGTAAGACCCTGTCTCAAAATAAAAAATAAAGAAGGTTAGGGATGTAACTCAGTGGTAAAATACCTTAGGCTCAACCCCAAGTACCAAGAAATAATAAATAATATTAATAATAACTTGTCAAGCCCAAAGTTGTTGCACATGCCTATAATTCCAGGAGCTTGGGAAGCTAAGACAGGAGGATTATGAGTTCAAAGCCAGCCTCAGCAAAAGAGAAGTGCTAAGCAACTTAATGAGACCCTGTCTCTGTAGGGCTGGGGATGTGACTCAGTGGCTGAGTTCAATCTCCAGTACCAAAATAATAATAATAATAACTTAGAAAACTGGAGAAAGATAGTCAGCTTACTTCCCATCTCATTCTTGATGTGTTTGTCTCTAAGGCTGCATCAGCTCTTTCTGTATTATCCTAGAGGAACCTAAAATGACTGTTGTCTCCTCCTGCTTCACCTATCTACAGAGTTAGGTCTCATATGTCACTACCAGGCCAGCAGTGAGTTAAGGCCTAGCAGTCTTGTATGTTTTCCCTTGGGGGTTCAATTTATGTGCATCCTGAGTACCCTCTGCTGAATCTCCCAGGCAGGACTGTTGGTTCTGAACTGAGGGTTGCTTCTGGATTTGCATGTAGGTCTCTAAATACATTGGGGATGTCTTGGAATTCTTTTTTTTTTTTTCCAGTTGTAGATGGACACAATACCTTTATTTTATGTATTTATTTTTATGTGGTGCTGAGGAGCAAATTCAGTGCCTCACACATGCTAGGCAAGCACTCTACCACTCTACCACTGAGCCAAAACCCAGTTCTGTCTTGGGATTTTTAAGGTCTGTGAAGAAAGGAGAATGTTTCTCTTAACCTCCATGGTGACCGTGCAGATGTTCAGATAGTTCATGTCATGTTGGTCAAAAACATACAGCTGTGGGGCTGGGGTTATGGCTCAGCGATAGAGCGATTACCTCATACATGCAAGGTCTTGGGTTTGATCCTTAGCACCACATAAAAAATAAATAAATAAAATAAAGTTTTTTAAAAAAAACCATACAGCTGTGATTGCTATTATGGTCAAGTTTCTCCACTGCTTCTCCACAAATTAATGAAGCATGTTGACAGTATGCTGATTAGCAGTCTTCCCACATTAGGCTATGCCAAGGCTGTTATCTCAGTTCCACCTCCCATTGACGACAGACTTTCCTAGGGCCTCACAGGCACCAGAAACAAAGAAATTCATTTCCCTATTCTTGTGAGCGAGTCAAGGACCCCATTATAGATTCCTAGAACCACAGGACTATGGAGACCTCACATTACCAGGCATACTCTATAGGGACAGGGCCATTCACTAGAGATCACATAGGGAATGTGGAAGATAAGGCAGGGCCTACAAGGCTGCTAACCCAGCTCCTGCCATGACGTGGAGGTGAACCAAGTGAAAGCAGAACGCCATGTTTTCAAGACATGGAGGCTAAGGCAGGACAGAAACAGCTATAAAGGATGCTTTTAAAACGGTTAAAGAGGGCTGGAGTTGTGGCTCAAGTGGTAGAGTGCTCACCTAGCTCATGTGAGGCACTGGGTTCAATCCTCAGCACCACATAAAAATGAAATAAATATATTGTATCCATCTAAAGCTAAAAAATAAATATTTTTTAAAAAAGTTAAAGACATTTGATCATGAATGGTGTAGTATGTATAAATGTACCATCCAATCAACATAAAGTTTCTTGCAAGTGACAGAGGTACTGTAATCATGTAGGAAAATGTTTCTGTTCTTAGGAGGAAGTACATGCTAATATTTTTCAATGTGAAAGTTTATGGTATCTACAAATAATTCAGAAAAAGAAAAGATTATAGCTGTATATTGTGGCATACACCTGTAATCCCAGCAGCTCAGAAGGCTGAGGCAGGAGGATCACAAGTTCAAAGCCAACCTTAGCAAAAGCAAGGTGCTAAGCAACTCAGTGAGACCCTGTCTCTAAATAAAATACAAAATAGGACTGAGGATGTGGCTCAGTGGTCAAGTGCCCCTGAGTTCAATCCCTGGTACCAAAAAAAAAAAAAAAAAAAAACAGAAAAGAGCTGAGGATGCAGCTCAATGGTAAAGCACCCCTGATTCAACTCCAGGTACCAACAAAAACAAAAAAGGTGTGTATGCATATAATATAAAGATTAGATACATGCACACATGCCTATGAAACATGCTGTAAAATGTTAACATTGGGGAAATCTAAGTGATAGGTATTCAGCTATTCATTTTCTTTCTCTTTCAACATCTCTGTAGGATTGAAGTTTTTCAGAATAAGAAGTATAAGGAGGAGCTGGGGATGTGGCTCAAGTGGTAGTGCGCTCACCTGGCATGCGCGGGCCGCTGGGTTTGATCCTCAGCACCAAGTAAAAATAAAATAAAGATGTGTGTCCACCGAAAACTATAAATAAATAAATAAATAAATAATAAATAAGAAGTATAGGAGCAAGGGAGCTAAAAGTAAAAATGGGATTTGGCTTGAATGAAGAGGCCAGGCTCCCAGCCACAGAGCCACTGTGTAGCAGAGATGGAAGAGATAGCTCCCCTTGTATCTCAGACACAGCCCTGAGTCAAGCACTGGTGAAACAAGTGACAGGGTCTTTTGATAATAATAATAAAAGAAAAAAACTAAAAATAACTTGTATTTTGGGGCTGGTTTGTAGTGGTAGGAAGCTTGCCTAGTATGTGTGAGGCACTGGGTTCTATCCTCAGCACCGCATAAAAACATAAAGGTATTGTATTCCTCTACAACTAAAAAAGAAATCTTTAAAATAATAATAATAATAATAACTTTTTTGTTTGAAAAATGCAAGTGCAGGATTTTTTAAAACACCTACAGCCATGCCAACAAGAAATAACTCATGTTGACCTCTTTTCTTTACTTCCATTTGACTTTAAATACAACTAACTTGGCTGTTTCTTGGCCACCCTGGCCCATCCGAGGGTGGTGGGCCTGCTCTCTGACAGCCTCTCTTTCTGTTTCAGAGCCACAATGTCAGCTCTTGTGGCTGGCCTCATCTCTTGGGCACATGAAAATTGTGTCATGATTTCATTCTGAATTGGTACCAGTCCCCAAAATGGGTAAATTATGGAGAAGGAGGGTGCTGCCCTGTCCCCGTAATATTTACAGCAGCCAGGTACAGATGTCCATGCTGTTCCTTAAGGTGTAGTTACCTAACCTATAATCCTACTATGAGTTTTTCCCATGCTATTCAGGGACATCATTTGTCCTTTCCCTTTTTAAAACTAGCCTGTTTCTAATAATGAAAATCTTCCTTTCAGTCTGCTTTGTGAAAGAAGTGAGTTTGAGGCAAGGTGCCTATTCTGAGAGGCAGATTCATTCTTTTCCAGGATAATGTGCATGTGAAATGTGAGTCCCCACTATGTCACGGTCATGACAATCAGAAGCAGCACAGGCAGCAGGGTACTGCAGGCCTTCTTGTTGCTCTCAGAATCTCCTTATCCTATAGGCTACCAGACTTAAGCCACCTCCCTCCCTGGCTCCCTGATGGCCTTTTAACTACTTAATACAACCGATAAGAAGACCAGAGGAGCAAATGTAACTGACCCCAGTACTTGAGCAGCTCCACTCAATGTTTAATGGAGTAAAAAGTCAGTTAACATTGCTATCTGAAATACTTTGGGCAAATAGCAGTGATTTATGCTATTTCAGTTCCCTTCACCAGGTATAATCAAGAAGTAGCCTGTATTCCTGTGTCCCGTGGTTTAGAAACATGCCAGGAGAGAGCTTTTGGGGAGAGGGTATGAGGTTTAGTACCTCGTTTCCCTCTTATCTGTGTCTGACATCAGGAATCTCCTCCATCCACCCCCATACATGAGCAGCAGGAAGGGTTCTAAATTTCCAAAAGTAAAGGAATGGGTTACTAAAGGAGAAAGGGATACTGAGAAAAGAGAAGATTTGGGGGAATGATAAAGAAGCTGTTTCTACTCAGGAGAAAACTAAACCCCAGTCTTACTCAAAACCAGTGTTCACTAAGATGCAGCTGTACATGCAGTTTGTTCATGCAGGTTTCTCCTTGCACAGTCCTGTGTGACATTGTGGAAAATAATCATGTTTAAGTCCTGTATGTTTGTTTTAAATTTCTAATTTTACTCCATTTCTGTGTTTCATTTTAATTTTTTAAATCATCATTGTCATTACTGTTCTGTTTTGTTTTCCGTTGCCATCCCCTTAAAAGTCAATTTATGTACCACACGCCTTGGCATTCAGGAGATCCTATTCATCAAAGGTAGTATCTCATTCCTGATGGCTGGTCGTCATTGCATGCCTGTCTGTGATTAACCACCCAGAGCAACCTGAGCCCAGGACCTGTGGCCACATCCTCACTAACTGTGTTCATACATGCATGTAGCTGTAGCCACCAGACCTCCTTTAGCTATGTCATGAGGAAGAAGGAGGATGAGACACACCCGCTCTTCACTGGCTGGAGTGCATGTGGTAATGCTCCAGGTGCCTGGGAGGGAGGCAGAGCTGCCCCTGTGGGTCTGGGCACCACAATAAGAGGGGTTGTTCGTCTCAGCTCTGTGGACTGAGACCTCAGCTTCCCAGGGCACTAGAATGCCACAGCTGTCCTTAAGGACTGCCTGTTGCCTCTTCACTTGACACTCCACTGTCTTTAAAACTCTTAGACAAAAGACAAAGAGCCTGGACTTTGAGTTGAATTTGGAAGCCTTCTTTAAAATCTATAAAATCTCCTAATTTGGTTTCTTTTTTGTTTTGGTTTGGTTTTTGGTTTTTTTGTTTGTTTTGTTTTGTTTTTTTAAGAAACAATACAGATGGCCTTGTGAATGAAGGCAAATCTACAACATGTACCTCTCAGGGGTTTCCCAGTGTCTATGCAAAGCATGGGATTCTCCCCATAGCCTTCAACCTGCATTAAATTTGCCCAGTCACCTCCTCCATTCTTGATGGCACTAGCCACAACCACCTGGCCAGGCCACTTCCTCCCTTCCCTTTTGTGGCAACTGTTGCCTATGCAATCCCCAGAGGCCATCAAGGGTCACCTCCACAGTTCCTTCTTCAGCCTATATTGGTTTGGGGTTTCCCCAAATTTAAAATAGAAGCATTCCTGTTTTTTCTAGTTCAGATGTTCTTAAAGGAACCTCATGAATACCACTCATCTGAAGAAAGTGGCTTTTGATTCCAAGCAAGAAAATAAAAGGATTCTGATTTATCCTTTTTTTTTTTTTCCTTCCCCATCTATTCAGAAGCATGAGGCTTGGGAAACATTTTACTTACATTTTTTACTCCCACAAGGTCTTTAAAAAGCGCAGAATTCCTTAAATAGGAAACAAAGTGATCTCAATGATAAAGGAGGCTCCTAATACTCTAACTTCCCAATACTCATTCCCCACATAGCCTCCTTTCCTGGTCACAGAAGGGAAATGTCTCACCTTGGGGGTATCTAGATGTGTCCTGTGGCATTTGGAGCTCCAACAGGGAAAGGTGCCAGGGAAGTCTCTGGTCAAGCTGCAGTGGGGGAGCTTCACACTGGTGTATGCCAGCCACCAGCTCCCACTTAGGAGTCAGTCTACTCCATGCCCCTGCCAGGCTGCTGCACAAACTGATCTCAGACCTGACTGAGAAGATCTTTTTCATTCCCACTAGCCAAGAACCTACACAGAAGAAGAGCTGAATGCCAAGCTGACCCGGCGTGTGCAGAAGGCAGCTCGGAGACAGGCCAAGCAAGAGGAGCTCAAGCGGCTCCACCGAGCCCAGGTACAACCACAGACAGTGAGACAGACAAAACACACAGGTGGAAAGCCATGTGACCACATTTTGTATACACCCAGTTGACCCCTATCCACAAGGAAGGAGGGTGAAGAAGGCAGAGTTGAAGCAGATGAGTTGTCCCTGTCATCTGAGATGACAGCCCCAAAGTACAGCTCAGTGCAGATGTAGTGGCCCCATCCTTGCAAAGTCATCAGTAAAAAGGGAAGAACCACATTTGAGTTTCCTAAATTCTGTGGTCTAGAATAGTCATTTTAGAGTCAATTAGTTCTCTTACTTGTAAGCAATAGTGTCAGAAGTCAGTTTGTGGGTGGGTACAGTGTCATACAACTGTAATTCCAGCAACTCAGGAGGTTGAAGCAAGAGGATCGCAAGTTCGAGGCCAGCCTGGGCAACTTAGAGAGACCCTGTCTCAAAATAAAAAATTAAAAGGGCTAGGGATATAGCTCAGTGGTAAAGTACCCCTGAATCCAATACCTAGTACAAAGGGGGAAAAAATCAGTTTGTGACCTACCATGGACTTTGGACTTTGTGGGAGAGGTTAGAGTTATCCTGTAGGTATCAGCCTCTGTCTTAAGGCCTCATATCCTAGACCATTCTATACTTTTTTTTTAACTTGTAGAGACAAGATTTTTAATCCAGTTTAGCAGTCTTGTTATCAGAAAGATCTGAGGTAGCCAGGCAAGTAGCATCACCTGTATTCCCAAGATCTTGGGAGACTGAGGCAGGAGGATCATGAGTTCAAGGCCAACCTCACCAACTTAAAAAAATTAAAAGGACTGGATATAACTCAATGGTAAAACATCCCTGGGTTCAATCACCAGTGTCAAAAAAAGAAAGAAATTCTGAGGTGCCGGATGTGGTGGCCCATATTTGTAATCCTAACAGCTCAGGAGGCTGAGATAGGAGGATTATGTGTTCAAATCCAGCCTCAGCAAAAGCAAGGCGCTAAGTAACTCAGTGAGAACCTGTCTCTAAATAAAATACAAAATAGAGCTGCAATGTGGCTCAGTGGTCAAGTGCCCTTGAGTTCAGTCCCCAGTATCCTGCCCAAAAAAGAAAGAAATTGTGAGGTAATAGTATTAAAGGCTTCCTGCAGGAATTTCTTTTCCTCCTGCCCTTTAACTGCCCTAGAGAGGGCTGACATCTGTTTCAGCTGCTTCCATATTCCATGGACTTAGAACATTGGGCCCAGAGTCTGCTAAGTAACAAGGCCCTGGGGGATTCAGATCCAAGTGGGATGCAGCCCATGAATTAGAGCTCTTTCCACCGTCTCGACGTAACTTCCTTTCTCCCTCCTTGAGTTTGCCAAGTTTAGTTTTCCTCCTGAAAACTAGAAAGCTGAGTGCTCATACTGCTGTCTTTTGACAGATCATCCAACGGCAGCTGGAGCAGGTGGAAGAAAAGCAGAGGCAGCTGGAAGAGAGAGGGGTTGCAGTGGAGAAGGCACTCCGAGGTGAAGCAGGTACAGTCTGGGTCCTTGTGAGGAAGTTTATTCTGAAGGAGACCCCAAATTCCCCACTGGGGAAGCCAGTTTTGCATCATATGAAATTCAGTCCTCCTTCAGTGGGGTTTTCTGGGTCCCTGCATCACATCTGGGGCTTTCCATTAAGCAAAAGAAAAATGCATTGGGGCAGCCCTGAGGCCCAATCCTGCTCTATAGCCTATCTTACAGCTTGCCATTTCCCAACAGAACAAAATCTTAGGCCCCCATCATCTGTTGATGGCAAACTCTGGGTTTGTTCCTCTTCCTTCTCCTCCTCCTTTCGCACTCCATCATTTTCCCTGGGGGGGAAAAATGCCTGTGAATGAGGGAGATTGTATCACAAGGAACCATCACAGAACTGCACTGAGCAGAACCCCAGCTGTTCCCCTACATGCTCCTCCTGTCCTTAGTGTTCTGGGCCCCTCCTGCCCAAGCTTTAGAGCCTTATCATCTCCTGTGGGTGGAGCTTACAGGTACTCTTGATACTCCTGTGTTTCCCAGGCTCAGCCCAGGCTTGATGTTCACTAAAGGAGAGACAGCAGGTGGGGACATGATGTGCTGGCACAGGGTAGACACCAGGAGCAGCTGTGAGAGCCTGTGGTTTATGACTACCACTCTAAAAGGAAATGCTAAAGAATGTAATGCAGTCCTGTCCACTGCTCCCAGGAGTCTATTCTATGCATTTAGGCACAGAGAAGGCAAGGGAGTACCAAAGTCATCTCTGGACCAAAGCCTAGGAAACTCTGCTAGTTCAAGACCTTGCATCCATTGGGCCAGCCTCAGCCTCAGGCATGGAGTGACCAATCTCTGCTTTCTTAGGCATCCAGAGTCTCATCCAGTCCCTGGATGAGGAACCTCCATCTCTTTACAAAAGAAAACGAAGGCCTCCAGGCTCAGCATGCAGATTGTGTGGCTGAGATAAAGAAAGGCAGTGGCTTCTTACCACCTCCTTATTCTAGAGTGGCAAAGGGGAACAGGGTGGTACATCTCCTGGCAGGTAAACTGTGTGTGGAACTGAAGAAGAACTGGTAAGGGGCAGCCATGTGACCAATGAGCTGGCCTTATGGTGTGTGCCTGGTATCAAGATGGATTTTTTAGGATTGAAGTTCATGTGTTGGGGAATGGGGATGAAGCATAGAAGCAGGTCCCCCTTGTCAGGCCCTTTAAGGCCCAGAAATTGAAGTTTATCAGTAGGTCAATGATGACCTTCAGGTGAAAAGGGCTGGTAGAGAAAGATGAGGATGTGGATATTCTTGGGTTTTGTGCCTCACCTAATGCTGGACTTAACCCTTGAAGTCTGGGTCACCAAAGGAAATGCAAAAACTTGAACCACTTAGTATCCAGAAAACTAGAAGACTGGGATGCTACCACCTGGCAAGCACTGGCTCCAATGCCAAGAAGTGGAGATGCAGGTTCACTTAGAAGGGTCCTCAGCCTTCCCAATAAACCATGATGTTCCCCACCAGTCTGCGGGACTCCTTTCCCTGCCCTGCACACTCTTTTGGCTTCCTATTCAAACTGTCCCCAGAGGGAGTTAGCCCTCCAGAGGTGTCCTGTGCCAACTAAAGTAGACCCACAGGGCCCTACCCTCCTTGCTTACCTCTTGCAGAAGATACCAAGAGGGACCCTGAACCCATCATTTCTTTTTATTTCATAGATCACTTCTGCCAAGATGGAAAGTAATAAGTAGATCTCACAACACATAGCGAGAATAACTCCACAGGTGTATGCACATACATTCAGGGTAAGAGTTCCCCAGGAAAAAGGGGAGTATACCCCTCCTTTCAAGATTCTGAGTTTTAGGGAAGAGGGTTGCCATTTGGGTTGATGGTTTCTGTAAAGAACTCAAATCTTTGTCAGCTGCATGCAGTTGGAGTCTACAGCAATACTTCAGCACTTCTGTAACAATCATATTATTCCAGCTGCTGAATAAGGGCCAGAAAATAACACCATTAAAAATTGACAGAGGAGGACTGGGGTGTGACCCAATGGTAGAGTTTACCTAGATAATGCAGGACCCTGCATTCCATCCCAATACACACACACACACACACACACACACACACACACAATTGGCAGAGGATTTTACCAAAATTATTCTTATCAATTGTTTAGATAAATTACATTTTCATGACCATGTACAACTGAATATCATATAAGTTAGTGCTTTTCAAACTTGCTTTTAGCAGAAGAGCCCTTTTACAACATTATAAATTCAAGTTAAAATAAAAAATAATTGCCCTAAAAAGTTAAAACATATATACAAAAACTTGACAACACAGGATATGGTGAAGAGCTGCACCATCATCCAGTTCATTTGTGGGAACAAAGGTGAGAACAGCCTGATATACACCAGTAGTTGCTGTAAATAGCAACAGTGTGTTTTTAATGACTTCCCTGGAACTCTCAGGGTATTTTCAATTTAAAGATGTAGTTACTAGAATTTTTAAAACAGAACAGTAGCATTTTTCCAAGTTGAATCACTAACAAATCTAACAACTCATATTCCTAATAAAGAACCAATCAAAGATGCTCCTAGAATAAGCAAGAAACCCAGATTCACTATGATATCATGACATAATATGTCATCCACCCTTAGTGCCATGCTGATAAGTGCATGCTCTGAGAGGCTGGCATCACTATACTTGCAGGCCAGGATTTAAATGAATTACATAGTTTCTTTTTTACCAACACATTCACAATGAATGCAGATACTTGCACACAGGAAGCAGAAGAAACTTGGTCCTGAGGGCCCCATAAAAGCAAGTTCACCTGGCTGCACAAATTAATTCGTTCAATAGGTTAAAAGTTGGCATATTAAGCATTGAGTATGGTATGCCTTTTCAACATTTTTTAAAGAGTTAATAGCATTTGAGGTTCTTGGAAGATCCCTAGAACATTGTGAAGAACCCTAGGGTTCCACAGAAGTTTGAAAATCATTGTTCTAATCCAACTTCTTCCTGTAGATGAGACTTTGCCAAAATATCTTTAACCAAAATGAAGTCTGTGCTTTCTCTAAAGATGTAACTCTGTTGAGATATTTCCCCATGATGCATTTAGTGTTGTAGGAACAGACGAGGCAAGGCACCAAAGATAGCAGGAAACAGTTTTATTTGGCCGTAGACAGGTTCAGAGGGCAAAGCTTTTGCTGTAATCAATCAATCCCCTGAACCCCGAATTCAGGTAGTTTCAGAGTTTATGCCCAGCATGTAAGGGGAGGGGCTCAGAAGTTCACAGTCTGCAGAAGTTCACATAAAAGCAGCTTTTTCTTTCACTATTTTGGGCTAGTTAACCCTTCAAGGACAACACCTGAGAAGGAGAGAGCTTCTTGTCCCCTTTCTTTCCTCCCCCTGCTAGCTGTTACCATGGAGCCCAGTTGGTAACTTATCTTAAAAATGTAGACATCTCTGTGGAGTGCAGCTCAAGGCCAGAGGATTTGATTGCACATTTCCACAAGCTGCTATACTGGATATATTTGTGAAAAACTAATGGGGGGGTGTCCAGCAACTGGAATGCTGGTATCTTCCCAGCCAGTGGCCAAGTAAAACAGGGCAACACAAAAGTAGGAAGTGTATCTACATTGAACTCTTTTGCAGAGACTCTTTTCTGCTTGTGCATTGCATTCTTGTAAGTCTCACTGCACCTAGTTGAACCTTGAAGAAATATCCTCAGCTGAGTCCAAAACCTGGAATTTTCCAACATTCTGGTCAGCCCCATCCCTAAGGGCTATACTACCAAGCCAGCCAAATCTGCTATTCTGTCTCACTTGATGGTCTCAAGCTTCCATTGTGTCTGAAGGGGTCAGACTTTGTTAGCCAACCTGACCTTCCAGAGAAGAGATCTGGTATAGACTTGCTACCCAGTTAATCTCTATTTGTCAAAGGCTTCTATATATTCAGAGCTCAAGAATTAGTTTCAGAGCTTTCAAGCCTAGGACAAGACCAAGACTTTTATGTGATTTCTGGTCCTGGGACATCCAGGTCACCTTTTTGTTTCTGGAACACTGATTCAAACTTAAAACCACTGGATCAACCTTGAGCCTGAGCTGGGAAGACTTTGCAGGATTGCATTCAGTTTTCAGATGTATGTCCATTCTTGAAGAGGAAACCCCATGTGGAAAAAAAGGCTGCCAAGATCAGCTTTTAGAATGTGAGGTTTAGAGAAAGGGTGACACAATAGCAACTGAGTTTTGTTGTGCTCTGTACCTCTTTACAGTTCTGGAGAGATGAGGATCACCTACTCAAACCCAGTGCTCAGCTCCAGACTTTGCATCTCAGGCCTTGCTGGGCTACCACAGGAGCTAAAAGTGCTGGCTAAGAGTGCTGGTGGCCAGCAGACCTCCAAGAGCCTCAGGGCAAATAGTTGCAGATTCAGAAATCTGCGTAAGACTCAGCTCATTTCCAGAAGGCTGACTAAAGTTATAAGACTATACCTCAGAAGAGACAGGACCTCCATCTTAAGCTCCTCCAGCAGCTTGATTTTGCAAGGAGTGTGCTACAGTCACTAATGGGGCCATACACAGGAGTTCTTGGAAATGCTGCCGACTGTGTTTAAACCCAAGGGTTGGGACTCTTCCAGGGCTTGTTCAGGGTGTTCACATCTTGGGGCCTCAGCCGGGGTTTTTAATGTTCAGAAATAAGTAGGAAGTAATAGCCCCTGATCCACTCTTGAACTTCTTAAATCTTCTTTGATAAGACTGAGTTCCTGTAGGGTCAGATTTCCCAACAAAGCCAAAGCCTTTTGTCCTTACTGAGCCAACATATGAAAAAGGATCACACTGGTAGTGACTGTTGACTCTGCCCCCACTGATTTTAGTTAATCCCCTTTCACACCATGAGGTACACAGAGGTGGCCTGCATGTGTGCATATAATGCACTTATAGACATGCATGCTTTCTATCTGTTCCTTTTTGCCCTCTTGCTATATATCTGCATGTTTCATATGCTTCATGTCATTGATGGCTTTGGGTGTGGGGGACAACAAGGTCATCTGGTCAAATAACTCTCTCTTCACCAATTCCTTGTTGTAGACTATTGGGGAGAGTCTTATTACAGTGACCTCATCGACTTGCATCTGGGTGGTATGTATAGCAGCAACTATTGCTGGTACTAATCCCTCTGATACCCTTCCCCTTCGTTTCTCCCAGTCCTTCCTCACAAATATCGAGAAGAAACCAACCTGATAACCAAATGGCAAAAGCACAAACCCTTTTCCAGGCTCAGTGGTAGAAGACTTGCCTACATGTGCAAGACCCTGGGTTTCATCCCCAATACCACCAAAAAAAAAAAAAAAAAAAAAGGAGCAGCATGTCAGATCCTCTCCACTGCCCATATATACTCCAGAGGACGATTTAAGATAGCTTTTGCTGCCCAGAATTTTTCTAATGTCTCATAATAAGACTTTATCTATCCCACCTCAACAACCTTGTAGTCCCTTTGCTAGTCCCCTTGTTTGGTTGTTTGATAGCAGGTACACACATACTCAAATCCAACACAAATTTTGTCCTGAATCTTATCTTTCATAACTTGTAGGTATCATATCTACTATGAAGCTCACTGCCAATCACACTTTAGAGGCAGATGTGGAGCTGGGGATATAGCTCAGTGGTAGTGCACTTGCCTAGCATGTTCAAGGCCCTAGATTCCATCCCCAGCACTGAAAAAAAAAAAAAAAAAAAAAGATGACACAAACATGAAGAACTCAGCCTCAATCATCTTCATTAGGGTAGGCTCATGTATCCCCCAAAATATCCCAGTGCATACAAAAGGCTTCACTGTTGTGATTTTGATCCAAGTTCATCAGACTTGAGTTTATAAGTAGAGATGTCCATAATGATGGCCCTCCTCTTTGTCACATCCTGTGTCTTACTTTATACTTTTTTAGATGAAGGCAGGAGAAGCCTCAGGCAGTAGTTCTCAAAGTGTAGTCTCTAGACCAGCAGCAGCATCACCTGGGGGCTTTTTAGACATGAAGATTCTCAGGCTCCATCATACACTTTCTGAATCTGAAACTCTGCAGATGAGGCTATGGTATCTTGTATTTTAGCAGACCTTGCAGCTGATTCATGTGGCTTCTAAAACCAGAGATCCCCTAGCTGAAAGGAATACAGTATATTTGCTGTTTTTCTGTATAAGACTTATCTTTTTTTTTTTTTTTTTTTTTTTTTTTTGGCTTAGAGAAATAACCAATCTATGAGTCTTGTTTCTAAACTTTGGGCATCTTTTCTCCTTGAAAGCTGCCATGTGGCAGGAATGTCAAGCAGGGGTTCAGGGTTTCTGTACCTGCTTAGTGTTCCCTGTCTTTTTTTTTTTTTTTCAGCAAATAGTAGCAATTTTATTTTTTTCATTCTAAAGCTTGCACACTTTCTTTTTCTTATGCTCCCTGTCTTCAATCAAGCAATCCAGTCTCTTGCTCTTTCCGTAGAGATTCAGTGCTTCTAGCTTGGCCTGAGAAAAAAAAAGAGCTGGTGAAGATATTCTCTCATTTTTTATTCCAACGCCATCCTTTTAAGAGAATCATTTCTTGACTCATTCATTTTAAAACCAAAGCCAAGACTGAAGGTATGGCTCACTGATAGAGCATTTTTCTGGCATGTACAAGGTCCTGAGTTCCATTTCCAGCACTGCCAAGGGGTGGGGTGGGGAGGACCAAGGCTATAACTCTGATTCCTATTATAGGACAGTGCCATATCCTTAGAGTACCTCCACCCACCAGCATCTGGGGCCCTTGGCTCCTTGGGTAGGTGGGACTGTGGTCTCTGTTCTCTGTGTCCCTGATCCCTTGATCCCATGGATCCCACCCCTCTACAGGCTCCTGGAACTTTTGGAGTATTGAGGGATCTCCACACTCATGGCCATTGATGCTGAAAAAGGGCTGATGCTTACACCCTACTTAACAGATCCCGTTTATCCCATTCCCTGTCTAATGTCCCCAGTCCCCTTCCCACTCCTCCTAACACTTCCTGGGCAATGGTAATGTCAATTCTAAATAAATCTTAATGTGCAAGAAGACATTATTACATTTAGAACCTTGTAGAAGGAGCTCTCAAAGCCCACTTCTTTGAGCTCATGCTTGCCTGGCCTTCCCAGTTGGAGCCCTGCTGTTGCCTCACAGTGAGTCTCATATATGTCTCTTCTGTTTTCTCTCCCCCACTGTTCAACTGAGAAAATGCAGTAGGCCGTTTTTACAACAGCTCTTAGCTCTTTGGATCTAGAATGCCAACAAATTCCAGGGGGAAATGAAATATATGAAAGAAAAAAAACTTAGTGTTTCTTCCAAATTATAAAGTACCCTACCATCAGACACCTTATGACCCCTGCTACTTGGTTATCATCACTTCCCCTTTTGTCGGTGCACTTTCACTTGTATGTAATGTTCAGATTCTTCCTGTGAGCTCTGCTCACCGTATAGGCTCTGCTACTGCCTACTAATGAAGTATGGAAGAAACATTCCTTTGTGAAGGGAGTCACTCTGCACACCAGGCACAGGGTAAAGATCACCAGGCTCTGCCCTCACCAAACCCCAGGAGGAAGCTTACATACCACAGTTAGATCCCTGTTCAGTTTCTGCTGATGTTTACTTCTCGGGGCAGTTGGTAATATTCATTAATCAAGTGGGGAAAAGATACCCTTTGAACCGGGCATAGTGGAGTACATCTGTAAATCCCAGCAACTCAGTAAGCCAAGGTAAGAGGATTACAAGTCAGAAGCCAGCCTTGGCAACTTAGCAAGACCCTGTCTCAAAATTAAAAATAAAAAGGGCTAGGGATGCTGCTAGTGATAGAGCACCCCTGGGTTCAATCCCTAGTACTGGACGGGCAGGGGAGAGGACCTTTTAGAATCTGGAGCTTGAAGTGTAGTTAGAATCAGATTGCTGTTCTACCCTTTCCTCCCCAAAAGGCCTTATATCAACCTCATTTCTGGGTCATAGCAGCAATCTTGATTCTCATGTGGGTGACACAGAGCTCTAAGTAACACTCAGATTATTAGGAATTTCATATCCTGCTCAGAGGAGTTCAGACCCCTAGTGTTCTGTCTGTCCCACCATAGTGCCTCAGTGGGGTCTTTAGTGGCTTTCAGCTAACTATTTAAAGGCTCATTTTGAGGTGGGTTCATAGCTCAATGGCAGCATATGGAAGACCGTAAGTTCAATCCCCAACACCCAAAAGTAGTCTCCTTTTAAGCCATAGAGTATAGACAATAAAGATTTCACTTCCTCAAATAGCTGGATCTTGTGATTTGAAAAGAAAATAAACCATTTTACAGAGACATAATGACCCTTGGTCCAGAAAAGAAGGGTTTGCAGTGGCCATTGTCTTTCCCTCCTCTTCTGGGAGAACACAGAACAGGTGGAGCACAATCCACCATGCTTTGTTGCACTATATCAGATAAATAAAAGAAAAACTATATTTTTTTCTGAAAAAAAATAAAGAAAAACTATATTTCTTCTGAAATTTTTAGATTAAAAAGACCCACACCTGATTTTACAGGACCTTACCTCTTGATTTATATGTATCATAGGGAAATGGAAGGTTTAGAAATATAACATGAATTCCTGGAAAGTGATCTTTCATTCTTGCCAGGAAGTTGGGGTGGGAGGCACAGGGAGGCCTACCCCAGGCCTTGCCCCTTCCCACCTTCTGAGTGACTGTCTTCTATTTGCTTCTCTTAATTTGATGTTAGTAGATTTTTGCATCTCTGCTCATGCTGAGCATTAGCCTGGCTAGTTTTGCTTAGGAACTTTGAAATTACCAACATTTTCCAACATTCATGTGTCTGTATGTATTGGATCTCGGTTCTTAAATGAACCTTTTTGTTTTTTACTTTTTCTCCACCCACCCCACCCCACCCCACACACTCAGAGTCTAGAAATTCATTCTGCACTGAGCTTTTTGAAGCACAAGCATCTCCCCAGCCCTGTCATATGTATGTAGGCTAGACCTGCTAGCCTTCTCACCATTCCACAGTCCTGATAAGGCCTCAGTGTTAGGCTGCTGCGTGCTAGGCTGCTGCATGCTAGGGCATGCCATTGGCTGGGCAAATGGGTTTTTTGGGTTGGAGAGTGAGAATAGTTGAATATAGTCTTAGTCAAGAAAGCTTTTGCCAATTATGTAACTTGAGGGCTGGGATATAGCTCAGTGGCAAGGTGTCTGCCTTGCATTCGCAAAGCCCTGGGTCCAACCCCCAGTTCCAAAAAAAGAACCCCACCAAAAACAAATAAGATTTAAAAAAAAAAACCCAGATTATGAAACTTAAACAAGACAGAATAGAGGCAGCCACAGTGACACATGCTATAATCCCAGCTCCTTGGGAGGCTGAAACAGGAAGATCACAAATTCAAGGGCAGCCTGGGTAACTTAGTAAGACTCTGTCTCTAAATAAAAAAATATGAAGGGCTAAAGATGTAGCTCAGTGGTAGAACATCCCTCAGTTCAATCCCTAATACTGCAAAAAAAAAAAAAAATCAATTATAGCCCCATTTCTTTTTTCTTACATGAGAATCACAAAGAAATTCTCCTGAGTTGAGTGTGTGATTCTGGCAAAATGCTTGCCCAGCATGTTCAAGGCCCTGGTTTCTATCCTTAGCACCACAAGGAAAAAGGAAAAGAAATTCTTACAACTCTGGACATGTTGTTCTCTGGGTGACTGAGCATGGTAATGACTGGGGAAAACCCCTGGGGTCTCTGAGGAAAAGGTGGACAAAAACCTCTGTAGCATCATTGAATTGAAACATGGTGCCTTTCTGCGAAACAAAGAAGAAATGCAAGTCCCCTCAGGCAAGATGAGGGATACACAGTCTGAGTAGAGATCATGTGGTAGGAAAATAGAACCTCAAAATGCAATTAAGAAATAAGCATGCCTATTGCCTGTCCCTGACACCTTGGAGGAAGTTGTTCAGAGACCTTAAGGAAGTCAAAACCAAAAAGATGATGTTTTAGATGTTTTAGGTAGCTCAGTGGTAGAAGGATTCTCTACCACTGAGCTACCTAAAGTGTAGCTGAAAAGGGAGTAATCTAGCTCAAGTTCTAGTGTGTCAAAAAGGAAGATGTTATGAGCCAACTTCCAACTTATAAAAGGATGATATTCTATAAGGTTTACAATCTTATTATTTCGAATTATTTATTCCCATAGAAGTATAGTTATAAATGGTGACTCAGCTCATAAAAAGCCTATTTTCCTTATAATGTCTCTGTGAACAGAGACTCCAGTACCTAGCCAGTGAGTTCTGAGGAAATGCAACATTCCAGGCTGGGACTTCTCAGGTCTAGATGCCCCGTTAATAAGCCCTCCCAGGGTCTGCCAGGTACTGGCTTAAGAGACCTTTCCAGCTTTAAGCATGTGGTGATGGCTTCTTTGTCTCAGAGGGAGGATCTAGGGGCCTAGATGAAGGCAGAGATGGATTCTAAGATGAGGCAGATCCCAGGGCTAGTTCTCAGCTGCAGGCCAGCTCCCTGATCATCTGCTTCCTCTTTGTCCTCCTTGAGACTGGCCACCCAACTTGCCTTCCTGCTGCAACTACCCTCATCTTACAACAGAAATTTGTTCCTGATTTGGGGATTGAACAGAGGGGCACTTAACCACTGAGACACATCCCTAGCCCATTTTTATATTTTTATTTAGAGACAGGGTCTCCCTGAGTTGCTTAAGGCCTCACTAAGTTGTTGAGGCTGGCTTTGAACTCATGTTCCTCCTCCCTTAACCTACCAAGGCACTGGGATTGCAAGTGTGTGCCGCTGTGCCCAACTTTGGCTCTTAAAGAAAATGGGGTTAGCTGGGCACAATGGCTCGAGTCCCATCAGTTTAGAAGACTGAAACAGGAGGATCGCAAGTTCAAAGCCAGCCTCAGCAACTTAGTGAGACTCTAAACAACTCAGTGAGACCCTGTCTCTAAATAAAATACAAAATAAGGCTGGGGGTGTGGCTCAGTGATTGAGTGCCCCTGAATACAATCCCTTGTACCACCCCGCTCCCCCCCCCCAAAAAAAAAAAGAAAGAAAATAGAGTTAATGGATGGCCTCATAGTGCCTGGTTAATTAGAGGTACTCAGCAAATATATTTTATGAAGTAATTAGTCTCTCACCTTGTCTTAAAATAAGCCCATGATCTTTTTAAGGTATTTCTAGTTATTTCTGATATTAGCACCAGTGTAGAAGCCAGTGGGCTAAATAAAAGCAGGCAGAATCAAATGACTGAACCGGGAGTACAAAGCCTTAGGTCAGCTCCTATCACAGCACAGTTATCTCTAGGCTTTCTGGGCTGTGAGTAAAGTTAGGCCTTGCTCTTGGTCCCACCAGACTTCATTATCACATCCTTACTTCCTAAAAGAAAGGCACTAAACCTTTTTCTACCTCTCAGCCTCAGGGTTAGGGCCTTTTGGATTTTGAGTACTAAAAATGTAAAGTGGGGTTTGTCTTCATTTCAGATGAGCAGCCATGCTCCATATCTTGAGAACTGGTTTGTTTGCTTAATTTTTCTAGCTACCAAAACATTTTATTCTATTAACTCATAGGATGGGGGGAGAAGATACAGCATGTTGAGATAAAGTATCTTAAAGATCTTTATGAGGAAGTAGGATGAAGATAGAAATATAGAAAAAAACAAACCAGGCATAGTGGCATACACTGTAATCCTAATGATTCAGGAGACTAAGGCAGGAGGATCACAAGTTTGAGGCCAGTCTGGTAAAATTAGCAAGACCCTGTCTCAAAAAGGGCTAGTGATGTAGCTCAGATAGAGTGGTAGAGGTAGAGTGCTTGCATAGCATATGCTTGGCTCTGGATTGCATCCCCAGCACAGGGCCAGGGGTGGGGGTGGTCTTCTATTTAGGGTGATGCCTTTGCTCTTAGAATCAATGAACCAGATCATCTGTTTCTCACATCTCCCTAAAAGGCAAAGAAACTTCTATCAGTTGGTGCCCCTGTGCCTCGTTTGAGTGTCCTTTCAGATTCTCTTGCGGTGTGGAACTCCCCATTCAATTGGGTTTTCCCTTCTATTTCTTCCTAAAGTAATATCCACTGGGTGTCCTTTCTGATTATAAAAGCAGTACAAATTCATTGTGGAAATTGTGGACACTAAAGAAAAAAGTACCAGCCCTGAAGTACCAGTCTACTCACCTCCTCCTTGAGGGATAAGAGGGACCAGCCCTTCCAGTCTTCCATACCCTTCCTTCTGCTTTTTGTTATCACAGTGCCTTCCCCCTTTCCTTTTCTTTTTTTAAACACATGCTTTACCTGATGCCCCCTTTTTCTAATTTTGTTCCTAATTTCTGTTTTCGATATCTTGTTATCTCAAATTGTATACTATAGCAGAAAGGGTATAAGAGGAATGTGATCTATATAAAAGGAGATTAAGGCTATATTTTGTGATGTCCAAAAAGTAGAAATGCACACATACATGCATATGCTTGTTCCTACTTGATTTTGGATGTGTATTGATTGTATATTGTGTCACTGTCCCTTGCTAATCAATATGGATGCTATTCTACTGCACAACACAGCCTTTTCACATATAATGTTGGTTCTAGGAAGCAACAGAAGTGGTTTATTGACATTTTATTTAAGGGATTTATCCAGGTATTCTGAACCTCAACACAGACTCTACACTTTGAAACCAAGAAATTTGAATATAAGTCTGCTCTAAGGCAAACAAAGTTTTTTAAGAACAAAATCCTCCTCCCATGTGACCAGGTATCAGCTGGTCATGGTCTGATCTATTGAGAACACTGAATGTAATCAGCATTTCACACACCTGCTTTCTGTATCTGGCTTTCGTATTAAAGTTGTACCCGGTATCAAATTGACCGTACAAAGCACTGTGCAGAATGGCGAAGGTCTGAGAAGAAAAAAAAAAAAAAAGTGATCCCTGCATTTATTCCATTGCAAAGTAGAATGGTTTGTCTGTTTGGCCCTCCTGTTGACCTAAACTCCCTTCTCATTATAAGCCACCTATGCAGCCCTTCCCCTTCGAACCCCACCAAAGCCTGTCCTTGGACTTCACCGTCCCCTGTGTGTGCTGCTGTGGTTCTGTGATGGTCCCTTGCTCAGCTCCTCTCCCTCTTCCTTGAGTGACCATCAGGTCTCCCCTACAACTGGTCTGGAGATGTCTCTCTGCACACTGTCTCCTCTCAGTTGCCCCACTCTTACCAACATCATTAGTGTGAGTTGTTGGCCTGTCCTGTCAGCACACCCCTCTTGATCCTAAATGCAACAGCATCCCCCAGCTGTGACACTGAACCCCCTCCAAGAAATGGAAAGGCCAGAAGAAAAGGTGGGGTGGCTTGCTCTCCCTGGCATGTGGAAGGGATAGTGATACAAACCAATGGAAGTCACTTCTGTGTGTCCACATTTTCCCAAAATTGTCCTGGCTCAGAATTTGAATGCTGCAGGTGCCAGAGCTCTGCAGGCCCACCAACAGTTAGGGTGCTGTCTCCATAGACTCAGGTTCTTTCTATAGACACAGCACCAGAAGGTAGCAGACCCCTCATTGCCCCTTAAGACTTATCTAAGGTTAATTTAATTTTGAGCACATCTTAGAATATTTCACTTAGGTTTGGTTGGCACCACTTTCCTACCTAGAAACAATATTACCCCCATATTCAAGACAGTGTTTTACAGAAGTAGGCAGACATACCCAGGGGCTTTGGGCATTTTTGAGGAGGGAGCTCAACACCCAAGACCATGAAGGCCACCTAAATTTCACATGCTACCAGTAAGGAATAGAAGAGGAAGGCGCAGCCCACTTGGTTGTGAGCTGCTGCTGCATGAAAGAAGTACTTGCATCTTTAGGAGGACCCCACCATCCCTCCCTCAAGTCACACCCATATCAGTGACTGTTCCTGATGCCTGAGCCCGCTCTTGTTCAGTTTCTGTGCTGAAAAAAGGACTTAATTCATTTGTAGACTTTGTTTCCCCTGTTTCTGCTTCTCCATTTCTTGTATTTTTTCTTTTCCTCCTGTTGTTCCTTTCTCACTTTTTATGCTTTTTGTCCTCTGCTTGTTTTTTATTTCACCCTCACCCTGTCCCTTTCCACTTCCAAATTCCTCCTCCTCTTTTCCTCTTCCTTTTTTGTCTTTCTCCGTTTCCTCCTCCTCCTCTTCCTTGTTTGGTCCTTTTTGAAGTTGAGCCCAGTGGCGGGACTCCACGGCGTAGACCTCTCTCCTTCTGCCCTTGCTGTGTCCAGGAAGGTAACGTAACCTCACCCGCCTCATCCCACTGCCTCGGAGGGTCAGAGCCACATTAGTTCCACAGGGAGCCACAGCCCAACTATTTCTCTTTCTCTCTGATATGTGACAGTCCTATTTTAGAATGTCATGAATATGTGGCAGTTTCTTACAAGGCACAGTATCCCTTTGACTATCTGAGGGGAGGACCCGGGTACAGAGGGAAGCTGGAGAGCCTCCAGGCCTGGCGACTGAAGTCTACAGACTTCCTACAGCCTGCAGACCTTCTGCAGCATTTCCCCCCATCCCCCATAACCATTTGTACTTGGGCCTTTAAGCCTCAGGTCCACCAGATGGATTTGTATTGATGGAGTCAAGGAATACTGTCCTTACAAAGACTGATCTACACAAATGCCCCCAAGTTCTTTAGCAAAACAAACACTAAAGCAAACTTCTCTACTTTGTGTCTTGCTGAGTGTGTTTTGTTTTGTTTTTTGGTGTTTATTTTTTGGTCTGACTGAAGTCTGTTGTGGTGATAAGATTGTCATTGACAAGGCATGTGGGCAGGGGAAGGGGGAGTATGGCCATGACTAACCCTTGCTAATCTCTTACTCTGCTCTCCATGGCTCTCACATGTGATCTTCACCCTCCCCACCACATCCCCTTACTCATCGGCTGTGAACAAGCTCCACCATGGCTCATGAGCAGTGTTCAGATGTACCCTGGTGGAAATTTTGTCTTTATACATGGGAAGGTGGGAAGGAGGGAGAGACTTCCCGGTGTGCCCTCAGCTTGCCACACTGGACAAGCTTGCATGTCTCAGGGCTCCATCTTCATGGCCATGTGGGCACACTGTGCAGAGACGCTCCGGAAGGAATGCATGGAACTGAGCTGTAGGCTGGTTTAAAAGCCAAAGACCCAAGTCTATTGGATCGGGTGAGGAGAGCTCAGGCCCCCAGACACACATGCGGCACTGCACAGTCATAGGCTCCACAGGCCAGGGGTTGTGGAATGGGGAGCTTCCATCCTTGAGAGTAGAACTCAGAGACAGCATGCCACCTCAGGACAAAGTTGTATGTTCACTGGGGCACAATGCAGACACTAACTCCTGCTTGTGTGAACGCAGTGCATCTCTGCCTCTCTAGAGTGGGGCCACTGGCTGACTGACTTAGGCCTTATGTGGGTCAAGAAGACAACATCACAAGAGCTTTGTCTTTGATTAGTGTGCAAGAATGCCAGATGGTAGAATACGGGCAAGAATGAGTAAAGAGCCACCCACCTGAGGATGTACATAGTACATACTCCTGGGCTATAACACTAATCACTGTGCTGGGACATCCAACCAAGCAACTCAGAAAATAGAGAGTACTTTGAGAGATTTCCCAGTTCAGTGCCTCTTAACCTGAGACCTACAGATGTACTTCAGAAAGCCCCTGAGTACCCTGAAATTCTGTCTAAAATTGTTTGATGCTGTAATGGGAGTGTAGAGTGCACTACTTAGTGGTAGAGCACTTCCCTAGCATGCTTAAGTTCCTGGGTTTCATCCCAAGTACCACAAAATAATAATGTGTATATATATATATATATATATATATATATATATATATATATAGAGAGAGAGAGAGAGAGAGAGAGAGAGAGAGAGAGAGAGGCATTTTTCTAGCAAAAGTCCTTAGCTTTCATGAGATGCTTTAAATGGTTTGTAACCCCAAAATATTAAAGAGCCACTGACATAGTCTGTCTCTTAGGCAGGACCAAACTTTGGCCATGAGCAGATTTATGCTCCAAGGAAAGGAGTTTGTTTCCTCCTTGGATGGTGTGATTCCTTGGAAGGTTCTTCCTCTATCCTCCTGCTGCAGTTAAGCCCAGAGGGTTGTGTTGCTCCTTATGGAGACTACTCCTGTGCTGGTTCAGGTTGGCCTGAGTCAGCAGTCAGGTACCAGGCCCAAAAACTGGTGGTGGGACTGGATCAGAACAGGGGGTGGCCACCTTCCTCAGTCTCTAGGGTGTTCGGGTCTGCTGGTGGTCTGCTGACAGCTATCCTGGATGCCCTGTGTCTACCACACAGTCCCTGCTAGAGTGTTTGTCCAGCCACATGTTAAGAAACGGTTTCTTGCCAGGCATAATGGCACATGCCTATAATCCCAGCATCTGGGGAGGTTGAGGCAGGAGAATCACAAGCCAGCCTCAGTGATTTAGTGAGGCCTTGAGCAACTTAGCAAGACCCCATCTCAAAATAAAAAGGGCTGGGGATGTAGCTCAGTGATTAAACACCCCTGGTTCAATCCCTGTTACCAAAACAAAAAAGAAGAAGAAAGGGTTTCTTTCTGATTAGGATACAAAGCAATTATGAGGCCTCAATATTAGTGGCCCCAGAGAAGAGCAGCAGCCTAGGAAAGAACTGGGTTAAATGAGGGTGAAAGAGTAAAGTGTAGTTTATAAATTTAAATTTGCCATTTTTATTAGACTGGTTTTCTCCTCCAAGGAGACCCAGAACATAGCAAGTGCCAAATAAATATTAAATGAATTTAAAAAATTAAGAAGGAAGAACAAAGCAATTTAAGACATACAAAAGAAAGCTTCTAAGCAGAAAAAGTATCAACAAGCCTATGAGGAGGGAACAGTCACAACCAGCCAGGATTACTGGCAGGGATGAGGGCAGGGCCTGGACTGAACAGAACAGACAAAAAGCATAGGCTCCATTAGGCCCTGGGGTCTGCACAATGCAGGGGCCTATCATTATCTGCCCCCCACCCCCCACCCTGAAGGCTGTAGGCAAACTTTGGACCTGGCTTGGGAGTGTTCCGGCAGCATCTTGCTCGGCTCTCTTTGCACATTTGCCCCAGTGTGATGATTCCTGTGGGCCAGGGGAAACCAAGATACCCTCCCTTGCTGCCTGACACACAGTCTTTTTCGGCAGGCATGGGCAAGAAGGATGACCCTAAGCTGATGCAAGAGTGGTTCAAACTGGTGCAAGAAAAAAATGCCATGGTGCGCTATGAGTCGGAGCTGATGATTTTGTGAGTAGTCTGAGATTTGGGGGCCTATCCATGAGGGAACATAGGCACTGGGTCTGTCATAGATACACCAATCCTAACTTGGTGGGGTGAGTAGTTGCCCCTCAAGTCATTGTCTCTGTCTCCTTCCCCATCTTAGTGCCCGAGAGTTAGAGCTGGAAGATCGGCAGAGCCGACTACAGCAGGAACTGCGGGAGCGGATGGCAGTGGAAGGTAAGTGGGTGAGGGAAGGTGCACAGGGAAAGGCTGGTATGGGCTTCCACCTCCCGAGCCACACACCTTGTGACTTTGGCTACTCCTCAGATCACCTGAAGACCGAGGAGGAGTTGTCAGAAGAGAAGAAGATCCTGAACGAGATGTTGGAAGTTGTAGAGCAGAGAGACTCTCTAGTGGCCCTGCTGGAAGAGCAGCGGCTCCGGGAAAAAGAGGAGGACAAGGACCTGGAGGCGGCCATGCTGTCAAAGGGTTTCAGCCTGAACTGGTCCTGAGTTTGTGCCCATTACACTGCTTGGAATGTCAGCATCCACCTGGCTATGTTCTCCCAAACCACCTGGATCTAAGGTCCAAGGAAGCCTGGCACTTCCTGGGAGTTTGCATTCAGCCACCCACATGCTCATGTGCTATGGTGAAACCCCAGGTGATGATGATTATCTGAGATGACTCCGCCTCCTGAGAAGAGGCCCACCTGGACTTCCCACTTAAGAAAGAGGAGCAGAGCAAGAGATGTATGGTGCAGTGGGGAACCCCGCACGGTCCCTGAGGACCTGTTGCCTGGTGCCCCTTCCTTCCGCCAGCATGTTTGGTAAGAGAAGGGAGCTGCTCCTTCTCTTCAAAGACACCGCCACTACAGAGAGCACCCCGCAGAACAGGGAAGCTGCCTTCTTCATGCTCCCTGAAGCACCACCAAAGAAAGAAAAAAAACACCCCACAAGCAAGATGTGGATAGAGTATGGGAGAGGGGCAATGACCGGTCAGGGCAGTGACCACCCCAGCATTGCAGGGGAAGCTGAGGGATAGGCAGGCTCTGAGTTCATTATGCAAATTATGAGGATGCAAGAGGGGTCTGTCCCCAGCCCCCACACAACACACTGGACTCCGAGTGGCCAAATGCCCCAGGCCTCTCTCTGGCTGAGGCCCGAAGCCCATGGATTGCTGCATTTTGCTTTTAGTTCACAACCATTTTGACACTGGAAAGTACTAACTTTGGGGACAGGGGGACCCTACACATCAAGCCCCCCATTGACAGACAGGCATTGTCACAATTCAGCGCTTCACAGTGGGGCAAGAGATTCCCTTCTTCCTTGGTGTTTTTTCCTGTGTTTGCACATTGAAATGAAGCTGAGGACCTGGCAAGATGCTCAGCCACTTCCGATCTTTTTTGTCAATTAACTTATTTTTTTAATACTTGAAAAGAAGCAACTTCATTTTTATATCTTTACTAGAGACACTGATCACCTGGCACCTATGTGTAGGGATAACAGAGGTCTGCTAAGTCCTACACAGCCTGATTCAAAACTGACTGAACGCTTGTTATATGCATCTATTTATTAGCCTTCTTCGTAGTGTTACTGATCTGGTTGGCATCAGGGAGCAGCTTGAGACCCTCTGGGTCCTTGCTCACAGCTTTTCTGTCCCCCTGTAACTGTGTCCAGCCCTCTCCTCCTCCACCGGCACCCTGCTCTTGCTGTGGCACTGGACTTTAACATCAGAACCATTAATTTGTCAAGGATACATTTCAGCACTGTCAGCAGCCATGCTGAAAGGCAAAGATGTCTCTCATTGTTGGAATGTTGGCTCTGTAGGACCCATTGTTTTCTCAACCTTGGTACCAGGGTTTACGGCCCTCCACGCATATGTTAAAGAAGATTTGGGGATAAGCCCTCTTCTAGCTGGCTGAGAGGGTGTGAGTGGCTCCTGTGATCTGTCTGGCTGATAGGAATTCCCTCAGCCTAGCTGAAGGTCCAGCCAGACAGGAAAACATGTGCTGCTGCCAGTATCAACATTTAGGCTGGTCTCTCACAGACAGGCAACTGCAGCCCTGTCTTCCCTCCCCTGAATTAGAATCTTCTTGAGGTGGTAAGGGCTAATAAGTACCATGTAACTAGCTCTACAAGTCAAACTGTTCATTTTTCATGGTTCAACCAGAGAACGGGTGTATACAGTTCATCAAGCCACTGACTAAGAAGGTCAAGGGCTGGGGAGTGCTTGCCTATCAAAAGAATTAGCACATGGTCATCCTAGGGATGATTCCATCAGTGCCAGGCCAGTCTCTGATTCCTTGTGGGAAGGGCCGGTGTAGAATGAATAGGCCTGGCAATTCTTCAGATGTCCGTGGGGCAGGACAGGCCAAGGGTCCATACTGACCTTGGACTTCCCATGGGAACCACACTGTGCCTCAACTCGAACATTCATTCTAACTACAATGGAACAAAGAATCTGTCCTATTCTTCAGTTTCTCTAAAAGCTGCCATCTTTCTCCTGTGGAAATCCAGATGTGCTGCTAGCAACCATCACAACTCTGACTTCTTCACTTCCTGGTTTCTAGTGAGGCAACATCTCCATTTTTATTCTCTGTTCCTAAAAGTGGGGAGGAGGGTGTTCTAGATTCCATCTTCACACCCCAATCTTCCAGTAAAATTGGACTTGGGACAGGACTGTCATTGCCTTTGTGGCCTTTTACTAACCCTCTCTCTTGAATGCCACCACAACAGTCAAGCCCCAGCAGAGCTGCCTCTGTCCCTGTCACTCCTGCTAAGCCCAGAAGTAGGAATTGGTTTCCAAAGTGACTCAAAAGGGATGTGGCAGTAGAGCTGTGCTTCAAATTGCCTCGTGCAGCAGGAACACCAGGTTCTCTTTTGCCTCTTGCTGCTGCCCAGTCCCAGCCAACTTTGGCATCACTTCATCCTTCAAAGCACATGCTGCTCCTATTGTCACTCAAAAGGGGGCTAAAGATGGCAGAGAAGCCTCAACCAGCCTGTAAGATGCCCCCCAGTTTTCTATTCCTGACAGTGTTAAGGCTTCAGGTTCTCATAGAGCACTTTAAAAAATAAAAATTTAAAAATTTTTTAAAAAGCTCCCAGTTTGTAACCACTAGTTTGCAGTTGATTTTAGTGATCTGGTGACTTGCTACATGAAATGTTTTCCACTCTGGAAATGCATGCAGCTCCAAGCAGATTTTCTTCCCAAGAATTAAGTCTTCCCTTGAAGGCAGGGAAGCAGGGTATATATACATGCAGACACACACAAAATGTCGGAGTTTATTTGAATAAACCTATACAAGTTTATGTATAGTTGGGGATCCATGTTCAGCATCCCTGGTGGGCAGAAGACGGCCCCTAACTCCCAAGTTTGAGGCTGGCCAGCAGCTGTGTGTGGGATTCCAACCCCGTTAATGTCTTTGGACCTTTGCCCCCAGCAGCCACTCTAAAACTGATTTTGACCAGCAATGATAGACTATTCTTAACACTTTCAAAAGAGAAGAATTTTTTCAATGGAACAGAAAGGAGGAAAGAGTTAAAACAAATTTACAAGTTGAGGGTGTAGCTCAGTGGTAGACTATGTGCTTAGCATGCACAAGGCCCTGGGTTCCATTCCCAGCACTGCCAAGAAAAAAAAAAAGTTAAAAGGTGGTAATATCTGACCCACAAAAGGAAATGGACTGTTTTATGCGCAATAAAAGTTTTTAAAATAAAGTGTATTTCTTGAGTCATTTTAGTATACTTGGCAATGAGCCAGGATACATTTTCATATCACTACCTGCCTTTCTAGATAGGTGATATGTGTGTGAATCTTATATCTTATATCTAGTGTATATATGGGTGTGTATAGGGTTATTTAATGAATACAACTTCTTTAGCCTGGTGCAGTGGCACACAACCTATAATCCCAGCAACTTGGGAGACTGAGGCAGGAGGATCACAAGTTTAAAGCTAGCCTCTGCAATTTAGCGAGACTCTAAGCAATTCAGTGAGACCCTGTCTCAAAATAAAAAATAGAGGGGCTGGGATTGTAGCTCAGTGGTAGAGCGTTTGTTTAGCACGTGCGAGGCCCTGGGTTCCATCCTCAGCACCACATTAAAAACAAATAAATAAAATAAAGATATTGTGTCTAGTTAAAATAAATAAATAAAGATCAATAAAAAAATAAAAAGGGCTGGGGATGTAGCTCAGTGGTAAAGCACCTGGGGGTTCAATCCCCAGTACCACATACACAAACACACACAAAAAAAATGTGTGTGTGTGTGCTTTTCTTTGTTCTTCATATTCTGCTTCAGGCTGTCACTTGAGACACTATCTGAGGCAAACACCCACATTAGGTAAAAATCTGCCCTTTATAACTGAGCCTCAGTAGCATCTTGTAGGAAAGCATATTCTTTGAAATAGAGATTCTCAAAGTCTAAGCAATCCTAGGTTCCTGGCAGCCTTCCTTCCAGCTGGCCAGGGAGCCCAGGGGCTTGAGATTTGCAGTCTTCAGGCACAAATCATTCACATGTTTCAATATCCCCAAGTTCATTCAGTGCATAAAGCCCCAGAGGGGGTTGACATCACCTTTTGGCCTGGAATCATCCACAAGAGAACAAAAGGAAGAGTGCAAAGCAGCTCTTTTCCCTCTGTTCTCTGAGAGTCCTCCAAGGCACCTTTCAGTGCCATTGACCCCATCTGTGGTCTATTGATCTGTCAGTGAAGAGTAGTATCTCTGAGTTCATGATCATGGCTCCTTTTTAAGAAGTAAGGAAGCAGCAGAAAGGGGCAGACCAGCAACAGGAACATGAAACTGAATCTTGCAGACCTGGAACCAGTTTGAGTCAGTCACTGCAATGGAAGCTGCAGCCAGAGCATTTCAGCTACTCCAGAAGGAAAAGGGGCCTGGCCAGGACAATGGTGGGCATGGTAGGTAGGAAAGAGTAGGACAAAATCTTTTTGTTGTTATTTTCTGGCATTGTTTTTGTTGTCGTTTTCAGCATTGGAAATTGAACCCAAGAGCATTCTTCCACTAAGCTACATCCCCAGCTCTATTTTTTGGGGGGGTGGGAGGGTGGGGTACTAGGAATTGAGCCCAGGGTTGCTTAGCCTAATGAGCCACATTCCCCAGCATCCCCAACCCCGTTTTTTGTTTTGTTTTGTTTTTTTCTAGTTGTAGATGGTCACAATACCTTTATTTATTATTTGTTTGTTTTTATGTGGTGCCCAGGATCAAACCAAGTGCCTTAAGCATACTAGGCAAGCGCTCTAACACTGAGCCACAACCCCAGCCCCTCCCCAGCCTTTTTTAATGTTTTTATTTGAAACAGGGTCTCACTAAGTCCTTAGGGCCTCACCAAGTTGCTGAGGTTGGTCTTAAGTTTGTAATCATCCTGTCTCAGTCTCCAGAGTCACTGGGATTACAGGCGTGTTTTTTGATTTTGAAATAGTCTCACTCAGTTGCCCAAGCTGGCCTCAAATTTGCAATCATCCTGCCTCAGCCTCCTGGGTAGCTGAGAGTACAGGTGGATACCACTGTGCCCAGTGGATAAAATCTTATAACCGGCTCAAGTAGGAATATATGATGGCCTTCGACTCCTGATAGGAAAGATGATCATGGCCCAAGTAGAGTTGATGGCACCGGGTCCCTGTCACCTTTTGTTTCCAGAGGGGTTCTCTGGACCACAGCACCCAAAAGCAGGATTTAAGGACAATTGATGGCATCACCTGATGGCAGGAAATGGCGATTCTGTTTAAGGTAGGCCACTTTGGGCAACCTCAGAAGTCCCCCCCCACAAACTGCCAGAACTGATAGTTCCAGAACCTCTCCTGAACCCCGAATCTTCTCAGAGTCCCTTCCTAGGAATCACATTCAAAAGTGGAAAAGAGAGAATGTGCCATCTCATTTCACTTCATAAGCTGGCCAGACTGGCCCTCTTAAGAATATCCTCTTTTGTGTCACCCACTCAGATCATCCTTCCTGGTAATATCAAGTGAAGACTAAGAAACCAACCTCCATGGCCTGCTAAGCCAGGGAGCCAGTTAGACCAGGGCCTAGAGCCACATCGCTCTTCCGTTAAGGCTCCCAGACAGCGTCACACAGCTAAGCTTCATCAGGTAGTGATTTGGGGGCAGCTCCTCCTTTTATTTCCTACTCTAAGGTCTGTTTACAGTGGGGCTCAAACAGGAATTGGAATTTCAACTATTGTAGGTAAGTTACATGTGTCACTTGCTCTGCCCAACAAGCCACCTGCTACCCAGACCAGTGTGAGAAGGAGACTGTCTCCATGATGTGTGTGTGCTTTTCAGGCCCTCATAGGATTTCTGAATCAAAATGGACAGCTGATTCTGAAGTGTGGATTTCAACCTTTGGTTTCAACCAAGGGTGGGCCAGCTACGGAGGTGGCCCAGGCCTCAAAACTAGGCAGTATCTGAATTGAGGATCTCCCTGCAACAGTAAATAATGGGCCTGACAAAACTACAGGTTGCTTTGAATGGTCTCCATAGCGGGCAGTTATGGTATACTCCAAACCTAGAGGGAAGGTCCTTTATAAGTGGTGTGGAGCTGCCAAGTTCAGCTGCTGTGAAATGAGAACAAGGTTGTTGGTGTCCTTGCCCAGCCAAGAGAGAGTAGTAGGGAGTGTGCATCAGTGAATGCGGGGTTAACATTCATGTGTAACCCTCACCCTGCTGCTTCTCCTGATTTCATCCTTAGGCACATCACTTTAAACTAGTCAATGCCTCACTTTCTCTCTAAGGTGGGACTGTACCAATCTGCAGGATCCATGGGAGGACAATAGCTCAAAGGGTTTGAGTCAAGCCTGTGTAGATGCACATAGCTCTCTCATACTGGTCACTGGTGTGCATCTTGGAGAAGGGGTCATGAACCTCCAGGTAAACTGAGCGTTGACCAGATAGTCCCAAGGTCATTTCCTAGCTATCTTGTTAGCCAACATAATTATGCACTTATTTTTAATTTTAAGTGTTAGACTAAATCCTCTGGTTGTTCTCACACACTCATCAGGTACAGGTTAATATAAGTAAGCCGTATGCTTCCAGAACATTTATATTGGCCTCCACCCTCCCTGACCCTGAAGCCAGTTCCATCAGATCTGCTGTCCCAGCAAAACAGCTCCAGAACATGCCATGGGGACGTCCTCCACAAAGCCATTGTCAAGGATAAGAGATTTTCCAGATAAAGGTTAGAGTGTGAGGATGCTGAGCAGGAGCCAAAGGAATGAGGGTCTCCTATACACAGGTGATTGGCCCAGCAGGCAATGAAAGAAGCAGGAGAGAGCCCTTTTAAACACAGAAGGTGTGGCTCCCAGCCTGTCTTCAGGTCTCTCTCCAACAGTCCAGATGCCATGTCTCTCTCCTTGGGAAAAAATAAAAAGGATGCAGTAGCAGCTGACAACCAATATCTTCCTCCCAGCTGCATTTCATTTTATTTAACTATTTTTTAAAATATTTTTGAAAAATAAAATATTTTTTACAAATGTTACCAGGGCCAGATCACTGAATGCCAGCTTCATATTGTGATTGAAAACATTTCTGGCACCAGTAATGAAGGTTTCCAGCTTTCGACAAGTTGTTCTTATCCTGCGCCGGGGGGTGAAGCTCAGTGGTAGAGCACTTGCCTAGCAGGCGTGAGGCCCTGGGTTCCATCCCCAGCATCAGAAGAAAATAAAAGAAATTGTCCTTAACCCAACCCATGAAAATCTGGGGGAAAAGGAAGGTCAGGTCAAGGAGTGTGGGCCTAAGACCCCCACTTCCTGGGCTGACTGCCAACACAATGTTGGACAGTCATGGGCTTGAGCCCTCACTCCATGAGTTACTGGGAACAACCAGCTGACGAGTTGCCCCCATTTCTCCCTCATTTTTGGTCCTGAAGCCCTGTCCTTGGGCTGTGACAGCACTTGGTCATTCAACCACCTCAGCAAGCAGGTAAGAGTCAGCAGAACCTCAGTTCCTGAGTAGTGGCTGCCCCAAGTGTTTCCTCCCAGCTACCCAACAGGGCCTTAGCCTTGTCCCTGGGAGGCAGCCTGGGGCCTTCTAGAATTCTCTTAAAGAAAGATATTGTGCAGAAGCATTGAGAACAGACAAGTTTTCTCAAACACTGTGCCTGAGAAGAATGGGTAAAGGAGAAAATTTCATGTTGCAATAATTTTGCAGTAATTTAAATACAAAATATGTCCCAGCCAGTGTATGTGAAATCATTCCAGAGAAGAGATCCACTCCCCTGGAACAGGACATCCCCACCAATCCTGCTCATGATCTTTGGAGTTGTTCTGTTGGGAGGAAAGAGGGAAATGTGGTCATTTTTCCTTCGATTTGCATTGACTTGTTTGCATTCCTCATGTGGCCAAACACTGAAATAAAGCTAATCGTTATTTTTTCCCTTCTGTATGGAAAAGGATAATTTCTCCCTTTAACAAGCAAAGTTACACCCTTGGGGAGCTGGGATGTGCTCATAAAACTGGAGCTCCAGGGATGGCTTCCCAACTTGAGGCCCCAACATGGAACCACCTACCTACTAGGCGAGGGGCTGGTTCCCATGAAGTAAGGAGAGCTATCCCCTCTGCCCCTCCCCACAAGTTCCTGTGATGTCTTCCCCTCCCACAGACCTCCAGGGGTTTATTTGTTTGTTTATTGTGATGGCAAGAATGTCACTGCCAACTAGTAAGACTTTTCCTTCCTGTCCTTCCCTTGGCATTTGTTTATCTTTTATTAAAAATTTTTAATTTTTTTTTATTTTTAGTTGTAGATGGACACAATGCCTTTATTTATTTATTTTTATGTGGTGCTGAGGATCCAACCTAGTACCTCACACATGCTAGGCAAGCACTCCACCACTGAGCTACAACCCAAGTCCCTCTGTTTATCTTTTTTTTTATATTTATTTTTTTAATTATAGGTGGACACAATGTCTTTATTTTACTTTTTGTGGTGCAGTTTATAGGAAAGACAGGAAGTCATAGTGTTGGGTTGGATGTGGGGAAAATCCGGCACAGGACAGAAGGTGATAGAATCTTCATGTAGGGAAGGCACACATCTCCTGGCCTTGATGACAAATCCTGTCACAGGTCCAGTTCTGCTTTGCATGAGGCTACAGGAATGGGAGAAACACAGCCCCTTATTCAAGGGACAGAGTCCCACTCTTGCACCCACTCACCCCGACACATGGCATTCATCACCTGTGCACCTTAGAACATAATTCTGTATATAGTGACTTGCCCCGTCTTTCTTACCATCCCTCACTCTAATAATTGCCATAGAGCACATTTAAGCCAGTTATAGCCACCCCAAGCCAGGCCCTCCCAATGCCTTCCCTTTACAAATAGGATTCTGCCAACAATCCAAAGGGCTGACTTCAGTAAGGGTAGGGACAAGATGAAGGATGGCAGATAGCACAGAACTCATGACTAGGTCATTCCTGGGGGCCAAATATTGGAGAGCCTATCTCTTTGGCAGAGTCAATCCCACTCCCCCCTGGGAAAGTTGCTTGCCCCTACTATGGCCTGTCTGAGCCATAGCCAGATGCTGGAAAGGTCTTTGCCTTCCAGAGCTTCTTTGCCTTAGAAGTTAGCCCTCTAAAGTGGCTCTGCTTTACTTACTATCAGCTATGGTTTCTGGCCCAAATAGAATAGCCCAAGAGGAAGGACTGCTGAAGGTAATTTTGGAAATCCCAGACTGGTCTGCTAGTTCAGTGCAGATGCTGAGTCACACAGGGCAGAGCTTCCCCAGGGCCACACCCACCTTCCTACTTGGTAGCTCACAGAATGGGAATGGGCACACTGCCCCTCCTTCCAGTCCACTCAGACAGCTCAGATGTATAGTGCTAGACATTACTTTTATCCCAGACCCTGTTCCTGAATCTCACCATCTCTTCCCTCTCCTTCATCAGGATTTGTTGGCCTTTCTTCTCAAGAGAGTTCTACTTTCCAAAACTTACCTATCCTTCAAGGTCCAGGGTTAGACTGAGTGGTTGGAAAGTACCTTGGGGAGGTTGGGGAGCTGGCTCAACCAGCCAGCCATTAAGGGATCCTGCCCCTACAGGCTGCACCCAGCTTCCTCCCAGGGGCAGGATAATCATCCCTCCCTCTCACCCACTTCTTCCCCTGCCTCAGGCACATTTCCTTCAGCCCTTTTCAGGCCACCCAGACTGGCCTTCTTAGGTAGCAGGCACCTTACCCTCATTTTTTCCTGTAGACCCATGGTAAGAGACACTGGCCGGACCCTTCCTTTGAATCCCTTTGGATCTGTTTTGGATATGATGGGGGCCAGAGGGGGAGTTCTGGGAGGCTTACTATTTGAGTCTTGGAGGGTGCTGTGGTCTTTAGAAATGAGCCACCATCCTTCTGCTCTCTGCAACTTTGATGTTGGCTGAGTGAGCCCCCTGCCCTAAGACCTCGTCATAGTGAGCAGCTATGGAGATCTAAATGTAGGCGGTGCTCTGCACATGGCCCTGCATCTCTTCTGTCCCCTCGGCCCCCAGATGGTATATATGCATCTCCACTTTGCCACCCTGGATCTTGGGCAGAGATTGGCTGTCAGTTTCCTTCTCAGAGGTTAGAAGATGGAAGTGGCCAGGATAGAGAAAGCCTTGATTCCACAGATCAGAGGTCAGCTCAGTCTTAGGAGGGAGCAGTTGGGGGCTTGGAATAGAAAGGGGTGTGAGGAGATGGGCACTGGGAGATGGGGTCTCCAGAGCCCCACCCCATCTGGATTTGTCTCTGGGGAGGTCAGAGGCCCCACAGCAGGCCTCTCCACCTGCAGTTTGCAGGGACAACATACTATAAAAGCAGGAGAGATCATGGACTCATTCACAGCCTGAAACAATATTCCAGCCCTGGGGCCAATTGTGAACAAGTCAACCCTGTCCCTGACTTCTTAGAACTCAGCCAACTAGCCAATGGAGTTCTGCTTCCTCCCCTCTTTTTTCTCAGATTAGCATTGTGATTAGAGGTCTTCTCTGTCCAACCAAGCTTTTTCCTCTCTTCTTTCTCAGATATCACCTCCCTCCAACTTTTTCTCAAAGTCTGTTTACCAGAGGATACAAATGGCTACTTTTTTTCCCCCAAGATCTTTTTCTTCTTCTTTTCCTTTTTTTTTTGTACTGAGTATTGAATCCAAGGGCACTTCACCACTAAGTTACACATTCCCAGTCCTTTTTAACTTTTTTTATTTTTGAGACAGGGTGTTACTAAGTTGCTAAAGCCAGCCTTGAACTTGGTAACCTCCTGCCTCAGCCTCTGGAGAAACTGGGATGACAGGCATATGTGACCATGCCCAGCTATAATAAAGCTACTTCTCTGCTGAAGTAGCTCTACCACTGAGCTACATCCCCAATTATTTTTTTTATTTTTAAACAAGGAGCGTGTTTATTGTAAGAACAAATGTAACAAAGTAACAGACTTCTCCCAGAAGCAGGGGAATCAATAGGAAAGTACTGATTTGTTCTTTTCATGGGCTTTGGCCCTTCCTCCTCTTTCTATCTTCTCCCCTTCCACACTCTCCTTATTATCACTCACTGGTACCCCATGTCCATGCATCTTAGTCTTTTTGTTGGACCTCCCCAACACTCATATCCACAAGCACTTTTGTGAGCTAGGCCGTTGACCTCATTGGGAGACCCTTTTTACTCTTTCTGACCAGACCTGGACCTGCCCGTCCCTTCATCATTCACCATTCTGCCCTGGCTGCCCACGCAGTTCTGAATCTCCCTCACCTCAGCCTCCTGATTAGCTGGAACCACAGGCCAACATCACCACACAAAGTTCTAAGCCTATGTTCTCAGCTTAAGCACTTCACTGTTAAAACTGAATCCACACCAGACAAACCTCTGTAAACTTCACTTCAATGGCAACTTTGTCTGGTAATACAAGGTGTGGCCCAAATCTAAGCACCCATCCCTCTGGTAATTTAGGCTGTCTCTTCCCCTCCATGCTCCCTAACAGGGAGTATGTTAAGAGCTGTGTGCTAAAGTACACTTAACCACTGTTTCTGGATTTTCTGTTCCTGTGTTGACTGAGGGTAGAGGCCCAGTTCGGTGACTTAATAGATGCATGATATTGTCCCAGTCTTTTTATTTTTTATTTAGAAACAAGGTCTCACTAAGTTGCCCAGTCTGGCTTTGACTTGGAATCCTCCTTCCTCAGCCCTCCAAGGTGCTGGGATTACAGCACATACAACATGAAACCCAAAGTACTTTTGTACAAAGATGTTACTCATTGGTTACCATGGAAATGCAAAAACAAAAACATGGTGAGGTTTTTTTGTTTTGTTTTGTTGTTTGGTGCTGGGTATGGCACCCAGGGCCTCATGCATAGCAGGCAAATGCTCTGTCACTGACATACACCCCCCAGTCTCCTGAGATATTACTTCTTAATTGGACTAGTAAAAATTAGAAAATTAGATCATGCCAAGCACTGGTGAAGATGGAGAGAAATAAGACCATCAAGCCTTATTGTGGCAACATAGATGGAGTACAATTGCTGGGGAGAGTGGCTGGTCTTACTTGCTCAGGTCCATCTCATGTCAGTAGTTCTGTTCCTGGCAGTCTGTTCCTAGATATCTCTCTAAAGAAATTCTCATTCAAGCTCCTAGTCCATGTTTGAGGATATTTACCTGAGAGTCATCTGTCACAACAGAAAGTTGAAGGTAATCTTGGGTTCCATACTTTGGGGAACAGATGTGTAAAATGTGGGAGATGCCCACAGTGAAGCACTCTGAGGCACTAGATATGTAGCAACATAGAGGAATGTTACAAACAGTGCTGAAAGAAGAAAAAAATGATATTAAACATATTAATAGATGCCTTTGAGAAAATACCAGGCTATATACAAATAAACGATATGTGATGTGCAGGATGGTTCATCTTCCTCTCTGTTTCCACATGAAACTGTGCCAGATAGTATTAGATGCATCTTCCTCAAACCAGTTTCCAGCCCTGAGTTTCCCTCTTTCCTTGCCCCCCCCACCTGCTTTTTTTTTTTTTTTGTACCAGGAATTGAACTCAGGGGCGCTTAACCACTGAGCCACATCCACAGCCCTATTTTGTATTTTTTCTAGAGATAGGGTCTCACTGAGTTGCTTAGCACCTCACTTTTTGCTGAGACTGGTTTTGAACTCATTATCCTCCTGCCTCAGCCTCCCAAGATGCTGGATTACAGGCATGCACCACCACGACTGGCCTTTTTGTTTGTTGTTGTGGTGGTGGTGGTGATACTGGGTATTGAACACAGGGACGTTACCACTGAGCTACGTCCTCAGTTCTTTTTATTTTTTTATTTTGAAGTAAAGTCTTGCTAAATGCCCAGGCTGGCTTTGAACTTGCAATCCTCCTTCCTCAGACCTCCAAAGTGCTGGGATTACAGGCACATGTGCCCCATCTGAGTTATCTTCCTCACACAAGGACCAGACATCTGGATGTCCATATTCTCCGCTCCCCACACTCAACCTTGAACATGAAAGACCATAAACAGGGACTCCAAACAGAGCTGTCACCAAGCCCCTATGCTTTACCCACCTTACCACAACCTGTGTCTGTTGCAGATGTCACACTGGGAAAGGCTAGGCCTTGGTTCTCTCTTCCTAGAAGCTAGGTCTGTAGTGAGAACTGCCCTGAGGCTCCAGCCAGAGCCTAGATCATAGCCAACTTCAGGAGAGTGGCGCTGGGACTCTCCAAGCTCCAACACTATCTGGAGATCCCCTAGGTTGAGGGCTCAGGCTTCAAGACTCTCACCCTACCACTTTAGATGTCAATCACAAGCTCAGAGTGGTTTATCTGTGTTGGAGACAGCTGTAAACTGGGGTTCCCACACCCCTCCTTGGGTTTTAGTGACTCAGAACTCAAGGAAGTACTTATTTACATTTACTGGTTTATCATAAGGATATTGCAAAGAAAACTGGGGTTAATACCAGATGAAGAGGTACATAGGGCAAGGTACAGAGGAGGGACAGAGCTGTCTCTGTATCTTCTTCAGGTACACCACCCTGCAAGAACCTCCATGTGTTCAGTTATTGGAAGCTCTCTGAATCCTGTTCATTTTGATTTTATGGAGACTTCATTACATAGGCTTGTTTGATTAAATCATTGACTATTGGCAATCAATTCAACCTTCATCCCTAAACTTGGGAGATGGGACTGAAAGCCCCAAACCTCTAATCCTGCCTTAGGTCTTTCTGGTGACCACCTCCACCCTGAAATCACCTAGGGACTACAGCCTATAGGCAGGCATTTTGTTAGCATACAAGATACTTATCAGTTTGGAAATTCCAAGGATTTTAGGAGTTCAATGTCAGGAAATGGGCAAAGACCAAATGTACACAGTATTTCACAACATCATAGGGCACAGGGGTAGGATTTGACCTTAGAGAGGGTGCACACCACATAGGACTTTGCAGGCTACTGAAAAGACAATGACTTTTATTCTATCATAGAGAATTTAAAAAGTGGAGTGACAAGTCAGGCATGGTGAATGCCTACAATTCCAGCTGAGGCTCAGCAGAAGGATCACAAGTTTGATGCCAGCCTGGACAAATTAGCAAGACATTATCTCAAAAATTAAAAACGGGCTAGGAAAATATAACTCAGGGTAGAGTGCTTGTCCAGAATAAGCAAAAATGAAACTCCTTCTAACAAGAATATACAGCAAGGTTGTGGGTTCAATCCCCAATACTCCAAGAACAAAAATTTAAAAGCATTAAAAAGTGGAGTGACAAGAGCTGGGTGATGGTGAAACTCAATGGTAGAGCTCTTGCCTACCATATGCAAGGCCCTGGGTTGATCCTCAAAACAGCAAAACAAAACAAAACAAAACAAAAAAAACATAAAGCGCTGGTGGCACACACCTGTACTCCCAGCGGCTCAGGAGGCTGAGTCAGGAGGATCACAAGTTCAAAGCCAGCCTCAACAACAGTGAGGTGCTAAGCAACTCATTGAGTCCTTGTCTCTAAATAAAATACAAAACAGGGCTGGGGATATGGCTCACTGGTCGAATGCCCTGAGTTCAATTCCCAATACCCCCCAAACAAACAAAAAACATAAAGCAACATAATCTGACCTCTTATAAAAAGAGAAAGAATGTAGGGAACAAAAATATAAGGGAACCTGGCCAGGCATGGTGGCACACAGCTGTAATCCTAGTAGCTAGGGAGGCTGAGGCAGGAGGATACAAGTTCAAAGCCAGCCTCAACAAAAGCAAGGCACTAAGCAACTCAGTGAAACCCTGCCCAGTTTTATAGCCCAAAATGTTACACAAAGGGGGTTACAGATAACAACTCTCTGAGGAGCATAACACAAGTTTACATTTTTGCTGGCCCCGGGATCAGAATTTATGGAGATCTTAGAGACTCAGAGAGGGTCATTATCCGGCCAGGGAAGGCCAGAATTTATGAGGCGTCACTAAGGTTTAGGAAAGGGTTGTTATCTGGTCAGGGAAAACCGGACATGGGTGAGTTCAGGGCACGGGCAGGCATTCCAAGTAGGTTCAGAATTTGCAGTAATTTATAGTAAAGCTGAAATTAGCTTTTCATGGTTTTGTGGCGAGATGCCCAATTTTAAGAAAAGATCAGGTTGGGTCTATCAAGGTAACATAGCAGGTGTGCCAAAAGGAGGCTATGGAGCAACTTGGTCCATATACTGGTAGGAGCACAAAATGGCATCGCCATTTTGGGAAACCAGCACCATTTAATGAAAATATCCCAGTCAGGCATGATGGTATATGCCTGTAACTCCAGCTACTGTGAAGGCTGAAGCAGTTGAAAAGGAAATTTGAGGCCAGCATGGATAATTTTGTGAAACCTTATCTCAAAATAAGAAATAAAAAGGGCTGGGGATGTTACTCAGTGGTAGTGATAGACCCAACCTGATCTTTTCTTAAAATTGGGAGCCATCTCGCCACAAAGCCATGAAAAGCTAATTTCAGCTTTACTATAAATTACTGCAAATTCTGAACCTGCGTGGAATGCCTGTCTGTGCCTTGAACTCACCCATGCCTGGCTCTCTGACCAGACAGCAGCCCTCTCTGAAACTTTAGTGACGCCTCACAAATCTTGGCCTTCCCTGGCCAGATAACTATCCTCTCTGAGGCTCTAATGACCTTCATAAATTCTGATGTTGGGGCCAGCAAAAATGTAAACTACCATTTGTGTTATGCTAGTCAGAGTTCTGTTATCTGTAACCCCCCTTTGTATAACTTTCTGGGCTATAAAGCTGGGCTGCAGGAAAGCTGCGGCTGCTGTCTTGTTCCTGTGGTTTTGGGAGGGAGAGGCAGCCCGGCCGGTCAAAATAATAAGCTTGTTTTAATTTGATTTTAATTGGAGTCAGTGGTCTTTTCTTGCGTCCTGGTCTAACAGTAGAGCACCCCTGAGTTCAATTCCCTGTACTGAAATAAATTAAATATCTTCCATCTCTATGACCCAGCAGTTCCAACTCCTAGGTATCTTACTCAAGACAAGTGAAAGCCTATGTTCACAAAAAGAATTTGTACAGAGTGATCGCGGTAGTGCTAGCCATACCAGCTATATCTTGGAACATTAGGGTTGGTGAGCAGCATGTTCTTATGGAGACTGTTTCCACAATAGCCTGGAGCTGTATTTCACAGTACAGGAGGTCATGCTTGTCATGATGGCCCTCAGTCTCTGAACAAGAAGAAATTATGTTAGGGGGCTGGGATTGTGGCTCAGCGTTGGAGCATTCATTCGCCTAGCGCTGGCGGGACCCAGGTTCGATCCTCAGCTCTACATAAAAATAAAGGCATTGTGTTGTGTCCATCTGCACCTAAAAAATAAATATTAAAAATTATAAAAAGGCTGGGGATGTGGCTCAAGCGGTAGCACGCTCGCCTGGCATGCGTGCAGCCCGGGTTCGATCCTCAGCACCACATACCAACAAAGATGTTGTGTCCGCCGAGAACTAAAAAAATAAATAAATAAATATTAAAAATTCTCTCTCTCTCTCTCTCTCTCTCTCTCTCTCTCTCTCTCTCCTCTCTCACTCTTTCTTAAAAAAAAAAAAAGAAAAAAAAGAAAGGGGCCAGAGTTGTGACTCAGTGGTAGAGCGCTCACCTAGCACATTGGAAGCCCTGGGTTCCATCCTCAGCACCACATAAAAATAAATAAGTAAAACAAAGGTGCTGTGTCCAACTACAACTAAAAAATAAATATTAAAAAAAAAATTATAAAAAAAAAAAAGAAATTGTGTTAGGTGCCGTGATGTACACTTGTAATCCCAGCAACTGGGGAGGCTGAGGTAGGAAGATCTCAAGTTCAAAGCCAGCTTCAGCAATTTAGCAAGGCCCTAAGCAACTTAGTGATACGTTGTCTCAAAAAATAAAATAATGGGGTTGGGGTTGTGGCTCAGCAGTAGCGCACTTGAGGCACTGGGTTTGATTCTCAGCACCACATACAAATAAGTGAAAATAAAAGTCCATCAACAATTTTAAAAAATATTTTAATTAATTAATTAATTAAAATGGGCTGGGGGATGTGGCTCAGTGGTTAAGCACCCCTGGGTTCAAGTCCCAGTACCAAAGGGTGGTGGGGAGAGAGGGGGAGAGGGAGAGAAATTACATTCTGAGCCCTATTTGTGTGTGTGTGTGTGTGTGGTACTGGGGATTGAATCCAGGGCCTTGTGCACAGGAGGCGAGCACTGTACTAAATGAGCTATAGCCCCAGCCCTTACCCCCCATTTTTTTAAAAAAAATATTTTTAGTTGTAGATGGACACAAAACCTTTATTTTATTTATTTTTATGTGGTGCTGAGGATCAAACCAGTGCCTCACACATGCTAGGCAAATGCTTTACCACTGAGCTACAACTCCAGCCCCAGAGCCCTATTTTAGAGGGCAGAGGAGTATGCAATTTATTATTCAAAGTTCAACAACTGGAAGTGATGAGAGGAATAAGAGGAGAGTTGAATAGTATTGAGACTGCAAGAATTACTAGTTATATGCATTTGTTAGAAATCAAACTTCTAGCAAGAGTATGCAATGAAGGCCCGAGGACAACTACTGGAGCATAATTCAGTCTGGGTGGTCCACATATGGTATTAGTAATGTACTTACAGGCCTAGACCTTGGGCCAGAAGTCATTTTTAGCTTATGTGTGCGGGTATACCAGGTGCAGAACAAAGGTGCCTGTCACTCCACCTTTCTTCTTTTGAGCACACAGTGTTGAGCTGGGATCACTGATGAAATCATTTGTTCTGTGAGCTCAGACATCCTAATGAGTATTATCCCCTTCACACCAGCACCTGGGGAGGAAATGAATGTATTTGAATAAACCTGCTTTCATTCAACATTCCTAGATTGTGTCTTTGACACGTCAGTCAATTTAAACTGCACACAAAATCCAGGAGCTTCATTTAAAGTGATAAAAAGGGATAGGGCTGGGGATGTGGCTCAAGCAGTAGCACATTCTCCTGGCATGCGCGGGTGCTGGGTTCGATCCTCAGCACCACATAAAAATAAAATAAAGAAGTGTGTCCACCGAAAACTAAAAAATAAATATTAAAATATTCTCTCTCTCTCTCTAAAAAAAAAGGGGGGGGATAGGCATGTGGCTGAGTGGTAGCGCCGTTTGTCTACCATGTGTGAGGCCTTGTTTGGGGGGGAAAAGACTTTCATAAATTTAAGCCATAAAGTTGGGCTCTTTTTTTAATATTTATTTTTTAGTTATAGGTGGACCCAATATCTTTATTTTTATGTGGTGCTAAGGATTGAACCCAGTGCCTCACGCATGCCAGGCGAGCACTCAACCCAGCCCTAAAGTTGGACTCTTAATATGAAAATTGTGTGCTTCATCCTTTCTTTGTGTAACTGTAAAATTAATCTCTTTTTTTGCTTTGACTTCCAGGAACCTCGCAGATAACCCCATTCAAAATATTGTTATTTAGGTCCCACCTCAGAGGCCAGGCTTCTTTCCCTGCCATTTTTTAGCTTTTGGCTTCCTGTTAACTGTAGCCATGGGCCATACAATTCAATTTCACTGGAGCATGAGTTTCTCCAGTTTCTGGGCATAGACAAGGTGCCTTCACCCCACACATTCCAACCTGTGCCTTTTATCTTGAAGAAAATTTTCCAAGATCGAGAGACAGCAGCAACCACTGGGGTTTCCCAAGATTTATGCTACAGGAAGGAGCTGGGTGTCCGTGAGTATGTGCTTCGAGTTCTCTCAGACCAAGGTCCTTCAACTGGTGATGACACTGGGAATTTGAAGTCATCTTTGACCCCAGAGAACTTCACAAAGAGAACTGTCTGCTTTACAAAATCAAGTGGGGCACAAGCCATAAGATCTATCAAAACTCTGGCAAAAACACCACCAATGTTGAAGTGAATTTTATAGAAAAATTTACTGCAGAAAGACATTTTTGCCCATCCATCAGCTGTTCTATCACCTGGTTCTTGTTGGGAATGTTCCAAGGCTATCAGAATTTTTGAGTCAACATCCTAATATGACTCTGGTTATTTATATAGTACAGTTTTTTCAGCACATGGATCAGCAAAACCAGCAAGGTCTTAAGGACCTCATTAACAGTGGTGTAACTGTCCAGATTATGACAGACTCAGAGTATTGTTACTGTGGAAGAAATTTCACCAACTACCCACTAAAGAAAAAACTTACTGGCCAAAATATTCTCTTGATGGGCCATGCACTGGCTCTCCACTGCATCATTCTAAGTCTTTACCTTGCTTAAAGATTTCCAGAAGGTGTCAAAATCAGCTTACATTTTTCATCCTTACTCTTCAAAATTGCTATTACCAGACAATTCCACCCAATATCCTTTTAGCTACAGGGCTGATAACAGCCTTCTGTGACTTGGAGATGAATAGAATGATTCCCGTATGTACTGTTTTAAGAACAAACAATGGTGACACACCAAGAAGTGAGTACCATTAAGAATCTAGAAATTGGGGCTGGGTATGAAGCTTAGTGGCAAAGCACTTACTTGGCATATACAAGGCTCTGGGATTGATCTGCAGCATTGGAGAAAAAAAAGAGAGAAGAATACAGAAGTGTTCAGAAGCAGCATTATCATGAATTGTTTAACTTCCTGCCATATTCCAAATTACCCTAAAACTTCATATATTTTGTTTTAAACTTTGTATCTTAAAGCAATAAGTATTTATTATCACAAAAATATTGTTACTTATTATTCTTTTAAAAATATTATTTTTTAGTTGTAGTTGAACACAATACCTTCATTTTATTTATGTATATTTTTATGTGGTGCTGAGGATCGAACCCAGAACCTCGCACGTGCTAGGCGAGCACTCTACCATTGAGTCACAATCACAGCCCCTTGTTATTTATTCTTTAATTATGTGGATATGCAATTCTGAAAAAGAAATCAAATTGCAGCCTAAATTTAAAAAATTAGTTCATTACATAATTCTTACTATAATAGTTTTTATTCCTTGTGAAATGAATGTCTCAAAAATTTTCAGAAAAGTTGAAAAAAACACAAAGGCAAAGAAGAAAACCGATGAGATTTTATTATCCCTATGTAACCATGTGTTTTTCTTCCTTTCATTTTTTTTTTTTTTCCAAATTCAGTTTCTATTCCTGTGTTCCCCGGTCTGATACAGCAACTTTCTTGGTCCTATTTGCTTCCTCATTCTTTTCAGAAACTTTTTTGTTTGTTTGTTTCTGTTTCCCTTTTCTGGCATTACACGTAGTTGTTCTTTGGCCACACCACAGTCCTGTCCCAGCAGTGGGAACTATCTGGACAAGGGGACTGGCAAGTGGCTACACTAGATTATCTGCACCCCACAGGGCTTTGCATCTTTTCCTTTCTCCCTGGTTCCTTGAGAACTGAGAACAGAGATTATCCCAAAATAGCCTGGGAGGACTCCGAAAGTAGTTCCTCACCAGAAGCCTTAGGAATTGTCCTGGCCACGTTGGAGTAAGTGGCCAAATTTGACAGCTATAACAATTGTTTGAAGGTGCCAACCCTGACAAGGGATGAGTGAAGCCAATGTCATTTTCATTGCTACCAATTTTTGTGCCGGGCCAGAATCAGGCCCGTGGCAGCCCTTGTGGCGGGACAGAATCCCGGATTTGGAGACCTCCCCCGCCGGCTCCGGGATTCCCCTTTCTCGCTGACTCCCAGCCTGGCGCGTATTCAATTTCCCCAGAGGCCGGCGGGAGGCGGGAAGCTGGAGGCGCGTCGGGGGCGGGGCGGCGCGGTCGGAGGCGGGGCGCCGTGTGAGGGCGCGAGGGACGGAAGCTGGTCGTCCGGCCCGCGTCCGGGCTCTCTCCGTGCGCTTTGGGGACTTTGCCTTGGTGCGGACGCGCCCTGCGCCCGAATTCCTGCGCGGCGTCTGGGTGGTGAGTATGCCTTGGCTCTTGGGCGCCCGGCGCCATCTCAGGGGTCTCCACCGAGCTCAGGTTGGGGCACACCGCCCGCGCTTTCCTCGTCTCGGTCTCGGGCTGTGTGCGCCTGGGGTCGGGACCAGGGGAGGGCTGGAGAGACGCATGCCTCAAAGTGTTTCCCGGAGCACTCCGCTGCCCTGCGCCTGGCGTCGGGTGAGAGCCCCAGCCCGGACGTCGGTCCCGCCCGCCGCCAACCTCCTTTCTGCCCAGCCCCTTCGTGGGCTGCCCGCACACGCGGGAGCGTCCCCTGTAGCCCGCCCGCCCCGCAGCAGGAGTCCTGGACAAGGTAGCCGAACCCCAGGTTCTCCTCTGTGGCCCAGCGGTCCTCCCTTTGGGCGGCGGTACTGGCTTTGTTGTCTTCGCGTGGACGTCGCCGGGGCGGGCGGGCCGCGCCCCTCACCCGCAGGTGCTTGAGAGAGGGGGAGAGGCAAGGCCACAGACACCTCCGCCAGGGTTCCGTGGACTGTTCAGCCCTGGCCATCTCTAGATTTGAGAAAGCTAACAGGAAGGACAGGCTCTTGCCTCACACCTGCTCTGTGGCAGATCCGGAACCCCAGCACAGATGCAGACCTGGTACTCCAGTCCAGGGCACTTCCCCTATACTTGCCGGTGCCTCAGAGTTCAGAGCTCCATGGCTCCACAAACGCGGCGGGAGTGGCAGCCCACAGGGCAGCTTGGAAACCCCAGAGAGTCCTGAAACTCTCCCCCACCAAGTAGCTGGGCTAGCAAGGGGTTATTCATTCATTCATTCATTCATTCATTCATTCACTCATTCAACAAATATGAATGTGCAGCTGGTGCTGGGGTCAGGATAGGACCAGAGATGGCCGTGAGGGGATAGACTGAGGAACACAGGGAAGGGCTCCATAGCTCTGTGCCTTCTTGGCCGGGATTAGCTTTCATGTGGCAGACCTGGGGATCCATCCCAGAGCCCCTGACTTATTCCATGGGTACACTTGACCAATCTTCTGAGACATTTTCTTAAATGTTTTTTTTTTTTTAAGAGAGAGTGAGAGAGGAGAGAGAGAGAGAGAGTTCTCGGCGGACACAACATCTTTGTTGGTAAGTGGTGCTGAGGATCAAACCCGGGCCGCACGCATGCCAGGCGAGCGCGCTACCGCTTGAGCCACATCCCCAGCCCCTTTCTGAGACATTTTCAAAGCCAGTAGTAGCTCAGCTGACCTGCTATGGAAGAGAGCTAGTGGAAGCTGCAAAAAAGATATGTTTTTTCCACATTCCATCTCCACCTGGTCAGGGAACTTGGCAGGCTCTGAGATGGGGAGGGCTTCCAGCGCTGGGGCTTTGCCATCTTGGGACAGACCCTGAAGACTGCCTGACATCCCCTGGGAGTCAGCCATGATTGTGCCTGGAAGAGAATGTGGTCTGGCAGCCAGGGGTAAATAGGAGAGAGAGTGAGCACCAAACTCTAGTGAGGGGGTCCTTCTTGGGAAGATGACACATGCCAAGCCTTACCTGCAGCTAAGTGTGTCCTTGCCTCTTCTGTCCCTCCTGACCAGGGATGGAATGGGAGTAGGGTCAGCACTTAATAGCTGAAGTTTAAAAGCAGCCATCTTGGCCTGGGGTTGTGGCTCAGTGGTAAAGCACTTGCCTAGCATGTGTGAGGCATTGGGTTTGATCCTTAGCACCACATAAAAAAATAAAGTTGTAAAATCTAAAAAAAAAAAAAAGAAAGAAAAGAGCAGGCATCTCACTTGGGATTGTTTTCCTGAGGAACAAAGTGCTGCCTCAGGAATGGAGACCTAAGACTGCGGGGACATGTTCCTATAATTGATCTGCAGTAGGATAGGACTGGCAAAGAAGGCCAGACTACTGGGGCTCTCTGAAGGATGAATAAGGGCATGGTTTTTCCATAGGAGTCCAGGCTGTGCAAGGAATGCCTGGGGAGGAACACTTATTTGCAAATGAGTATAAATGGGCCTTGCAAGGAGCCCCAGCCACACCCAGGCCTTTGGACTTTGAAGGAAGGATGAGGACCAGGAGGAGGATGGAGGTTTGATGATGGAGCCTTCTAGGCCAGCATTCTCAGCCTTGTGAAAGGCAATGAATGATATTCCCTTTTGTCTTCTTTCTAGCAAGGTGGAGGGGTTGGTGACCAAATGGGAGTCTGTAACCATCAGTTTTCAAGGACAGGCAGCCTTCTTACTCAGGGACTGAGTGAATCATGGTGGTAATACCAAGAGTGCTGGCTCTGAAGTCAATGTGCAAGGAGCCGGGATGTAGAACAGTGGCTGCTGGAAGCACATTCTGTGGCAGCATCTCTGGCCAGGTTGCAGCTGTGAAGGACAGCACAGTTCTGCAGTGCCCCTGAGGCCAGCTGATATGTCTACCCCTGCTGATCTCATCTGGTCTCCACAATTAACAGGATTAACAGCTCCTTGGCTAGCCCACCTGGCTGGTCACTCCCAGAGGTCACATGTATCCTTGTTTAAAGCCACTGATAGATCTAAGGAAGACAGCTAACTGAGGCTCAAAGGGTGGGGGATGTATACCATACCATACCATACAGAGTACCTGATACACAGAGGATATATTTGTAAGTTTTTGTTTTTGTTTTGAGTTGAGGTCTCTATGTTGCCCTGGCTGGTCTTGAATCCTGTGCTCAGGTGATCCTCCTGCCTTAGCCTCCTGAGTAGCTGGAACTATAGGCAACTTCCACCTCACAATGCTATATATGTTTATTAGTTAACTTATTTAGGCTATATAGTAATCAGAGATTAGATTAGCATCACTATTCTTCAGATGAGGAAACAGACAAAAAGGGGTGTTAGATAATTTGCCCAGGGCCACAACTGAGGGATTCAGACTCCAGGGCCCTAATTATAACTATTGCACCACATTGCCAACCTCCAAGGCTTCTCTCTGTTCTGCTATTTAAATGCAACCTACTTACCTGCACACCTTCATGCCTATTAGAAATTCAGGGGTGAGCGGCAGAGAGAATGAACATGACCTGTAGCCTTTCTTTTCTTTCTTCCTTTCTTTTCTTTCATCAGGGCCTGGGACATGTTAGGTAAGTACTCTACCACTGACCTGCCCCAGCCACCATGGCCTTTCTGTTGACTCCTCCCTTGGTAGACCTTAGGAGGCAGACAAGCCTCTGAAGTTACAGGGCAGCTAATGATGTGTGTGAGAGAGGACTCCATTGGTGGAATTTTTACCCAAGAACTACCCTGGCAGATTCCCACAACTCTCTACTTGCAACTCTATCCTCCCCCCCCCCACACACACACACTTTTTTCTCTGTCTGCCTCTCTTGGTCTAAATGGTTATGTTTTAAATAAAAGGCCATCTCAGTGAATCTGAAGCAACCATTTCTGGAAGTGTTTCTGCCTGAAATTGATTGCTTGGTTGGCTTTATGGGTGTTGTGCCTATGATCTTTTCTGAAAAAGGCACACGAACTAAGAAAAAGAGGAAGAGCTGGGGTGTGTCTCAGTGGTAGAGCACCAGCCTGCCTGGCATGCCTGAGGCCCTGGGTTCCACCCTTAGCACTGCAGAAATAAAGAAAGAAGGAAATGGAGGGGGCCAAAGAAAAGGAAGAAGTGTTTTGTTTAAATTACCCTCCACTATCAGTATTACAAATGGACTTCCTTGAATTTTGTGAGCTTTGGAGGGAGAGAGTTTTTTGTTATTGTTTTGTTGTTTGTTCTGTACTGGGGATTGAAACTGGGATGCTCTATCACTGAGCTACATCCCAGCCTTTTTAGCTCTTTCAATTTTTTTTTTTTTTTTTTTTGAGACAAGTTGCCCAGACTTTTCTTGAACTGGCAATCCCCTCCTGAGTAACTGGGATCATAGGCTCCTGTAGGGAGGAGGAGTTTTGAAGGGTAAAAGACTACATCTGGACATAGACCAGACTTAAAGAGGGGATTGGTTGCTCTTAGGTATGCAGAAAAACTGGAAAGACATTCTGCCCTAGTGAAAGGGTGTGAGTTCTCATGGCAGCTGTGGCTCAGGAGTGGGCAGCACAGCAGTGTGGCAGCTGCTACTGGGGAGATCCCTGTCTGGGTCTAGGGCTCAATCTGCTTTGGTGTCCAGATCATCATGGAACTTTCTGCAGAGCTTCCTGCCTGGACTTGTTCATCTGGATGGGATCCCCCAGCTTGTAGAATCATCCATGCTTATGGCTATGCTGGTGACCAGCAGAGCAGGTTGCCATCTACCATAGGATTGGGTTCCTTCCTTATTTGCTTACCAGTCCTCTTTCTTTAGAGGAAGGAAGTCAGTACTGGGCTCTGGATGGGTGGGTGTGTTACCGCTGTTGGCTGGTGACAGTCCTTGCTTCCCCGGAAAAGCACATGGAGGCAAGGTCAGAGTAGAAATTAGAAGTTTATTAAAAGGACAGCAGAAAAGACTTCTCCCGGAGGAAGAAGGGGACCCAAGAGGTGGAATCAGTTGGCGGGCAAATGTATTCCCCTTTTTATAGGTTTGGTGATGGAATGCAAGGGGGAAGGGTTAGGACACAGGTGGGCCAAACAAGTAATCTGGGCAGGAAGGACTTAATTATCACTTTTTGGGATGGGCTTATCACTTCTCTGGGATGGGCTATCTCCAAATCTTTTGGGGTCTGTTTCCTGGGCTCCATTAACATTTCTTTGGGGTGGACTTTGGCCTAGGGCCTTTCCGGACTTCATTAACATTCCATGAGTTGTGCTGTGTTTCCTGGAATCATTGTCAGCATGGCCTCCATTTTAAATTTCACTTGTTATTAGACCCGATTTACCTAACTACACTGACTACCTAATTTTAAATCTGGCTTCAGGTGGGGGTAGGCTGGCCTTTGAGGTTCCAAATGCAATGTATGGGTAGATGAGCTGGAACAATCCAATTTGTCCGATATGGACCCTTGACCATGAGCCTTTATCTGAGGCTGCTACTGGAGTCCTAGGCTAGAGGGTTGAGGGTCCCAGCAAATCAGGTTTAGCCACCTGCCTCACAAACCAAACAGAGGAGAGGAACTTGAACCAATGTAAATGCACTGGGAAGACAAGAGGACCCACATCCTTATCCCTACCTTTAAGGGGATGACAGTTAATTCAGGGTTTTATAAAAAGGGGAACAAAGGCCAGACATGGTGGCTCATGCCTATAATCCCAATGATTCAGTAGACTAAGGCAAGAGGATCACAAGTTCTAGGCCAGCCTGGGCAAATGTTGTAAGACTCTGTCTCAAAAAATAAGAAGTGCTGGGGGTGTAGCTCAGTGGTATGGCACCCTAGTAACAAAAAAAGGGCAAGAAAGTGAGGTTTGTATAGCTAGAGGGTTTGCACATCTGACAAAGAAGGTTCATCTTATTACCAGAGCCCTAGGAGAGATACCTGACTCCAGGAATTCAAGATCCAAAAACCAAACAGAAAAGTTAATGATAAAAAAAAAAAAGAAAGAAAGAAACTTTAATTAAAATGACCATATTGGGAAGGCAGAATCACATGCTTCCTGATGCTCACATGAACTTTAGGTTTAAACAGAGGAAGAATTGGGGCAAGGGCAAGAGTTATACATATTCAAGCAGCCTTAGTCAAACTATGGTCTAGTTATTTTATTTCTGGTTCTATGAGGTGGCTCCGACTAAGTCCTTGTCACTTGAGGAAGCCATCTCCATTTGCTGCTCAGGATATTTATCTATTAAGTGATCCTGGAAGGAGGCAATTTGGTGCCCATGAGACGATTGTTCCTGCTTAGGGGAGGGCAGTTGCATTATAGGGTGACTTGCCTGTAGGGATCTACTTTACCTGGAAAGTGTAGGGAAATGACTGGAAGTTTCTAGGCACTCCTCTAGGGTCCTAAAAGAGGGTATCCCCACAAATCTTACCTCAGTCTTGAAGGGGGATGAGATAGATTAGGTAAATTTAGGGCTATTACTAGTTTTTATATGAACATTCCTTAAATGATTATGAAGAGCTGAGCAGATCACAAAATTGAAGGTGAAAAAGGAGACAGATATGAAATGAAGGCAGAGATGCCCAACTTTACCCTACTTTTAGTTACTGGTTGAGCATCTGCAGGTCTAAGTAAAGAATCATTGCCTAAGTTCCTCTTATAATCTTGGACAGGCATGATCTGGTCCATTACATTTGGATTGGTCAGTGAGGGTCTTGTCAGCAATAAGAAAGTTACTGTTTTTTACTAGGAAGGGAGGAGGGGTTCTACTCATCACAAGATATTTATTTGTCAATCAGACCTATTCCTAGAATCCAAGGTGACTCAGAGCAGAGAAGACACATGCAAAATGGAGGCAGAGTTGCCAAGTTTTTAATCCTATTTTTAGTTACTAGTTACCCACTGAACATTTACAGGCAAAAGTGAAGAGTCTTAAGTCCTTATTATACAGCCAGCAATAATGTTCTTTTGTGTGTGGGGGGGTACTGGGGATTGAACCTAGAGAGGCTTTATCACTGAACTATATCCCCATCCTTTTTCATTGTTTTTTTTTTTTTTTTTTTTTTTAAGAGAGAGAGAAAGAGAATTTTATTATTTATTTTTTAGTTGTCAGCGGACACAACATCTTTGTTTGTATGTGGTGCTGAGGATTGAACCCGGGCTGCACGCATGCCAGGCGAGCGTGCTACCGCTTGAGCCACATCCCCAGCCCCTTTTTCATTGTTTATTTTAAGATAGGGTCTTGCTGAGTTGAGTAGTTCTTTGCTAAGTTGCTGAGGTTGGCTTTGAACTTGAGATCCTCTTGTCTCAGCTTCTCAAGTTGCTGGCAATACAGGCGTGCCAGCGCACCTGACTGCAATAATATTCTTGTATTTTTGTTATTAGGCATCTCTGCATCCATATTTCATTTAATTTGCATGAATATATACAGATACTCCTCATCTTACAATGGGGCTGTGTTCCACTAAACCCATTATTATTAGGGTAGAAGGTTCTACTGCACATTACTAAAGCTCTGGAGACAGAAGTTGCTGGAAGACAACCTTCAAAGCTAGCATTGAGGAAGTCAGAGATAATCTTTTCTGTGTCAAATCTCTATGTTCATTAGGGCTTAAGGGCATAGACAGCATTTATGAGAAGAATAAGGGAGTTCAGTGGGACAAAAAGCAGGGAATCCATGGGGCTCCCTCTTTCAAAAGCATCATCATCTCCTTCACTTGGGTTCTTCTATTTATTTATTTAATTTTTTTTTTTTTAATGTGGTGCTGAGGATTGAACCTAGGGACTCACAAGTGCTAGGCAAGTGCTCTACCTCACTTGGGTTCTTGGATTCTTGGAGTTGCCTCCTTATCACATCCAAGGGAACTTTTGGAGCCTGCCTGGCTGGTGATGCATACCTGTAATCCCAGTGACTTAGGAGGCTGAGGCAGGTTTCAAGTTCAAGGTGAGCCTGGGCAGCTTATTGAGTCTCCAAATAGAAAATAAAAAGGGTTAGTCCAGTGGTAATTCTGGGTTCAATCCCCAGTACCTTAAAAAAAAAGACTCCCCAAATCATTGTTATGCCATTAAAAAATGGTTGTTAAGTTATAAAGACATTTAATTTACCTGACCTACCAAACATCCTAGCTTAGCCTAGTCAACCTTACATGTGCTCAGAACACTCATGTTAGCCCACTGTTGGGCAAGATCACCTAACACAAAGCCTGTTTTATAAAAAAGTATTGACTCTCTCATGTAATTTATTGAATATTATACAGAAAGTGAAAAGTGTAATAGTTGTAGGAGTACACTTTTACACCAACCATCAGAAAGTGGAAAAATAAAAGTTGGGACAGTCTGTATTTTAATTCTTACATTAATTCCGTGAAGTTCTACAGTTGTGACCATTAATGGTAATGTGCATCCCACATGGATAAGCGTTGAGGTGACTGTAGCCCTGAGCCCAGAACATGTCCCAAGAGCTCCTACTTGAGTCTCTGTCCTCCAGAGCCAAAGAGAAGGGGAAGACCTTCAAGTGGCATTTGGGGACCTTTCTGTTTTTCCATTTGGTCCCCACAAGGCAGGAGGTGGTCCTTTTTGCACATGGGGAAAGTGAGATTACATTGCAAGTTCAAACCAAACGGACCTGTTTACCTTTAGAGATTCTGTTCTGGGCTTAAGACCTGAGCCTCTTAATAGGCATATGATCTCAGTGGGTTTCTCTGGGGTTCAGCTCCTGTGTAGAGGGAGCTGGCTGAGGTCAGAGTGGGAGGACTGAAGATCCATTAAGATTTGAGAGCAGCAGGAGTACTGGATAAGACTGGGACTCAGAGCCAGGAAGGGAAGCAGGGTCCAGGGGCATTTGGGGCTGTGGCATGAAGGTGAGGTGGTAGGCATGTGTCCTTCCTGGTAGACAGTCTGGGAGAGTGAACTACGGCTGAGGAACTCTGATCCTGTGAACATAGATGTCTCAAAAATCTGTGTGCCTCAATTCAGCACATAAGCCAGCTGGGTGAATGAGTCACTCCCCACCCACAGCCTCAGCTCAGCCAGTGTGTTATTAACATAAGTCAGATTTGGCATCAGAGGGGGCTGGAGAGGCTCCTGCCTTGATCATTCATCTCCTTGGAGACAAGGAACAGGAAGCCACTGTGGGGTTCAGTGGGTGAACCCTAAGCTTTGAGTTCTGCATTAGGACTATCTCCTTTCTTCCAAACTCAACTGCCTCTACATGTGTGTGTGTAGGAGGTAGAGGGAACACAGCCAGGCTAAGCACCATCTGGGGACTCTGGAGACCATCAAGGCAAGCCCTGGTGTAGTGGAGGAGATAGAACAATCTTTCTTTCTTTCTTTTTTTTGTATTGGGGATTGAACTCAGGGGCACTTGGCCCTTGAAACACATCCCCAGCCCTATTTTGTATTTTATTTAGAGAAAACAGGGTCTTACTGAGTTACTTAGCACCTTGCTTTTGCTGAGGCTGGCTTTAATCTCAAGGTCCTCCTGTCTCAGCCTCCCAAGCCGCTGGGATTACAGGTGTGCACCACCACACCTGGCAAGATAGAGCAATCTTGACTGAAACTTCTCTAGAAATTCTAGCAGGCTCTGAGACCACTTGGGCCCCAAGGGTGTACAACCTCTGAAATGCCTTATTTTCTCTCCTGGGTATCCGTTAGGAACCTTGGAGATCTCTCACCTCCAAAATCCTTACCTGGTCGACTAGGGAGCTGAGTTTGGGGCCCATGGTGGAAGACCGTCTCCAGAGACATCTGTGAGATGACTGTGAAAGCTGCATCTTTTTATGTTCTAGTAATCTGCCCCATTCCCCCCCCCGCACCCTGATGTAGGTCTTTGACCCCTTTCACAGCGGAGGAAAGAAATTTTTCTGCCAGAGCTTGGGAGGCAGGAGGACTGCTGATACCCATGCAGGCCCTTCTGTCTGTGCCAGTTGACTCCCTTGTTCCTTGCCAGCTCTGACTAAGCACAGTGTGGGTAGCAGCCCCCTTGTCTGTTTGGGATCTGTGCTGTGCTTTATCCCTGGCAATATCCCATTTTCCTCCATAATTAAGCTCTAAAAAGAAGATAAAGAGAGTTCAGGAACAAGGTAGTAGGACAAAAGCTCATGTAGACATTTTAGAATGGCCTCTGGGTCTTCTGTCTCCCTCCTTGCTGGCCTATCTTGCCCCACTCAGTGTCTACAGGCCTTTTAGAAAACTCAGGGCCTGGAAGCAGGAGATTAGGTGTCAGAGGGCTTTAACATACAGAATGCCTGACTTCTGTGGGCCTGGTGGTGCCAGAGACACTCATGAAGGGGTGTTCTAAATCACCTGGTAAAGAGGCCCCTCCTTCCTTATGCCACCCTCCCTCAGCTGCTGTGTATATGTATGTATGTATGTATGTATTGCAGTGTTGGGGATTGAACCGAGGGCCTTGTACATGGTTAAGCAAGCGTTCTACCAGGAGCTCTGTGAGCTATACCCTCAGCTCTGAGCTATACCCTCAGCTGCTGTTTTCTTTCTTTGCTTTTATTTCTTTTGTTACTGGGGGTTGAACCCAGGGTGCTTAACCTCTGAGCCACATCCACAGCCCTTTTTATTTTTTTTATTTTGAGACAGGGTCTCTCTAAGTTGCTTAAGGCCTTCACTGATTTGCTGAGGCTGGTCTTGAACTTGCAATCCTCCTGCCTCAGCCTCCCAAATTGCTGGGATTATGGGCATGCTCACTATGCCTGGCACAGATTAATTGTTTTCTTAATTTCTGGATTGTTTATTGTTAGTGTATAGAAATACAATGGATTCTGAAAATGCTTATATCCTACAACTTGTCTTTACTCATGTTTTAGTCCCAATAAATTTTGGTGGATTCTTTGGGCTTTTCTGTATATAAGTTCATGCTGAATTAGTATGTTTAACAGCTTCCCCATTGGTTCCAGTTGCAGCCAGAGTTGAAAACCAGTGGGTGATTAGATAAGTAGTTCCCATGCAGTTGAAAATGAAGTGGGGGAGACCGAGTAGAAAGAGATCATTTGCATTTCTAAGGAATGTCACTAGTGTCTTCAGAAAACACTCCAGGGCCTGGGAGCTCAGACTAGCCTAGGTACAAAGGAGTTGGACTGGACCATTGCTCTAAATGCCAGCTTCTTCTTTCCTGTAAATTTCAGTTTGGCTGAGTGGTTGGAAGTGTGGCCTACCTCATGTGTATTCTTGGAGTGAGAGTGTCAGCAAAAACCCCTGACCAAACTGATAAGTGTCAATATCCAAAGGACTAAGTCAGCCAGTTAGGCAAACTGTGGTCCTAGAGACCATGGAAAGGAGAAGTCTAGGTCTGTGAGCACCCAAAGGCTTGAGGGTCACCCCCACAAAGGGCAGAGGTTGTCTTCTTGCAGCTCTCTACTGTTAGTTTTATATCCATGGAAGTGTGTACTAGAACTAGCAGGCACCTAGTAATCCTAGAAGGGTTGAAGCATCCTATTGATTCCTTCATTAATTAATTAGCTAGATGAAATCTCTGACACATATCATTTTGTCATTTTATATTTGTATCAAAGTCAAGGTTTCACCTTTTTTTTTTTTTTTTAGTTGTAGATAGATACAATGCCTTTATTTTATTTATTTATTTTTATGTGATGCTGAGGATTGAACCCAGGGCCTCTCACATGCTGGGCAAGAGCTCTATCACTGAGTCACAGCCCCAGCCCACTTTATTTTAAACTACCCTTTGGCAGTTTTGAAGGTCAGCCACTGAAAAGCTTACTCAGTGGATCCACCTGGTCCTAGGTGAATTCCAAGCAACAGAAGAACTTTGTTGACTAAGAAGTTTGTTGACTAAGTTTCTCTTTGGGGCTCCACCCTTCAATTTGTGTTTTGTCTTGGTTTTTGTTTATTCATGGCATCCCCTCCCCTCTCTCTCCCTCTCCCTCCCACTCCCTGCCACTCCCTCCTTCCTTCCTCTCCCCCTCCTTCCCCCTTCCTTCCCCCTCCTTCCCCCTTCCTTCCCCCTCCTTCTCTCCCTCCCCCTCCCTCTCTCCCTTTCCAGTAGTGGGGATACAGTCCACAGTATACATTTTATTTTATTCTACTTGCTTTCCCTTTACCTTAAACTTATACAGGTTTATTTAAATCCGCTAACATTACTCCTTTTTGGGGGACCTGGTGATTGAACCCAGGGGTGCTTAACAACTGAGCCACATCCCTAGCCCTTGCTTTTTATTTTGAGATAGGGTTTTACTAAGTTGCTTAGGGCCTTGCTAAATTGCTGAGGCTGGCTTTGAACTCACAATCCTCCTGCTTCAGCCTCCCAAATCACTGGGATTATGGGCATGTGCCACCATGACCAGCTAACATTACTCAATGTTTAACATTATAAAAATTGTAAAATTGGGCCTGGGATTGTGGCTCAGTGGTAGAGCACTTGCCTAGCATGCATGAGGCACTGGGTTCGATCCCAGCACCACATAAAAATAAACAAAGGTATTGTGTTCATCTACAACTAAAAAATAAAAAATTTTTAAAAATTGTAAATTTGCATTTAGTTAAATTAAATCATTCATGCTTTGACTTTAATTATTTTGGTTCTGGGAATCAAATACTGGAACTCATTCATGCCAAGCATCATGCTCTGTCACAGGCTGCATCCCCCCTCCCTGACAATTGTTTTTATTTTAATGGTATTGAAAGGTAAAGCTTTAGATAACTTAAAAACTGAATAGAGTTAATTAATGAGTTGTCATTATATATCCACATAATTTATAATACAGAATACCAAAACATTGATTATCAGGCAAAACTTTTAGACTTTCTTTGGGTTTTGTTTGTTTCTTTTGGCACTAGGGATCGAATGCAGGGGCACTTTACCACTATATCCCCAGCCCTTTTTATATTTTTTATTTTGAGACAGGGCCTCCCTGAGTTGCTTAGGCTAGCCTTGAACTTGTGATCCTCCTGTCTGAGCTTCCTGAGTCACTGAGATCACAGGCATGTGCCACCACACCCTTTTTAAAATTTTCAAACTTTTTTAAACTTTTAAACTTTTAAATTTTTAAAATTTTTTAAACTTTTTAAAATTTCTAAACAGGTTATATCTCTGGCTGGTGTTAATGAATGTACTTTTCACTTCAAGGAAACATAAAAGAAGGAGCCGGAGTTGTGGCTCAGCGGTAGAGCACTCGCCTAGCATGTGCGCACCCTGGGTTTGATCCTAAGCACCGCATAAAAAATAAATAAAGGTATTGTGTCCAACTACAACTAAAAAATAATACTTAAAAAAGAAAGCATAAAAGAAGCCATCATGGTGTTGTACACTTCAATTCCAGTGACTCTGGAGGCTGAGACAGGAGGATCACAAGATCAAAGCCAGCCTCAGTAACTTAGACCCTGTCTCAAAACAAAGCACAAGAAGGGTTAGGGATGTGGCTCAGTGGTTAAACACCCCCAAGTTCAATCCCTGGTACCAAAAAAGGCATAAAAGGGACGTGTAGCTATAAAAAGTTGTGTTCATAAACATCTGCTAAAATGCTTGTATGTGACAGATAGCTCTCCAATTGTCACCTCCCAGTTCATTAGAACTATTATATCTATTTTTTACTTATAATAATTAGTTATAACTAGTATGGAATACAAAAACAGTTGTGGATATGCTTTTATTTTTCAAAGAAATGGGGTAGTATATTTCTTCCAATTTCTTGGTTTCCAGATCTCTTTACACATAAAATTTAGGAATCAAAAAACCTTTTAATTAAGTGGGTTTTATCTATTAATATTTTCTATGTTAAAATTAAAACAAAAATTTTAAATGCTTATTAAGTCATTTGAAATGTATGAAATTGCTTGTTAGCATAAATATTTTAAACAGTAATTGTATTTTACAAAACAACATTTTTATTGAAAAGAACAGCATGGGGCTGGGGATGTGGCTCAAGCGGTAGCGCACTCGCCTGGCATGAGTGCGGCCCAGGTTCGATCCTCAGCACCACATACAAAGATGTTGTATCCACCGATAACTAAAAAATAAATATTAAAATTCTCTCTCTCTCTCTTTCTCTCTCTCTCTCTCTCTCTGTCTCTCTCTTTAAAAAAAAAAGAAAAGAACAGCATGGTTTCATGTTACTTTGCAAATTTCTTAAATATCTGGGTGAATACAAGACATCTAACTTCTCAGACTGTTGTAATATCCATATCTTCCAGCCTCTAGAAAACTCTACTATGCCTTTGTGAGGGAAATAATGTTAATATTGTTGCGAATTATTTATTTATTTGTTTGTTTATTTATTTATTTATTTTAGAGATGGGGTCTCGCTATGTTGCCCACATTAGTCTCAAACTTCTGGGCTCAAAGGATCTTCCTGCTTTAGCCTCTTGGTTAGCTTGGACTACAGACGTCCCTGCACTCAGTTTATTACAGAATACTTTTGACCTGATAGATTCTCTGAAAAGGGCCTCAGATACCCTCTCCTAAAGTGATTTCCCAGTGTATACCATAATACAAGGGGACAAAAGTAGAGGCCAGAACCTGAAAAGTGATTATCATGATAGTTTATTACACCTGAGTCTGAAAAGAAGCTATGAAATATGTGATCACTTGCTTGCTTTGGTGTTTACTTTTTAATTTTACTCATTAATGCCTTCACTTCAAAATGAAAGATTATTCCTTACTTTATCCATAATCCACCGGGATAACAGAGACTCTGTATGGCCGAATGTTGACTTTGTTATGTTCTTGATTTGTTTTTGTTTTTTTAAAGGGGAAAAACAAAGAACAAAGGTTCATCACTTATGAAAGAGCCAAGGTTTGTGAATTTCATTAATGGATAACCAAGTTTCCTCTCTTAGCATATATGATCCTTTCTTGATAGTGTCTTATCAAGACACCTGGCAACACTTTGATCTTGTTTTCCAAAGATAATACCCTGAATTTAGAAGAAATTTTTTTTTGTGTGTGTGAGATTTTTGTTTGGTTTTGTTTTGCACTGTACCACTGACCTGTATCCCAACCCTTTTAGGATAGCTTGGGACACTGAGACAGGAGGATGACGACAAGCCCTAGCAACTTATTGAGGCCCTAAGCAATTTGGGAGACTTGAATAAGGAAGATAAAAGGTTGAATATACAGACAAGGACCAGACCATGTATAAAAATAGAGCTGCAGTCAGATGTCATGCCACATGTCTGTATTTCTTTTTTTTTTTTCTTTTTTTTTATTGGTTGTTCACAACTTTACAAAGCTCTTGACATATCATATTTCATACATTAGATTGAAGTGGGTTATGAACTCCCAATTTTACCCCAAATGCAGATTGCAGAATCACATCGGTTACACATCCACAATTTTACATAATGCCCTATTAGTAATTGTTGTATTCTGCTACCTTTCCTATCCCCTACTATCCCCCCTCCCCTTCCCTCACATCTTCTCTCTCTACCCCATCTACTGTAATTCATTTCTCTCCTTGTTTATTTTCCCATTCCCCTTACAACCTCTTATATGTAATTTTGTATAGCAATGAGGGTCTCCCTTCATTTCCATGCAATTTCCCTTTTCTCTCCCTTTCCCTCCCATCTCATGTCTCTGTTTAATGTTAATTCTTTTCTTCCTGCTCTTCCTCCCTGCTCTGTTCATAGTTGCTTTCATTATATCAAAGAAGACATTTGGTATTTGTTTTTTAGGGATTGGCTGGCTTCACTAAGCATAATCTGCTCTAGTGCCATCCATTTCCCTGCAAATTCCATGATTTTGTCATTTTTTAGTGCTGCGTAATATTCCATGGTGTATAAATGCCACATTTTTTTTATCCATTCATCTATTGAAGGGCATCTGGGTTGGTTCCACAGTCTAGCTATTGTGAATTGTGCTGCTGTGAACATCGATGTGGCAGTATCCCTGTAGCATGCTCTTTTAAGGTCTTCAGGGAATAGTCCGAGAAGGGCAATAGCAGGGTCAAATGGTGGTTCCATTCCCAGCTTTCCCAGGAATCTCCATACTGCTTTCCAAATTGGCCGCACCAATTTGCAGTCCCACCAGCAATGTACAAGTGTACCCTTTTCTCCACAACCTCGCCAGCACTTGTTGTTGTTTGCACATGTCTGTATTTCTAACTACTCAGGAGGCTGAGGCAGGAGGATCACTTGAGCTCCAGAGTTCAAGACCAGCCTGGTCAACATAGCAAGACCCTGCCTCAAAAGAACAAACACAAACAAAACAAAACCCACACAGAATTCTGACATAAAGTCTGCAAAAGCCAGCCTGAAAAAACAGCCCCTTATCTACTACAAACTGCCCTCATGCCAGCCTGCTGTATAAGGCAACCTGTGGGAAGCCTGATTGCTATCTTTAGTAACAATTCATCAAACCAAACAGTGACTTCTGCCAGCCTCAGTTGGCCAGGATTTGATAAAGAACTGACAGCTTTCCGAATTTTTGTTCCTGTCTCCAATTTGGGACCAAACAGAGAAAGTCACACATGCCTCCTAATCATGTCATTGGGATGCCCAGCTTCTACTTCCAGCTTCCCCATGCCAGCAGCCTCTAGCCAAGGCACATCAAAGCCTTCCTTTTTTCTACCTCTTGGGATGGGGACTGACTCCCTGCTATAGCAAGCTCTGAATAAATTGCCTTTGTACCTCTCATTTGGTTGGCCTTCATTTATCCCACACAGGAATTCCAGAACATTTACAGATCCTGTGGGTGAAACTAGGTACAGTTTCTTAGATATGGTATTCTTCCCTCAGAATAGCAAATACTAGAAGCTTTTAAAATTCCAGTCTGTGCTGGGTGCTGTAATCCTGGCTAGTTTAGAGGGTGAGGTAGGAGGATTACAAGTTCCAGGCCAGCCTGGGCAATTTATTGAGATCCTGTGTCAAAATAAAAAGGGATAAGGGTGTAGCTAGTTTAGTTCCCCCCAAAAAAAGTCCAATCTGAGAGATACGTTATGAAAATTTCCAGACAGAAGTTGCCTTTGTGGCTTTAGCATTTATTCTATACTGTATTATGATTTTATATTTGCAAAAGAAATATAAGGAGGTTTAGCTTGTTAGCCCTCTTGCCGCACCTATGGAAATTATCAGGTAAGCCGGGCAGGTGGCAAAACCTGTAATGCCAACTGAGGCAAGAGGATCAAAATTTCAATACCAGCCTCTGCAACTTACTTTATATATATATATATATATATAATATATATAAATGGGGCTGGGGGATATAGCTTACTGGTAGAATGCCTTCGTACCCCACATACACTAAAAAGGAAAGAAGAAAGAATTATGTCCATCTAACAAGTCTAGACCTTTTTTAGAATTTTTTTTTTTTTTTTTTTTGGTGTTGGGGACTAAACCCAGGGCCTTGAGCATGTTAAGCACCACTCGACCACTGGACTACATCCCTAGCCCTGCAACTGGGTGTTTTCCATATACTTTCACAGCTTTTGAGCTATTTTATTGTTGTCAAATTATTGAAAACTGACAATACAAATGATCGGACTAATGATTTTGTTCATAGAAGTGCAAATGATGGGCTGGGGATGTGGCTCAAGTGGTACCGTGCTCGCCTGGCATGCGTGGGGCGCTGGGTTTGATCCTCAACACCACATAAAAATAAAGAGGTTGTGCCCACCGAAAACTAAAAAATAAATATTAAAAAATCTCTCTCTCTTTCTCTTTAAAAAAAAAAAGTGCAAATGAACTTTGCCCAGTTGAATGCAATTGATTATCACCTTTTGAATATTGGCCAATTTTGCATCTCTATTTAATTTTTTTCTGATCTCCCATTGCTTATGCATGTGGCTCTTTTGAATAATTTTAACATTTTATTGTTTTCCCCATTAAATAATGAGCTAAATAAAATGTTCAACAGGTGTTCATTGAAGAAGATGGGGCGGGGGAATTCCCTTCTCCAAGCCCATTCTCCCTGTCCCCCCTTTTCCTCTCTCCTTTTTTGGTGGTACTAGGAAATTGAACCCAGGACTTGGCACATGTACAAGGCAAGTGCTCTACCTTCAGCTACAACTCCAGCCCCCTACCTTGGCCTCCAAGCTGGAATTATAGGCAGTGCCACTGCACCTAGAACATTATTTTTCTGATGAAGGCAACAAGGTCCAGAAAAGCAAAGTGTTAGTGATGCCTTTTCTTTTCCTTTTTCTAGTTAATTCATACTTATCAGCCCTAAATCTAGGTGGCACTTTTTCTCTCCAGATTCCAAATGTAGGTGGAATTTTATGCCTCATTTTTTTTCCATGCCTTATTTTATATCATACAGTTTCAGCTTTTCCTGGCACCTGGCATATAGTGGACAGTTGGGTAGTTGATGGATGATTTAATGACTATATTCTTAAAGTAGAACACACTTTTTTCATAGTTTTTATTATATTTTATAATTATGTATTTTGTACATAAACCCTTTATGGGTCATATTTGCCTTTGTGTGCCTCTTGTGTTCATAGTGCTGTACCTTGGACATGTGTCCGTGCTGGCTAATGGTGGATGTGGCACACATTGACACATAGCTAGCTAAGTGATGGGCCTGGAGACAAGCAGAATTGGGTTCTCCTGGCTTCTGTTTCATGTGTCTTGAAGTGCCATATTTGAGTGATCTCAAGGTCTGTGGGTGGTGGGGGGATATGAGAGGTAGGTGCACACAGTTAATATTCATTTGTTCTGTAAGAAATTCTGGGAGTCAGCTGTCATCTTTGAATAGGACTATGAGAACAGAGTAACCATATATTAGCCAAGGAGATGCTGCCCTGCCCAGGTTTGGGACACTGGGTAGCCGCAGTAGTGCACACCTGTAATCCCAGCTACTTGGGAGGCTGAGACAGGAGGATCACAAGTTTGAGAGCAATCTCAGCAACTTAGCAAAACCTTGTCTCAAAATAAAAAGGGCTGGGAGCACTGGGGTTGTGGCTCAGCAGTAGAGCACTTGCCTAGCACATGCAAGGCCCTGGATTCTATCCTCAGCATCATAAATAAATAAATAAATGGTATTATGTCAACTACAGCTAAAAAAAATATTTTTTAAAAAGGGGGGGGGGCACTGGGGATGTAGCACAGTGGTAAAGCACCTCTGGGTTCAATTCCCAGTATCACAAAAAAGCAAAAGGAAATACCTTTTTATTTCCATTGGCCCTTTCGTGTGCTTGCTCCTGCCCCAGTAAGACCCAGTCTTTTGCTTTGACCATGTGTGATGGTAAAGGGCTAGGCCTTTTGTAAACTTTGGGGGTTTCAGTGAATTCAGGGACATTTAGCTTCCCAGATATGAGTGAGGTTCCTGGGGCCTCTGAAAAAGGTTTACAGAGCCTAAGTAGAGACACATGAGCTATCTGTTGTCTGTTTATCTTTCTTAAAAAATTGGCTCTGAGTGTTCATGTGGCCCACACCCCCAGCTTGGGTGACTTTGCAGCTGCCAAGGCGTCCAATATCCTTGCTGGGCACCCACAGGCAGAGGCCCACCTGGTACCAGGCCTGTTGCATTCCGGCACTGGTAAATGGTAGGTACTGTTTCCCTGTTTTGTTTTGTGATTGAAACAAGGTCTTGCTGTTTTGCCCAGGCCTCAAACCTCTGGGCTCAGGCGTTCCTCCTGCCTCAGCCTCCTGAGAGCTGGGACTATAGGCCCTCACAAATGTACCTAGCCTGGGCATGGGCTCCTTGTTATCAGTAATAATACAGCTGGCCTTCCCTATCTGCAAGGTATGCATCTGTGTATTCAGCATGGGTTTATTTTATTTTTTTTAAATCATATCTGTACTTAACACATAGAGATATTTTTGGTCTTTTCTAAATAGTATAAGAACTATTTACATAGCACTTACATTATTAGATATTATATAAGTAATCTAGAAATTTAAAGTATATAAGAGAATGTGTTTAAGTTACATGAAAATACTACATCATTTTATATGGCATTGAGTTTTGGTATATAAGGAGGTTCTGGAACAAATCTCCAAGGATGTTGAGGGATGACTGTGTTTGCTATCTTGGTACTACAGAGATAAGGCCTAAAAGAAATAAGGCATAAAAGGCCTCCCAGTTCTCAGTCTGCATGTTGCATGGGGCCACTTTGTATAAGGCTTTCTGGTTCCTAAGCATGTTTTCATCCATTATCAAAGGTAAGTTGGCAGGTTACTATTTCCTGTTTCTTGCCCACCTAGCCAGTTTCCCACTGGTTCTCAGAAGGGAGGACATATACTGGTGGCTACTTGAGCTTTTCTTCTTGCTGGTGATTTAGGTCAGGAGTTGGGGGGTTGAGATAGAATTATCGTTGACTCAGAAGCCTTTGGTTTTTGGTGGGCCTCATTGTCCCTATCCTCCTGGGCCCACTCATAGCAGACAGTTGATTCATTGAATTTTCTTCCTAAATCATGAATGAAGCCAGATGCAGGGCATCTGCTCAGAAAGTTTACACATTCTCCAAAGCCCCACCTGACCTAGGGAATACAGCATCCCCACCCCCCAATTCTTTCTAGGTTTTGTCCTAGAGGAGCCTGCCTATGTCCTCACAGCCCAAGTTGAGCCATAGTCACAGTCCCCTGACTACCATGAGACCTGTACACAAGGTATATTTTACTTTCACATCTGGCATCATTTGATTCTGGATTTAATAGGAAAATGTCACAGCAGGGTATTTATCATGATTATTTTGTTTGTTTTTGAGATGGGGGTCTTGCTATGTTGCCCAGAGTGGCCTGGAACTCCTGGGATCAAGCAGTTCTCCTACCTCAGCCACCAAGTACTTGGAACCACAGGAGTGTGCTCTGGCTCCCAGCTGACTTAGCTCTATTTTTCAGTGGTGAAAATACTCAAATTATTATATTTAAATATAATATTATATATTATATTTTGTATAATATATTATATATATATATATTATATTTGTTGTGTGTGATACACTCACACACACACAAATAGGGGTTTCAGTTTGGGGCACTGTTGACATTTTGGGCTGGATAAGTTGTGAAGGGCTGCTATAACCACTGTAGGATATTCCACAGCTTCCCTGACCCCTGCCTACTAGATGCTAGGAGCCCCTTCTCCCCATTCTGACAATCAAAACTACCTCCAGACACTGCTAGATAGCTTTTGTTGTTGTTGTTGTTATAAATGGACAGCATGCCTTTATTTGTTTATTTTTATGTGGTGCTAAGGATCAAACCCAGTGCCTCACATGCGCTAGGCAAGCACTCTGCCACTGAGCTACAGCCCCAGCCCTGTTAGATGGCTTTTGAAGATCAAAATCATCCCTGGTTGAGAACTGGTACATTAAGTTGTAGGCATTAGAATATTTTTGAAGATTGTTTATTTAGTGGTCCTGGGGATTGAACCAAGGTCTTTGTGAATGCTTTCTGCTACTGAGCTACACCCCAGCCCCAAAAGACAATTATTTAAGTGAGAAAATTACCAAAATTAGTGAAAGTAGCAATATATAAAAGTCTCCATGTAGATATAGGAGCTTGAGTATTAAAATCTAGAAGGAAGTTGATCAATGTTTGCTGCCCACCCCGCTTCTGTCTTTTAGTGCTCGGGATTGAACCCCACTGGAGATAGAACCCAAGGCCTCACACTTGCTGGGCACGTTCTGTACCACTGAACTACATCCGTGCCTTGACAGATGTCTGAAAAGATGTGGTAGAACAAGACAAAGAGCTCAGACCTTGAGGTAGAGGCCTGGGTTATTGTCCATTGTGCCACTACTTGGGCAGTGACTGGGAAAATGGCTTGATCTCTGTGGCCTCTTTCCTGAGGAGTAGGTTCTGTTTAATCTTTGACTTGATGCTGGTAATGATTCTGAGTTTTCCCCTTGCCCTCGAGCTGCCATCCTTCCATTCATCCATATACACTTGTATCATTTGCTTCTGGACCTTTTTCTGTCAAACAAGTACCATACCCACCCACCAGTGGTAGAGCCAGACAGATGCTCTACCCCTGAACTACACCCCCAGTCCAACCACCCTGATTTGATCATTACACACTGTATACATGTATTAAATAATCACACTGTACCCAATAAATTTGTAGGATTAAGACAAAAATAAAAATATATCCCAGTGGGAGAGCCAGTGCAGCCTCCAGCTGTGCAGGGTGCCTGAGGCCAGTGAGCATCTGAGACAGGAAATGCAAATTCTGAGAGTGGGGTGGTCCATGCCTGGTTTTGAAGGCTGAGTATCCCTGTTATGGCCAGCCTCCTTCCTGGCCTCTTCCTTTCTTCCCCAGGACAAGTTGGTTATTCATTCTCCTGTTTATTTTTTATTTCCTATGCATGTAGGAACCCTATGAAATTGCCAGTATTGTTTTTGCCCTACAAAATAAAAATTTTATTTGGCTTAACCTGATATTTTGTGTAAACTCACATATACAAATACTTGCTAACTAGAATTACCCTATTCCAACTATTCCACAGACGTTTTTGTTTAGTCTCTTGGACATCTTTTTTTTTTTTTTTTTTTTTAAGAGAGAGACTGAGACAGAGAATTTTTTAATATTTATTTTTTTTAGTTTTTGGTGGACACAACATCTTTATTTTATTTTTATGTGGTGCTGAGGATCGAACCCAGCGCCCTGCCCATACCAGGCGAGCGTGTTACCGCTTAAGCACATCCCTAGCCCTCTTGGACATCTTAATACTGATACACAACAAAACTCTTATTCTGTTTAATGATTTTATGTGTATCCAATTGTATGGATATATTTTTATTTTTGTTTTAATTGTACAAATTTATGGGGTACAGTGTGATAATTTAATACATGTATACAGTGGGTAGTGATCTAATCAGGGTAGTTGGACAGGAGGTAGAGCTCAGTGATAGAGCATCTACCTAGCATGTGTATGGCCCTGTGTATATCCCCAGTACCCCCCTCACACACACACAAAATCAGGGTCATTGACATTTCTTATAAACATCTAAAAATTATTTGATTAATACATAGTGTATATAAGTATGAGGAACAGTGTGATATTTTAATACTTGTGTACAATGTATACTGATCAAATCAGGGTAATTAAGATTTTTATTTTATTGCTTTGTGTTTGAAGCCTTAGAATTCTTCTCTTCTAGTTATTCATAAAATATATAATAGGTTCTTATGAATTATAGTTTCCCCACTGATCTATGGAACACTGGGACTTATTTCTTATGTTTTTTTTTTTTTAATCCAATCTCCACCTATCCTTCCCACCTTTCCAGCCTCTAGTAATCACTGTTTTACATTCAGGTCAACATTTGCGCTTTTTTTTTTTTTTTGTAGTGCTGGAGGTTGAACCCAGAGGGCCTCACTCACTGGCTCATGTTAGTAAAGTGCTCTGTACTGGCTCATGTTAGTAAAGTGCTTATTCTTTTTTTTTTTTTTTTTTTTTTTTTTTTTTTTTTTTGAGAGAGGAGAGAGAGAGAGAGAGAGAGAGAGAGAGAAAATTTTTTAATATTTATTTTTTAGTTCTCGGCTTACACAACATCTTTGTTGGTATGTGGTGCTGAGGATCGAATCCGGGCCGCACGCATGCTAGACGGGCGCGCTACCGCTTGAGCCATATCCCCAGCCCTAAAGTGCTTATTCTGAACCACACTTCTAGCCTGCATCAACTCTTTTCTTTTTTTTTAAGATAGGGCATTTTTTAAACCATTAATTAACTAATTAATTAATTGTGTTGCTGAGGATTGAACCCAGTGCCTCATACATCCCAGGCAGGTGCTCTATCATTGAGCTACAACATGCATCTTTCTCCATTTGAATTATTTCAGTTAACATAATGTTCTTTAGTTCCATCCATTTTGCTGCAAATGATAGGCTATCATTTATTTTGATGGCTGAATATTATTCCATTTATGTGTGTGTGTGTGTGTGTGTGTGCGCACGTGTATGTATGTATGATATATATGTGTGTGTGTGTGTGTGTATGTATGTATATATATTTATACACACACACACACCACTTTTCTTTATCCGTTAATCCATCAATGGGTCCATAGGCTGATTACATATAGTAGTTATTGTGAATGGTATAGCAATAAATAGGTAGGTAGATAGATTTTTTTTTTTTTTTGTACTGGAGATTGAACTCAGGGGCACTCAACCACTGAGCCATATCCCCAGCCCTCTTTATTTTTTATTTTGAGACAAGGTTTCACTAAGTTGCTAAGGCTAGCTTTGAATTTGCTATCCTCTTGCCTTAGCCTCTAGAGCTGCTGGGATTACAGATGTGTGCCAACACACCCAGCTAGATGTACCTTTTGTGTGCCAATTTCATTTCCTCTGGATATATACCTGGGAGTGGATAGCTGGATCATATGGTAATTCTATTTTTATTATTTTGAGGAATATTTATACTGTTCTTCAAAGTATATGTTCATCCCCAACAGTCTATAATAGTTATGTTTGTTTGTTTGTTTTTCCTGTATTGGAGTTGTTCTACCACTGCATGAAATCCCCAACCTTTTCACTTTTGAGAGTCTTGCTTAGTTGCCTGGGCTGACCTAGAACTTGTGATCCTCTTGCTTCAGCTGTGCAAATAGCTGAGATTTTAAATATGTACCACTTGCCTGGCCAGGACATATTTTTTTACCTCAGTTCCCAGTTGGCATTTGTCTAGTCAGTAGTGGGTCATTTAGTTTGTCATGTGTGTCCAATGTAAGAATCTTTTGTATGTCAAATGCAGTCTCTTTTTTCATTATTTTTATTGGAAATTTTTTTCTTTATAATATGAACAATTGAAGCCATGTGACCTGATTGAAGGAACTGATCTGCCACCTCCTGTCACTTACTAGTTCTGTGGCCTCAAGAAAATTCTTCCTAAAACTATATTTTCTCCCTTTTAAGTCAGGATCAATGCAGCCTGGACAGCAACATTGTGTGGAATGCAAGATCATAAAACTTGTCAAAGAAATGGGTTGGTATCTTTGTTGTTATTGGAAGGAATTGCTGTGATAGTTGTCATGCTGAGGAGATAGATTTCCTGAAAATTTTTAGATATATGTTGAGAGCCACAGCCGAGTCGGAATGGCCCCTGGCATTTTGCCAGAAGTAATGGTTGAGAGGCAAGCCATTAAGATGATGCTGGATTGATTCAATTGTATATTAGACCTTTACACCAGTAATAGGGCGCCTCCCATGGAGTTCTCTCAGAGTTCTGGGAGAATTGATTCTGGGAGAATTGGCCCGTGGATCCCAGTGGATGGAGTGTATTCCCGGGAAGTGTGTGTGGAGTGCCGGTGTGTGTTCGGGAATGAAGAGTTGCTGTTTGAACCTACAAGGCTTTGTGGCGGCTCGGTTATTTGTGCCCAGACAGACTGCGGCAGATATACTTTATTTACTGAGTATATTCTTGTAGGAAACTTACTAATGTAAATATTTACTTTAAAATAGTTTGTAAGCCAGATCAGCCCATCGGCCTGTTCCATGAGGTCTTCCTGAGAATGGAATAGGACAGTTAACTCTTGGATGGAGGACTGGCCCTGGGGAGTTCTAAGGGGTCTGGCAAGTCTCAGGGAAGATCCAGGAAAACTTCAGTTTGCTCACTAGGTTGTGGCCCACAATTCTGTGCCAAGGGGAAAGAAAGGAACCCAACTGAATACCATCTGCTGGCAACAGTGACCTCAGCTGCTCGGTTGCAGTGGCCAAAGTTCCTGAGCCAGAGCTGAGGCCCGTCTTCTCCATTCTCCCCTGTGGGGCATCCCTCCAGGATACAGCCACCCACCCTCTATGTGTGTCCTTTTCTAGGTGGTGATCTTGGACCTCCGTGAACCAAAACTGAGTTGGAGCTACCAGGTGCTGCCTGTGCCATGGACTCTGAGGTCAGACTCCTGAATTCTTTTGGAGGAATTATTGGAAAGGGGACGTTAGAGGGTTGAGTGTAGGCTTGTTCTTCATGCATTTGTCTGTGGGTGCTGATCTAGCCTGACCCCAGTTCCCATCTGACATCTCTGCAAAGGGGAACCACAAATCTACAACAGAATTACCATTTCAACATCCCTGAGCCTATCGTCAGTACCCATGGTGCCTGAAAAGTCTTGTGTTAGTTGGCTTTCTGTCACTGTGACAAAATATCTGAAAAATTCAACTTAAAAGTAAGATTTATTTTGACTCATGGTTTCAAAGTTTGATTCCGTAGTAACTTGGCACTGTTGTTTCTGGGCTTGTGATGAGGTAGAACATCATGGCAGAGAGAATGTGATACAACAAATCTGCTTACCTCTTTGCAGCTGGAAAAGAGAGAGAGAGAAGGGAGCAGGGAACAGGATATACCCTTCAAAGATACATCTTCGAGTGGCTGCTTCACCAAACTAGGCCCTACCTCCTAAAGTTTCTACTACCTCTCAAAAAAGCACATTAAGTTTTGAATCCATTAATGGATTAATCCACTGATGAGCTCAGAGCCACCATGATCCAACCACCTCCCACAGGCCCCACCTCTGAATACTGCTGCATTGGGAACTAAGCCATCAACACAAGGACAACACAGAACTTTTGGGGGGCATTCTAAATCAAAACCATAGCAGGTCTCAGTATGTCCTTGTTGAATATCCTTTCAGAAGAATGGGAATTGTGGGATTTTTCAGGTTGATAACTGGAGAGCCCACTACCTAGTGGGCTCTGGAGAGATGTCAGTTGCATGAACAGAAGAGATTTCAGAGCTCCCACTCGTCCCCAAAAGGACCAGTTATCAGTGTGGATAGTTTATTCTATGTTGGTGCCAGGTGAACTTGCCCATTGTGTCTTCCAGTCCACCACATTTACTTCCTCTCCTATATTCTTTTTTTTTTTTCTTCCCCAGAGTGCAAGGAGTAGAATTTATCCAGATTATATCTGGATAAATAGAATAGAAACAGAACTCTGGCAGGGACAAGAAAGGACCCCAATAAGTGTTGCCTTCTCTCCCATATTCTTGAGATGTCTTCAGGTTAAAACACAACTGCCACATCCTCCTTGCATAGCACCCTAGACAATCTTTCCTCTCATAAGGTCCCACTTTTCCTTACACCCTTTCAGGATAGGAAGGGTGAATGTCATTACTCCTACTGTTGTTTTTTTCTTTACCTTCAGGGTGAAAAAGCTGAGACACTGAAGGTTACCCAGTGTTTTACAGAGTTGGGGTTCTCACTGAACCACTGAGCAAAAATTTTCTCTTACATTTTGGGGTTTGGTCTTTCTGTCCCTGTCAGAACTTTCATCCTATTGTAGATACTTTGACTTTCTCAGATATTTTCCCCCACTCCAGAATTTTAAAAATTATGGTAAGATCCCATAATACAAAATTAGCCATTTTCACCTTTTTTTTTTTTTTTTTTTTTTTGGCAATTGGGATCGAACTTAGGGCCCTCGACCACTGAGCCACATCTCCAACCCTATTTTGTATTTTTATTTAGAGACAGGTCTCACTGGATTGCTTAGTGCCTTGCTTTTGCTGAGGCTGGCTTTGAACTTGCGATCCCCTTGCTTCAGCCTCCTGAGCCACCAGGATTACAGGCGTGCGCCATCATGCCTGGCCTGTCTTCACTATTTTTAAGTGTGTGATTCAGGGTCATTACATGCATTGTTGTTGTACAACCATTGCTACCATCCAGCTCCAGAACATTTTCATCTCGCTCAACTGAAACTGTCCCCATCAAACACTAACTTAACTCCTCCCCGATAGCTACCATTCTACTTTCTGTCTCTGTGAAGGTCTCTTCAAGGACCTCATATAAGTGAAATCATACAGTTTTTATCTTTTTGTGACTGGCTTATTTCACTCAGCATTCTTCTTTGAATTTATTTGCAGTACTAGAAATCAAACTCAGGCCCTTACTGGGGCAAGTATTCTACCACTGAGCTGCATCTCTCTTTTAATCTTTTTTTTTTTTTTTTTTAAGATAGAGTGAGAGAGGAGAGAGAGAGAGAGAGAATTTTTAATATTTATTTATTTTTTTTTAGTTCTCGGCAGACACAACATCTTTGTTGGTATGTGGTGCTGAGGATCGAACCTGGGTCGCACGCATGCCAGGCAAGCGCACTACCGCTTGAGCCACATCTCCAGCCCTCTCTTTTAATCTTTTATTTTGAGACAGAGTCTAAGTTGCTGAGGCTGGCGATCTTCCTGCCTCAGGCTTCTGAGTAGCTGGGACTACAGGCATGCACCACCATATCTGGCTTGAGATATATATATGTTTGTAAAAACAAATGAGACTGGTTTCACTTTTTGTTACTCTTATTTAGTGTTCTTTTTGCCAGGTTTGAACACCAGATTTATTCTAATTTATCAAATGCATTGGAGGTTTCCGTCTTTTTCTCTGCATCAGAACTGATTCTATATCATAAGAATTATTTTTACTTCATTTGCTTCAGTTATGTAAACTATATAGCAGAATTTCCTAAGTGTTCCTCATTTCTCTCAATATATTTTTTCCTATGATCTAAAAAGATAAATATTAAATTCCTTCTTCAACTTTTATTACTGGAAGATTTAAAAGAGGTATAGTTCCATAGTTGGCTTGTCACAAGCTCTGTTTGTTCATGGAATGAAATAAATTCTGTTTCCCAAACTACTTCCTTTTTCATGGCACTTGCCCGTCCTCTTGGCTTTTCAGCTCACTGCAACTAAACATTTCCAGATCCCTCGTTCTCTAACATGAAATACTTCCCTTTCCTTTGCCAGCCATCTCTCTTCATTTTATGTAATAAAGATTATAGAATGTATTGGATAACTTGATCTAGCATGGCCGGCAGCTGCTGTGCCCCCACATTCAGGCTTCAGATTCTTGTTTACCAACTCTGGATCAAAAGGTGGTCCTTGGGCAAAGACCACCTTTTTTTTTTTTTTTTTTTAAGAGAGAGAGAATTTTAATATTTATTATTTTTTAGTTATCGGCGGACACAACATCTTTGTTTGTATGTGGTGCTGAGGATCGAACCGGGGCCGCATGCATGCCAGGCGAGCGCGCTACCGCTTGAGCCACATCCCTAGCCCCAAAGACCACCTTTATTAATGTCCTTGGGCTGCTGAAACAAACTGGGTGGCTTTTAAGGACAAGAGTTTAAGCTGTGCATGGTGGCACACACCTATAATTCCAGTAACTCCGGGAGTTGAGGCAAGAGGATCATCATCAGTTCCAGGCCAGCTTCCACCACTTAGCAAGGCCCTGTGTCAAAAAATAAAAAGGGCTAGGGCTGGGCGAGGTGGCTCACGCCCAGAGGCTCAGGAGGCTGAGACAGGAGGATCAAAGCCAGCCTCAGCAATTTAGCAAGGCCCTAAGCAACTCAGTGAGACCCTTTCTCTAAATAAAATACAAAATAGGACTAGGAATGTGGCTCAGTGATTGAGTGCCCCTGAGTTCAATTCCCAGTACCAAAAAAATAATAATAAAACAAAAAGGGATAGGATGTAGCTCAGTGTCTAAGTTCAGTCCCCAGTACCACCAAAAACAAACTCAAAAACCCAGGAGTTTATTCCCTCACAATTCTAGTGACCAGCAACCTAAAATCAGGTCATCATTGCGGTTGCTCCCTCTTTCTGACGGAGATTCTGTCATTACCAGTGATCCTTGGTGTTTCTTAGCTTGGACATGCATCACTTCAATTCTGGCCTCTATCTTCAGGTGGCATTTCCCTGCGTGTCATAGTATATATATTTTACTCCTACAAAGACGCTAGTCATTGGACTTAGGGCTCACTCTGATGAAGTTTCTTAACTTGATTATGTCCAGATGAGATCCTATTTATGGGTACTTGGGGTTAGGACTTGAACATTTTTTTAGTGGAGACACACTTAACCCATGATACTGCCCCGGGGTTCCTTTCTTCTCTTCTAACCAGGATATCTCCTTGTGACAGAAATGGCCATGGTTTTTGAGTTTCTAAGCTGTTTTGTCCCCTCTTGGCCTCATAGTACAGGAATTGTAAGAATTAGATTCAGTAGAACTTTTACATGAAGTTTTGCTTTTATTTGAAAGTAATTCTGAAGAAGTAAAAGCCAAAGAGCAATAATACACAAGTACCATATTTTTTTAAAATATTTTTTTAGTTGTTGATGTACCTTATTTTTGATTTATTTATATGTGGTGCTGAGGCTCAAACCCAGTGCCTCACATATGCTAGGAAAGTGCTCTGCTACTGAGCCACAACCCCAGCCCCTCAATTTTTAAATAAAACCATATTTTATTTAACCTTTTTTTTTTTTTTTTTTTTTGGTGGTGTTGAGGATTGAACCCAGGGCTCATGCATGCTAAGTACTTGCTGTACCAGCAGTTTTATTTATTTTGTCCTATTAAAAAACTTTTCTCAGGGCTGGGGATATAGCTTAATTGGTAGAAAGCTTACCTCACATGCACAAGGCCCTGGGTTCAATCCCCAGTTCCACAAAAAAAAATAAAAATAAAAAAGCTGTCCTGGGAGTTTTTTTTTTTTTTTTTTTTACTTTTCTAATAAATGCTTTTTTTGTGGGGCTGGGGTTGTGGCTCAATGGTAGAGCGGCCGCCTAGCACATTTGAGTTGCTTGGGTCGATCCTCAGCACCACATAAATAATAAAAAGTTGTTTTGTTTTTCTGATGCAAATTACTGAGGACTTAGAGGATTACAATATCTTTTCACCAGCACTTTTATCTTCCTTTGTTCTTACAGCCCCTGTGAATATTTGGCATACATCTGGACAGGTCTTGGAATCCCGAGCCTTCCAGACTACTTATTCCCTCTTTATTTTAGAGCTATGGTTGCTCTGGGCACATAGTGCCACTGATGCTATAGGTACACCTTTATTTTCAAAAACCATCCTCACATGCAGTCAGCATGCTAGAAAGGCCCCTCCTGGCTCCCATAGTGCAGGCATTTGCAGGAACTGCATGTGGCTTAAGTGTTACCAGTACAGATGGACAGTGAATGGGGACTGTGTGCTCCAGCCCCTCCTGGTCAGAGCACTCTGTGGGGTTTTCATTAATTAAGCCTCTAGAAGTAGACCAAGCTAGGCCAAAGGCAATGTTGATCTGTGGTTACCACCCCCCGTATGTATTGAGAGTCTTCTGTTGGCCCAGTATCATCCTAGGCATACAAAAGAGATTATGGAAAAGAAAGAGCTGCTAACTTCTAGAAGAATAGCCAGGAAAGCTGGATTTTATTTGGTGGAGTATCCCTGGTACTTTTAAAAAAAATAATGTAAATACATGGATGGCATCTAAATGATATTTGCCTGAATTCCCTGAATCAGACTGTAGCATAGGAAACTCACCCCAGCCACAGATTTCAGATAAAGCAAAAGATGGACGAATCACTTGCAGAATTGAAGCTCTCTCTTTGGCATCTACAGGAGGCATTGCTGCAGGGATCTTGAATCTACATGAGATTCACCTCTTAGGCCAGTAAGGTTCTTTCAAGACCATCTGTACCCCATAGAACTATCTGCTCAATTACAGGGAGGGCTTCTGGCCCTGGCCTGGGTTCCCAAGAGCCTTCTTAATTCCTCTTTTATCTTAGGTCAGCAATGGTTCAGACCTCAGGAATGAGTACATCACAAACTTGCTGGTGCTTGACTTCCTCCAAAGCTTCTCTGACTGTAAGTTTCACCAAGAGCTGAGAACTCTGGGCCAGGAACTACCTGTGCGAACTTACCTGGAGGGGGAACGTGAAGATGAGCTGCAGACTGATGGCAACCGTGCCAGTCTCTTCATGGGAAGAATAGAGGCAGGTAGGCACCTGGCCCCATCTCCTTTGTGCCAATCCTGGGCTTTGTTGTTACTAGTAACATCTGGGGATATCCATTGCCGGATTTCTGTTCTTGCGACTACAAGGCTCAGGGGTCACTCTAGTTAAACTGGGCTAACTGGGCTGCACGAAATAACCACACAAGAGACACAAATACCTTTTTCTTTGGGATCGCTGTGACGGCTCCTCTGACCTTAAGGGTCCACAGAAAGAGAGAGAGAGCGAGAGCACGGGATGACCCCTTTTATTGAGGAGAAGCTATTTAAATGAGGCAAGGGGTCAGGTTTCAGGGGGCTGAGTCTATCTTCATGATGTCCACTGTCAGAAGGTTGACTGACACCTGGTAGGCCACACCCAAGGGCACAGTAAGAGGAGGGGACACACACAAGGCACTTCCATGGAAGATTCTATCCTAAACAGGGCAAGGGGTTATATTACAAAGGAACAGGTGAGCATAGCTTCACCCACGGGGCTGTAGCAAGACACACCCATTTCTGTGACTGAGCGCCTCAGCACCTAGCTGGAGAGTGTAACTCAGTCACCTGTAAGGTTGGCCTCCCACAATCCATGGGCTAGAAGGGACATTTGGGCTCAGTCTTGACCCATGGAGTTTTAGGCTACTGTATATGTTCATATTATATGGTTTGATCTGTGTTTGATTGCCTCTAGTGGTAATCTACCTTCCTATATTCATCCACCAATATGAAAAGTGTTTTTCCAAGTAATTCTGGAAACCACTGAGCTTTTCCCAAGTAATTCTGGAAACCACTGAGCTGTATTAAATAACCTGAAGGACTCCCCAGTTTGGGTTTATGTAGTTTCAAGAACCAGAAAGCTTTAAAACAGTGGTGCTGGGGTCCCATCTTTAGGCAATCTGATTTGATAGTTCTGGGGCATCACTGGTGTGAGCAAAAGCCCCACAGGTGATTCTACACAGCTCCACACCATCTTGAGCAGGTCCCAATCCATGTATTTAAAGGAATTTTTGTATCCCATATAGAACTTCACATTTTCCCTTTTTTAAATATAAGGAAACTGAGCTAGGGGTATAACTCAAGTGGTTGTCTGGTATACATGAGGCCCTGGGTTGGATCCCTGGCACAAAGGGAGGGAAGGGAATAATTGAAGTATTATGAGCCTCATTTCCAGATGAGGAAACTCAGGCCCAGGGACATATAAAATGACTAGACCCAGTCAAACTGATGGGTATCTCCAAGGCAGGACTTGAGCCAGACCCCTCTTGAGCTTCTTGGGTTGCCTCCCATCATATCAGTGCTGCCTCCTGTTACCTGTTTCCAGATTTTACCATTCTGAACTTTAATCCCTGTGCTCTCTTCCTTGCCTCTATTCTTTTTAATATATATATATATATATTTTAGATGTTGATGGACCTCAGTTTTATTCATTTATTTATATGCAATGCTGAAAATTAAACCCAGTGCCACTAGGCAAGCGCTCTACCACCGAGCCACTAGTGCTGCTTCTGGAGAAAGAGCAAGCTGAGGAGCTCAGGACGTTGGTTCTCAGTAGTGTGCACACAGACTTGACATGAAGAACTTTTTCAAAACGTGCAGGCCTTGAGTCCTACTCCACCGACCCAGGTCAGCTGTTAGGGTGGAAGACTTCCAGGTGATTCTGACCTTGATTAGAATCACTGCCCTGGGACTGAGGGTGTAGCTCAGGGGTGGAGCATTTGCCCTGTTGCTCAAGGCCCTGGGTTCCACCACTAGCACTGCAAAAGAAAAAAAAAAATCCCTGCCCTGAAATTTCCTGTCACCGAGACTCCAGTGCCCTCTGGTGGCTCTGGGGGAGACCAACAACTGATTCTGCCTTTTGCCCAATCTCATCTTAAGTCTGGTGAAATTTAAATGTGGCCAGTGTTTCCCACTAGTCAGGGTATGCCAAAAACTTTCTTTGAGCCTAACCAGTATGTCTTCTGACAGTCCTAAACTGAATAAAAGCATTTGGTCTCTTGGAAAGTTGTAGGAAGGACTGAGGACAGGCATGGGCCCGAATGGGTTCACTCTCAGAAGGTGATACAGCAGTAACTACAACCAGAGTCTGTCTCCTGCGCTTTTCTCTTTCTGCTCTCTACACTGTCCCTTACCTTTAGACAGCAAATCCTGACTTGACCCAAATGGCATTTGAAAAGTAGATTAATGGGGCTGTATCCTGACCTTACTAGTGCTCTGAGAGAACATTGGCCTGTGAATTAAGTACCTGACAAGTTTTGGAGGCAAGGAACAAAAGAGAGACTCTGAAAACCTCGAAACAAAATGAGATATAATTTCTGATGTGGCTGATCTGGTGGATAGAGGGAAGAGAGATGTGTACATGATTCACAAAAATAAGGTGGAAAGGCTTTGGCAAGTAAGTGAGGCACCCATCATTTCTGAGGGAACTATAAGGAGAAGCGGGGACCTTTGCCCTGAAGGGAATCGGGAAGGAATTCATGACTCCAGTGAGGTGGAGCTAGGTCTAGAAATATGGCACCATGTGATTCTTTGGAAATAGGGAAGAGGAAATAGCCATTGATTAAGCAAAAGCCTGAAGATGGGAAAGCCCAAAGGCTATGAAACACAGAAAATGTTTGGGTTTGGCTAGAACATGACAAGAGTAGAAAGAATTAAAGGGAATTGGAAGCTAGAAGATGACTTAACCACTTAAGTAGAAGTGAGCATTGGGAAGGCCCTGAGTAGAGAAGCAGCATTGTATCTTGCTGTGGTGAGGGGCAAGGGTGCAACTCAGTGGTGGACCGGAACACTTGCCTGGTGTGTATATGGCCCTGGATTCCATCCTTAGAGGCCTAATAGGAAAAAGAAAGAAAGAAGACTGAAGGAGGGGCAGATGAAATCCCTAGAGCGCAGAATTTAAGAAGGCTCTCACCCCTGAGGTTGGTAAGCACATTAGACTTCTTACTGCTTCCTTCAGTCCTGCCCAAGTGCTTACTAGGCCCTCCTGTTTCTGAGGAAAATAGACTGAAGGACAATGTTATCAAGATGAGAGCTCAGAGAAAACCCTGACCAGGGTGGCAACAGCAGATAGGAGTTCTCAGATCAGATCTGACAACGCACTGAGAAAGGGTGCAGTGGGAATAGCAGAGACCTCAGGGTAAGCCAGGTTTCCGTCCTGGATAAATAGGAGCCAGAGGGGAGTTGCAAATACAGGAGAAATACAGGACTTAATGAGAGAGATGACAATAGTTGTCATTTATTGATTTTCAGAAGCTAGATACAGGATCTGTTCATTCATTTATGCACTTATTTGGTTTTTGGTTTATTTGCTTTGATTTATTTTGCTGTGCTGGGGATTGAAGCTAAGCATACATTCTACCACTGAGCCACACCCCCAGCCCCATGTAGTTGGTTTTGTTATGTTTGCAGGAATTAAACCTAGGGGTGCTTTACCACAGAGCTGCATTCTCAGCCCCTTTTTACTTTTTATTTTGAGACAGGGCTTAGGACCTCGCTAAATTGCTGAGATTGCCCTCCAACTTATGATCCTCCTGCCTCAGCCTCTTGAGTTGTTGGGATTATAGGCATGTGCCATAATGTCCAGCTTCCAGACAGTTGTGTATTGAGCACCTGCTGTGTGCCTGTGTCAGTTTAAGCGCTGAATATTTAACAGTAAACCAAACTGATTTTCAGGATTATAGGTTTGCTGGGCATGGTATCACATGCCTATAATTTCAGCAACTCACAAGGCTAAGGCAGGAGGATAGTAAATTTGAGGCTAGCTTGGGCAAGTTAGTGAGACCCTGTCTCAAAATAAAATTTAAAAATGGCTGGGAATATAGCATATTGCTTGCCTAGTATATATGAGGCCCTGGGTTCAATCCTCAGTACTAGACCCCTCCCCCTGCAAAAAAAAAAAATTACAGCTTTTAGGGAGTTTATATTCTGGTTGAGGGGTGTCAAACAAATCATAGAATTATGATTAGGGTAATGTGAAATGTGTCAAGGAAGAAAAAGAAAGAGGAAAAGACTGGGACAGAATAAAGGAGGTGAGGAAGGAGCTGTGTTCTGTTGGGGAGTGGCGTTTAGGCAGAAGGGGCAGCATGTGTGGAGGCCAGGAATACTGTGGAGGGACTAAAGTCAGGTAGCAGAATCTTAGTTGGCCAGGTGGGGCAGATCATATAGGGCCTGGTAAGTGATAGAGAAAACCTGGGGTTTTACTTAATGAGGTAAGATTGGGGAGGGGAGTCAGCTCCAACTCTTCGCTGTAAGGAAGTAGGACATATGCTTCAAATTCTCATGGCCAAGAAGTGGCGGGGGGGACTCAAACCTAGTCTGACTGTAAATCTTCCTTCCTAAAAGCTTCTTCTTTTTTTTTTTTTTTTTTAAAGAGAGAGTGAGAGAGGAGAGAGAGAGAGAGAGAATTTTTTTAATATTTATTTTTTAGTTCTCGGCGGACACAACATCTTTGTTGGTATGTGGTGCTGAGGATCGAACCCGGGCCGCACGCATGCCAGACGGGCGCGCTACCGCTTGAGCCACATCCCCAGCCCCCTAAAAGCTTCTAAGATTGACACCTGTTAAGTGTTATACATCAACACTTAACAGGTGATAGCCCTGAAGATTGCTGCCAGGTTCTTCTTTGAGGCCCATGGTGAAGACTGCGAGAGCATGACTGACCCTCTTTGGGGACAGTTCTTGAGTCTGTGTTCAGGGAGAGGCCTGCTTCTGGAGCTGGTCTGCTGTTCACTCAGACCTTTCCCTGGTCCCACAGCCACAGCCAGTCCAGAAGTCACACGGGGGCTCAAGCTGAGTGGAGCCAATATTAGTGAGGACTGTGAGCGCGTGCTGTAGAGGCAGGAGCTGTCCTTCCAAAGCAGACTCCTTTCCTGTGTCGGGTGGGGTGGAGGGGGATGAGAGTATCTAATGGGGCCATTGTCTGAATCGTCTTTGTCCTTATTGCCCTCTGCCTTTCAGATTCTGAAAGTCAAGAAGAAGTTATACAGAACATTGCCCGGCATCTTGCCCAAGTTGGGGATGAAATGGACCGTAGCATCCAGTCAGAACTGGTGAATGAACTGGTGGCACATTTTATGAATGCTGGACTGTCAGAGGAAGTAAGTGAGGGAATACACTATTGCTACTTCTGAGTAAGATGGGCTTTTATAAGTGTCACTGGAGCCACGGCCTGTTCTGTCTCTCATCAGAAGACCAGTGTCCCCTGAGATAGCTCCATGACGGTCTATCTGGAGCTTTGACAAGAGAATTGGGAATGAAGTTAGAGCATGATTGTCTTTCAGGAGAATTTAGTGGAGATTTAGAAAACCTGAACCTTTATAAGTGAGAGGGATAGAAGACTCAAGAAAGATGAACAAAGTATATCTTTTTTTTTTTTTTTTTGTGGTGCTGGGGATAAAACCCAGGGCCTTGTTCATGAGAGACAAGCACTCTACCAATAGACCTATATCCCCAGCCCCAGCAAAATATATCTGACTCTTCCCAAAATAACTTTTTTTTTTTTTTCTCTGTTTTGGAGAGTAAAGATGCCAACACAGGATTTTCAGTTACTTTCCCAGGTATAACAAAAACAGTGATAGTTTAGCCTTCTCCTCTTCCCAACTTCATGGCTATGTTTAGTTACACAGATATTGCTGCTCACATAGACCTATGGGGCATCCAAAGATTGGTGCAGGTCACACCCTAAAGCCTTCAAATAAATACTTGTAGCTGTAGGAGGTGAGAGGAGAGAAAGTTTAATTCTTTTGACTTCTACCAACTGAGAAGGCTGATAACCTCACTACCTTATTGGGCGCCCCCTTCCATGACAGCTGGTCTTCAGTCTGGCATTCTCTCCCCATCTGCTGTTCTCCAGCAGCTGTCAAAGAATACAGAAGCATCTGGCTATGCACTGCCTTGGGACACCTCCCACAAGGGTAATTGTGCATGTAAGTCATTGAGCCTAAGGTCTCTCAAGTCCAGTGGTCTAGTATTTGCCTCTCACCTTTGGTGAGAATGTTCTGCGTGTCCCTTAAGCTAGGATGCACAGTAGTAAGATGGGCCTAAGTTGCTGGAGATAGTTATCAGTCTTTTGAGGTTATGAAAGGGAATGGCTTCAGCTCCTTGTGTTCCATTAAATAACATACAGTGTTCAGTAAATGTGTATTCGGTTAATGAGCATTCCCTGCAGGAAGTAGTCTCCTGTTCCCTTTGCATTGCCTCAAAACTAAATTGTCTATCCCTCTCTCTGTCCTGTAGCCTTAGCTATTCCATCAGTACTTCCTTCTGAGATGCCCCTTTGTACTTACCACCAGGGACTGTAAGAAGAAAGACTATTAGTAAACTGTCTTTATCTCTGCATAGGACAGAAGCAACTGCCTGGACGCCACCCTGAAAGCAGCAATGCAGACTTACCCTAAAGACATGGAGAACGAGAAGACCATGCTGATTATGACCATGCTATTGGCCAAAAAGGTGGCCAATCATACACCATCCTTACTCCATGATGTGTTTCGTGCAACAGTCAACTTTATTAACCAGAACCTATTTGTCTACGTGCGGGACTTAGTCAGAAATGTAAGAATCACTGATGCCAGCTCCTTTCCATTTCCTGGAGTCCCCTGGTCTCTGCCTGCTGCCCATACCTTTTTCCTCAAAGAACCCTAGAACCCAGCAGAGCCCTCTGCTATGGGGCCTCTCTCAGCCCTCCTCACTCTGATCTCCCCGATGATGAAAGCACAAGGAAAGCAGTGACAAGACATGTTGCTGTCGGGAGGGACTATGATTCTCTCACACCATGGAGAGAATCATTGCAGCATGGTGGGCATGAAAGAAAGTGGCCAGAGGGGACCTAGGCTGAGCTTCCTCAGTCTGCCCTCTGCTTCACCTTGTCACAAACATAAGTACAGATTCTCAGAATACATGCGTACAGAGGAGAATGGGGAGAGAAACCAAAAGGAAGAGTCAAAAAGGGTCGGGGGGCAGAGATGATGTGCATTTTCCTGTACACAGAGAGCATACCTGTCACATAACCCAGACATTAAAAGTCAGTCTTCATGACACTGCCTAAGAAGGGTAAGCAAGACATCCTTGAAGACTGATGCTTCAGTTTCATAAACCCCAGTGGAAGATAGGTGGATGTATCTTATTTCAAATTTTAAAACATCAGTGTCTGAAGTTTTTCAACCTGTCAGAGCATTATTCAGGCTTACTTTTTAAATAAAATAGCATCTAACCCTGTGAATAGTTATTGATAGGCCTTAAATGCCTCTGCTGCATGCTATGGTCTTCAGTTATAAAGGAATCTACAAAATAGGGGGTCAAATATGCTGAACTCTTGAAAAGAAAGAAGCCAGAGAAAGTCTCTGAACAGGACTCCCTCCAACCAACAACCATTTTGAGGAATAAGAGGCAAAATGTCAACATTTGTACTGATGGGTACCAAATAGATACAGCTTAAAGGGAACAGTGATCCCTCTGACCTCCTAACATGTCTTAACTGAAGGGATTATGGAGAGGCTTGAATTTACCTCTGAGCCTTTGGAAAGCCTGTGGTTTTGTACTTGCCCTTGTGTAACAGAAGGGAGGGTGCAGGGATGTAGGATTAACAGGATCTGGAGGCACTGTACCCCAGCTTCCCTCCTGTTAAGACACTAGTAAATGTCTTAAGTACTAAATCCTGGTTGTGAATTAAACTGGCTATTCTGACTGGTATTCTTTTCTTGCTTAGGAGATGGACTGAATAGATGACTGCAGAAGCACAACAGGCTAAATTTGACGTTGTGACAGCAGTGTAGCTGCCTCCAGAGAGGAGCCATGGCCACGTAAATAGACATCTTAGAAAAGAGAGGCCCGGAGAAGAGCTCTTTCTCCCTGATTTCAGGATATTTTCAGCTGGTGACCCATTTAGAAATTTCTACATTGATGTATTTTGGACGAAAAAGTCAACTTGCCCACCTTTGAGTGGGTCTCATCTGCCATCTCCTACATGTGTACCTTGTGCCTTTATCTCAACAGCTTACAGGTTCCCATTTGAAAATTACATTGAAAAATAAGTTGTAAGGCAGAAGGGAAAACATACTTAGTGATTTTTGATTTTTTTTTAATTGCTGTTTATTAAGAAGGAGAACTGCACATACCCCATACATATTTAAATTTCTGCTAAAAGCAGGGCACATTATGTTTCCAAGAGAGTGATAAATATAATCTGTGTGAAATCCCAGCCAAATGGCTCAGAGGTTCTGGACCAAGGTGCTGTTCCCAGACCATGGCAAACTTTGGCCTCAACACAGATGTTTAGTTTGATTTCCTTGTGGATTTGGTTTTTGTTTGTTTGTTTTGTTTTTGTTTTTAATATTTTTATCTGTAGATGGACACAATATCTTTATTTTTTTTATGTGGTGTGGCAATTTGAACTCAGTGCCTGACACATGCTAGGCAAGCGCTCTACTACTGAGCCACAACCCCAGCCCAATTTCCTTGTGTTTGAGTCAAGAGAATTATTTAAAAGGTGTCATGGCAATATGAGGGCCCATGTAAACCACTGTGTCCAAAATCAAGCAGCTAAATATATTTTTCCTCTTTCCAAGAAGTCAAGGCTTTGATAACATTTGGAAGCTCATGGAATGCCAGATGTCCTATTAATAAACTTATCATAATTGTTTTCAGCCCCAACCCCCACTGAGTTCATCCAAGCATGGAATCTGCCTCAGGACAGAACAGGCCTCTAGGCATAAAAGAAAAACACTGTTAGATTTATCAGTTATGCAGGTGAAGTGCTTCCTCTTCTGAGAGACATGGTCCAAATAAATACAGGTAACTAACTCACTCAGGTAGAACCTTTCCTTTATGGAAGGAAAAGCTTCAGGTTAGCAGTGGTTCAGAATGGGCCTTTCACACCTGGAAGCCACGGTCTAGGATCCAGTCTGGAAGTGTGGCGATGTGTGTTGGGCCCACATCACTTGTGTCACCTTCAACAGTAAAGTCCTATGTCTGCAAATGTAATGCTTTGGTCTGGATGTGGTAGTGCACACCTGGAATCCCAGCTCTTCTAGAGAGTGAAACAGGAGGATCAGAAGTTCAAGATCAGCCTATGCAACGTAGTGAGACCCTGTCTCAAAATAAATGAATAGGACTGGGATTGCAGCTCAGTGGTACAGCACCCCTGGCTTCAATCCCCACAACCTGGAAAAAACAACAACAAAAAAATGAACAAAACAATGTGATTACTTGGGGGAGGCTTATGGACAAGAGCACAGAGGGACTAATACACAGTTTCTTCTTGACCAGAAACATTTTTTTCTGTTCCTTAAGAGTTTAAATTTGCTTTTGGAAACTACATGAGTTTGAATTCATCATAAAAGAAAAATCTCCTATTTTGGTCAGCATTCAGCACACCACCCTAGGGCTGGGTATCCAGTGTGACCAAAAGGTTACAAATACTCAAGGCAAACAGATGCGGCCTGCAGTATGAAGGCCACCATTTGAAATAAATCTTTAAGTGATGCTATTATTTTGAATGTTTTTGAGTGGGCTTTTTTAAAAATTAAGATTTACATCACAGTAGAAATAGGGTGAATCACACAGATGTCTCCATACACACTCATACATGCAGCAGTCATTACAATTAGACTCATTAGGGGAGAGATTTTTATCCAAAAGAAGCCCTTTGAAAAAAATAATCAAATCTAAACTGATGGAAAAGAAATCTGAACAGCAAGTAATTTCAGACTATTTTCTATCACACTGATGATTCACAAAATCTTTTTTTTTAAAGAGAGAGTGAGAGAGGAGAGAGTGAGAGAGAGAGAGAGAATTTTTAATATTTATTTTTTAGTTCTCGGCAGACACAACATCTTTGTTGGTATGTGGTGCTGAGGATCGAACCCGGGCCGCACGCATGCCAGGCGAGTGCGCTACCGCTGAGCCACATCTCCAGCCCATGATTCACAAAATCTTGACCTTCCACTGTTTCACTTATTATCCTTGGCCACCATTTAATACAGCTCACACAGGTCTTGGTGTCAGTTTTTTCATTCTGTGTCTGATACACTTTCTTGAGTATAGAACAAGGTTAAAAATAGGGCTGGGGATGTGGTTTAGTGGTCAAGTTGCCCTTGAGTTCAGAAAAAGAAATGAGGTATTAATGGACACTTTTAATCTGAAGAGAAAAGTAGAAGACTACAACATCAGGGAAAATAGGACTAGGCAAAATCAATTGTTTGATGCTTGCCAACAGCTCATATGCACAGTACAGTTCTCTTACTAGAAATCATGAAGGAGCAGACCCATTACAGACTCAACAGGGAACATGTATTTCAACCCCCTTTTCATGGGGTAGCAAACCAGTAACTAAAAATGTCAAAAACCAGGGCTGGGGTTGTGGTTCAGTGGTAGAGCGCTTGCCTCACGCAACTGTGACTGTGTGAGGGCACTGGAACAAGGGGACATGTTGCGAAGCTCAACTAATATTTGCAAAAATTACGGCTACCCACACAAACTTTTTTTTTTTTTTTTTACTCCTTAGAAAGTGGAGATTCTAATATGGAAAACACACCTCCTAATGCACCCCAGTTTGGAGGTTATAAGTGATGTCAGGTCTTGGTTCTGGCATGGAGTGTTTTGCTGAGACTTCACATGGATACTGTTGGGTGAGGGTTTGTTCATGGGCTGAAAGTTGAACCTCTTAGTGATCAGATGGCCTCTGGCCCTCTGGCTGATGACTACCACCTCAATTTCTGTGAAAGTGAAGTTGTGTGAAAAGACAAATTGAAAGAGAAGGGATGAAGTTTCTTAACCTATAAAACCTTTTATTTCTCTATAACAGCTCTTAAAATGAGAAAAGTCAAATGTCTACATAGCACACCTTTAGGGAAAAGGGCAAGGATCAGGCATTGCTTTATAATATTGAGGGAATTGGCACAAAAACTGAGAAAAATTAATGGCTGTTGTGGTTCAAATGTGTCACTGGGTTCATTGTTTTGTACAGCAAACCCATGAGAGATGTGACAGAAACACAGGCAAGAGGAGGAATCAGGATGCCTTTGGGTGGGGAATACATGAATCAGGTCAGCAGTGGCATTTCTTTTTTTTTTTTTTAATTTTTAATATTTATTTTTTAGTTCTCGGCAGACACAACATCTTTGTTGGTATGTGGTGCTGAGGATCGAACCCGGGCCGCATGCATGCCAGGCGAGCGCGCTACCGCTTGAGCCACATCCCCAGCCCCTAGTGGCATTTCTTTATCTAAAATATTCTCTAATATTTTATTACTATTACTATTCAAAGCCTACCCCAAGGACCCTGTCTGGATCCCAGTGAACTGGATTCCACCATAAGAAATAGGCAAAGGATGCAAAAATGAACTTTATACAGTTTAGTGAAAATGAGGAGAAACCATTACAATACTTCCCCTTCTGGTCCCACAGAAGCTCTTACAATTTATAGAAACAAAAGCCATGTGATACACACATGAAGTGAGCCTGTGCTGGACAGGCGGGGGCAGAGGTTAATCTGCACTCCCAGCTTCCTTGTTGTCCACCAGGCTGCAGGTGGGTATAGACCTCAGCCTCTACTCTCACTATGATCAAATTTGGGATGCAGAAAACATTATCAGGAAGTTGTCCTTAACTTCAATCTGGTTCACACTAATCCTAAGAGTCCTCCTAAGGCACAAGGCGATTACTGATTCCTGTGGGCTTGGAATTAGCACATTAGAACAGAGAGGTAAGTTGGCATTCTTTAATTCCAGTATTTTTCTCAGGAAACCTTCCCCTGGCTTTTGGTTAACTGATCAGAAATCATGAACAGCACAGTTAAGAGCTCTACACAGAGCATGCACAAGGCCCTGGGTTCAATCCCCAGTATGGGGGGGGGGGTGCGGTGAGGGGGGATGGAGTTCTGCAAAAGGTTGAGGACATAGCACAGTGGGACAGCATTTGTCCAGTGTGCTCAAGGACCTGGGTTCTATCCCCTGCACTGGGGTAGCAAAAAAAAAAAAAAAAAAAAGTTTTACAGAACTAACAAAAACTTTTCCTCTATAGTTCACAAAGAACAAGGGATGACAAACAGGGTAATACGTTTAATTCTGACATTTGTGTCCCCTAAGTAAGTTGGATGTAGGGGCTGGGGTTATGGGTCAGTGGTAGAGCACTTGCCTCACATGTGTGAGGCACTGGGTTTGATCCTCAGCATCAAGTAAAATAAACAAATAAAATAAAGGTATTGTTTCCATCTACAATTAAAAAAAAATCTTTTAAAAAGTTGAATGTATTCTGAATTTTCCTTTAGCTTGGACCTGGATATCATCTAAGACAAGGGACAAGAAGAAGTGGCTTCTACAATCAGCACCCCAAAAAGAGGAAGGGGATTTGAGAAATAAATTTGTTTAAAACAAAGTAGCAAAAAACAGGGACTGTGGTAAGAAACAGTCCTCATTGCAGCTGCTAGAGGAGGAGGATCTGAAATTAAGAAAAGAATAGGGACACTGACATCCTATTACTCAGCAAATAGCAAAGATGCCATTTAGAGAAGTCAATGGAAAACGTATTTATCATTATCCAGAAAATTCACTTGGCCTAACTACTTTAGACCAGTGTTCAATAGCTGGGCAAATAAAGCAGCAAGTAGCCAATTAACATCACACTTCTTCCTTATTCTTGCCTTGTGGAGAATATAGGCCCAAATATCCTAAGAAATTATTTCAGGGGGCTGGGGAGTAACGGAGTGGTAGAGATCTTGCCTGGCATGTACAAAGTCCTGCATCCCATCCTAGTGCCCAATAATCAAACACATAGTAATTTTAAAATAGTGGGAAGGAAACTCAAAATCTTATGTTGTTTCAGCAGGGCATGGTGGCTTTCACCCACAGGCCCAGCTCTCAGGAGGCTGAGGGAAGCACATCACTTGATCCAGAATAATAGTGCCAGCCTGGGCAACATAGAATGAATCTAAAAAGTTAGACAAAAGTAAAAAGCTTTAAAATTTTGTCTTTTAAAAAAACCTAAATAGAGCAGTTAAAAATATAAGCAATAACCAAACACCTTTTGTGTTTGTATGCTACTGAGGAAGAAACCCAAGGTCTCGAACATTACATCAAATGTTCTGCCCCCTCGAATCCCCAGCTAATCCTCAGCCCCTATTTTATTTTATTTTATTTTTTTAATTTTATGGCTACATTGTTCAGGGTTGTCTCAAGCACTCCATCCTCCTATCTGAGCCTCCTATTTTCTCATTCTAATGCCAGTAAAAACAGCATCGGAAAGATATGCTCCATATTTTTAGCTCTGAGAAGCTAATTACACTTAAGATGTGTGTTCCTAATTCAGTGAACATTGCACCTCAATCAATTATTCCTTCTTTTGCCTTCTCTTTGCACTTTGAACACACCTCTATCACTGTATGCAACATGATGCACAACTATTTGCATTTAGTCTCTTCAACTAGGACTGAGCTTAAAAGGACCTATATTTTATTCAATGTTTGTATACTCAGCATCAAGCATGGTGCCTAGCATAGCAGGTGCAATCAATGAAGGCTTATGTATACTAAAATTAATCCCTGATGGGCTTAAAGAGCATTACACATTTCATTCATTAACCTTCAGAAAATCCTTATAAATCAGGCAGATATTACTAGTGATTTAATTAGCAAATTAGAGCTTATTTATAGATAATCCAAAGAATATGTAGGAAAGTGATTTCTCTAAGGCCATGTTGTTAGGCAAAAATAAACATTAGGTCCTGGGGTTGTAGCTCAGTGGTGGAGCTTTTGCCTAGTCCATGTGAAGCACTGGGTTCGATCTTCAGCACCACATAAAATAAATAAGGGAATTGTATCCAATACAACTAAAAACTAAAATAAAAAATTAGTGGGTCATTCTGATTCTTTCTGAAGAGAAAGAACATGAGTTATGCTGAGTGGGGTGGTGCATACCTGTCTATAGTCCCAGCTACTCAGTTGGATGAGGCAGGAGGATTGCTTGAGCCCAGGAATTCAAGACCAGCCTGAGCAATAGAGGGACACTCTGTCAAAAAATAAAAAAATAAAATGAGTTGGTGCTATCTATGATTCCTGCTCTATAAATCAGAACTCCACTTTTGATGATCCACACCGATGCTTAAAAGACACACAGAACTAAGACCCACCCTCATTGGACAGGAAAAAAATCAGTAATTATGATTGAGATTTTAAAATATAAAAAAATTTGATCTATATCACCAAGTCCAGGTTTGATGGATAATGTTCATGGCTGAAGTAATTAGAACAAAATCATGTTTTGCTGTTGGGGACCGCAAATCAAGTCAAGATGGCGCCTGGCAGTTTGCCAGGAGGCGTGGTTTTTGAGGCAATGCCACCGAGCCATTAAGATGATGGGTACTCCTTATTGGCTAATTCCTGTATCTAGATGATGCTAATTGAGTCAAGCTGTGTGTAATCAGTTAGGTATATATACCTCTGCTGTTCCACAATAAGGCGGCTCCTGCTTGGGTGCCCACTACCTTGAGTTCCTGCTCAGTTCCCGCTGAGTTTGCCCGCAATAAAGCAGTTCCCGCTTCAACTTTCAAGTTGCTTGTCACCTCCCGGTTATTTTGCCCAGCCAGATTCCGGCATTTTGCTTTTTTTAATCTTATTTTTCACTTTTTTTTTGGGGGGGGTGTACTGGGGCACTAGACCACTGAGCCACATCCCCAGCCCTAGTTTGTATTTTATTTAGAGACAGGATTTCACTGAGTTGCTTAGTGCCTCACCTTTACTGAGGATGGCTTTGATCTTGTGATACTCCCATCTCAGCCTCCTGAACCACAGGGATTACAGGCGTGCACCACCACACCTGCTCATTTTTCACTTTTTATTTGATGTTTCCGTAAAAATTCTTACATCAATTATCTCAAATGCGATTGTTATAGTTTGGATATGAGGTGTCTCCCCAGTGCTCCTATGTTAATGCAGAAATGTTGAGGTAAAATTATTATGAGAGTTGTAACCTAATTGACCCATCCTGGTTTGAATGGACTGACTGGGTGGTAACTGTAAAAAGGTGGAGCATGGCTGGAGGAGGTGGGTCACTGGAGGCATACCCTAGAAGAGTTAGTTATTCTTTCTGTGATTCCTTCCCCTCTTACTTTTTTTTTTTTTAAAGAGAGAGTGAGAGAGAGAATTTTTAACATTTACTTTTCAGTTCTCAGCGGACACAACATCTTGTGGTGCTGAGGATCGAACCCGGGTCCCACCTAGATATACCTCTTTTTTTTTTTTTTAACATCTTGTGGTGCTGAGGATCGAACCCGGGTCGCACGCATACCAGGCGAACGCGCAACCGCTTGAGCCACATCCCCAGCCCCACCTCTTACTTTCTTGTTCTGCTTCCTGACTCTACCAGCAGCTTTCCTCTGATGGGTCCTTCTGCCATGATGTCCAACCTCATTTGGAGTCCACAGCAATGGAGTCAGCCATCCATCAACTGAGCCGTTGGAAACTGAGAGCCCCAAGCAAATGTTCTGCCTCCAAGTCATTTTTTGTTGGGTGTTTTGGTCATAGTGACAATAAAACTAACACAGAGACCATGCAAAGCAATTCAGTGTATACGGACACTTCAGTGTACTCCCCTTCAGTTTTGGTGTTTCATAAAACAACCTGATTAACTGAAAACTGGCTGGTACCTGCTTGGCTGGAGAACGCCATCTATTTAGAAAAAAACAACATGCAGGGCAGTTTCTACTTTAAAAGTCAACTCATAATAACTATATTTTCTGCTTATTTAGGAGGCACAGCTACAGGGCTCCACTTCTGAGAAAATGAGGCAGCATGAAGGTCCCCCTTCAAACTCTGATTCTTTCAATAAAGTCAGAAAGATGTCAGACATACAGATCAGAATAACAAGCCTGAGTTTATTAGAAGGGATAGGAAAGGGAAAAAAAGGAACAATCTCAAGTGGGAGAGTGGGGCAGCATGCCTCTCCTGTACCTGCTTTATTAGGGGTCCCAGGGAAGTTTCCAGAGAGTCCCACCTAGATATACCTCTTTTTTTTTAACATTCGTTTTTTTAGTTGTAGTTTATTTATTTATTTATATGTGGCGCTGAAGATGGAACCCAGGGTCTCACACATGCTAGGCGAGCGCTGTATCGCTGAGCCACAACCCCAGCCCCACCTCTTGATTTTTGACTGATAGCAGGATGACATCAGACTTTCAAGTCCCCACTGCCATGACAACTCTAGTTCATTTTGGCTCATGCTGACCAGTTCTAATTGGAACATGCTGTTAGGGATTTTATGGTTGGGGAATTATCTTTATCTCTCTTGAGTTCTGGGATCTGGTAAGGGTCACAAAATCTCCCCCTTTAAGGTAATTTGTGTTCCTCTTACCAGAATTAGTTTGGGCCTACATTTCTCCTGCAGTTAACAGGTGGTTTGCTGAGGACTGTATCAAATATATCCTATCCACTGAAGCCAGGCACAGCTAGAGGTAAATTGATTTTCAAAGGTGACAGCATGTGGCTGTCTGCACAGATGGCCCATTTTATGGAATGATTCCCTTTCCCTCATGTTCCCAGTGCTCAACAATTATTGTCCCCTATCATATTCAACTATTTAGCCTGAAAATGTGGGCTTTCTCTTAAGAGCTGTCAATCTCCTTAGAAGTTTTCCTCTAATTTTGCTGAACTGGCTTCTAGAAGAATAGTGAAGAATGCTTCCTGTGAAATTTAAAAGTGAAAACTGTAAAGTACTCCTTTGGATTAAATGACACTGAAGAAAACCCTGACCCAAGTGACAGTACTGAAACCAACTGTTTCTGATCAAAGAAAATTACTCAACAGTATCTACAGACTATTAAGAATGGTTGACACAAATTCTATAAATTTAATTTTTTTAAAGAGAGAGAGAGAGAGAGGAGAGAGAAAGAGACAGAGAAATTTTAATATTTATTTATTTTTTTAGTTTTTTGGCGGAAACAACATCTTTGGTTGTATGTGGTGCTGAGGATGGAACCCGGGCTGCACGCATTCCAGGCGAATGTGCTACCTCTTGAGCCACATCCCCAGCCCTAAATTTAAATTTTTAAGTGTCAAATACATAGCCCAAGAGTTTATAAACTAAATTCATGCATTATTTCTTCTAAGAATAGCTTGTACAAGGTAGCCCCCTCCAAGTACTTGGTGACAATTTTTCAGGTGGAAGAAGTCTTGTATACAAAAACTAATCCAGTTTCTTTGTGGGATTAAGCACATAATTTAAAGAAATTTCAGAGTACAGGAAAAAAAAAACTTTAGTTCATTGGTGATTGTCAATTTGTGGGATTTAAAACGTTTCATTTTTTTGGAGTTGTAGCTCAGTGGTAGAGCGCTTGCCTCATATGTGCAAGGCACTTTGATTCTCAGCACCACATATAAACAAGTAAATAAAAGTCCATCAACAACTAAAACGTTTCATTTTTTTAAAAGCACCCAAATACATATCCTCTGAAAAAAAAAGTATGAAAATTCTGGAATGATCACGTTTGATTACACTACATAATGAAATGTCATTGGTTAGAGAAGTTTTCCTACTTATTCTGTTGAAAGCATTCATTTGTGCACTAATGTTTATATTTAGTTCAGTGGCATTTACTGTAGATCTCATTTTCAAACCTGCACCCATCTTCCTGAAGTGTAAGCACTCAATTTTATTTTTTAAAGGTTAAAAAATTAAAGAGCAAATTTGTTGTTGTTTTTGTTTTGGGGTACCAGGAATTGAATTTAGGGGCGCTTCACCACTAAGCCACATCCCCAGCCCTATTTTGTCTCACTGAGTTGCTCAGCGCCTAGAGCAAATTTTTTTGTTGTTGTTCTTTTTTAAGTTGTAGATGGACACAATACCTTTATTTATTTTTATGTGGTGGCGAGGATCGAACCTAATGCCTCACGCAGGCTGGGCAAGCACTCTACCACTGAGCAGCCCCAGCCCTAGAGCAAATGTTTTTACTAGACTTTTTTCTACTTTATACTTACCAGTTACAGTATTAACAAAGGGCTAGCGTGATCCCTTTACGTGGGGCTTTTCCAGCCCTGCTTACCCTGCTTAATCAGAGGCTCTTCTCCTTCCCGCTCCTTTTTTTTCTTTTTCTTTTTAACAAGGTTGCTGTTATTTGGACCTTTATTTATTTATTTTTTTATTTGCAGTGCTGAGAAATCGAACCCAGGGCCTCAAACACGCTAGGCAAGCGGTCTACCACTGAGCCTCAGCCCCCCTTTCCCGCTCATGTGTAACCTCCCGGACCAGGTACTTCGAGATGTCCTGAGATGGGAGGCCTGGTTGTAAGTGGGTCTCAGGACAAGTGGGAGACTTAACCAGGGTTAGCTCGGGCAGCGGAGGGGGCGGGGCTCCTGGAGCCTCACCTACAGCTCCGCCCCTCCCCAGCGACAGGAGGGAGGCGTGAGCCGCAGCCGGGGCAGCAGACTCCCGCTAGCTCGCTCGCGGGCGCTGTCGGGGCCTTGGCGGCTGCTGCAGCGTAACTACCACCCACGCGCCTGCGCGGGCACCACGCGCCAGTGACGGCGCCGCGCCCCTCTCCCTGCGCGCTGCCCAGACCCGCCCCCAGAGCCGACAGCGGTTCCACCGGCTTCTTCAGGGTCGGTTACCAGAATCCAAAGACAGCCACCGCGGTGGGAAACACTCGGTATTATCACTAGAGTCGCGGCTTCAGTGGGCACCCTTTGTTCAAGGGGCGTTGGATTCTCCTCTCGCCCTTGGCTTTGGGAAGTGTGTCCCGGAAAGGCAGGGTTCTGATCTGAGGTCCTGGGGCTGTCCACGGGCATCACGGAGGCCCCTCGCCACTGTAGGTCGTCTTCCTTTGAGAATATACCAGGAGAGCGTGGGCCGAAATTAACGTCCGCATACAGTCTCTGAGCTGTGCCAAGTGCTGGACTAGATACCTGTTTTATTTAGCCCTGACAGCACGGAATCTACCGGGCAACCGGAGCCTTGTTGCAGGTAATCACCCAACTTTCGAGAGAATTACAGTCGGTTATCGGAGTCCTACAAAGAGGGTAACAGCAGCCCTCAATTTTAGGATATAGATAAACTTCGTCTCTAAACCGAGAAAGAGTGGTTTGAATTGTATTTCTTCCCTGCCTCCCAGTGTTTATTAATTTAAAATGCTTTTGAAATGAAAAATCATTTTACTCACATTTACTTCCCACCACCACAATTAAACAGTTTTCCTTTTCCCCTCTTTAGTATTCACATTTATTCATTTGCCAGATTCTACTGTTTCGTCTTGCCTAGGTTCTCTGATTTTTCCCTCCTGGATCATTGCAGCTTTTGGGTCTGTTTTACAGTCTCTCCTTTCAATATTTCCAACATGAGAACCAATTCTTAGAGAATGCTCTGCCCAACAAGGTGACTATATACCTGCCATGAGACAAGTACCCTGAAACAGATATCTAGGTATGGGCTATTTTTCAAGATCTTTCTCATCTCAGCCTTAAAGTCCAATGGAATTTCCCATGCTAGGTTCTGGACTTGCTGGGGACCTGTCCCTCCTTCTTCCTTACAATTTCTTACTTTTGAAATGAAAGTATCTGTACTGTGCATGTCCCACTATTGTATACCTCACACTGATGTCATTCATATAGCTGAATCTTATACATGCAGTGTCATGGTTTAAAAATGAAAGAAAAAGCCAGGCTCTGAGGCAACGCCTGTAATCCCAGCTGCTGGGGAGCCTGTGGCAGGAGGAAAAGCCAGGCACAGCAGTAGCAACAGGGAGGCTGTAAGCAACTCAGTGAGACCCTGTCTCTAAATAAAGTTAAAAAATAGGGCTGGGGATGTGGCTCAGTGGTTGAGTGCCTCTGAGTTCAATCCCCATACCAAAAAAACAAAAACAAAAACAAAACAAAACAAAAAAAACCCTGAATTTATACATGGTAAAATGCTAAAGAAAATGAAGGATATTATTACCATAAAATCAGGATGAATATGGAAGTGCTAGCTACTAGAGAGGATGGGGCAGGAAAAACTTTTGAGCCCAGGAGTTGCTGACCAGGCTGGACAACATAGTAAGACCACATCTCAGATCAGTCAATGAATCAGTCCAGAGTAGTGCTTCACTAGGCAGCTTGGGCAGGGGTTCACGCTCAACTTGTATTTCTTGACCTAGGTGATGGTTACATGAGCTGTAATTTCACAATTTGTTAAATTGTACTTACATGTTTCTTTCTTCTACCTTTCTCCTTTCATCCTTCTACCCACCCCCACCCCAATGCTAGTTATGGAACCCAGGACCTTGCCCATACTAGGCAAGCACTCTCCCATGGAGCTACACTCCCTACCCCTTATGCAATTTCTTTTTTCCCTATGTCTTTCCCTTCCTTTTTAGTACTGGAGATTGAACCCCAGTACATTACTGCTGAGCTACATTTTATTTTTCTTTTGAGACAGGTTCTTGATAAGTTTCCCAGGTTGGTATGAAACTTACAATCCTCTTTTCTCAGCCTCTCTGGTAGCTGGTATTACAGTGTGTGCTCCTATGCCTGGCTTCCTGTGTACATTTCTTTAGGTCTATTATATTTCACAATGAAAATGTTCTTAAATAAATAGAAATTAAATACTTAATCTGAAACAAGCATGGGAGTAAATACATCTCATGCACATAGAAGTCAATTGTAATCCATCATGTTTAACTATAGCACAGAGAAAAATAAGAAAGTATATGTAGCCAAATAAATGTGACAGTGTCCATGTGTTCAAAGTATCTAATAGCTATTTTTATTAATGTCTAACAAAGTTGGTCATCTGTTTCCCCACTGCATAGTAAGATTCTCAATGTTATTTAAGCTCCTAGGACACATCTAGATCTGTTTTGCCTAAAAAAGTACCTCTAGACTTAGCAGATAGTAGTGCTCCCTAATCACTAAACAAAAGATAATGACAGAAAATTAAGAGCGAAGAGGTTGATGTAAGTAAGCACACTGACTGCAAGTCAAGAATAATGTGGTAAAAAAGACAGCGGAGGGCAAAAAAAAAAAAAAAAATCATCAACATGAGATTGGGATTGGATTCACATGACAGAAATATTCAAAATAACAGTGACTTAAATAAGTTAAGTATTTGTTCTCTCATATAAGAGAAGAATGAAGGTATACAATGCAGAGGTAGTAGAGCAGCTTTTCATATCATTAGAAATCCAGGCTCCATCTTTCTACTTTTCTACTTTTCCATCCCTAGTTCCTGGGTTCACCTCAGGGTATAGGATGGCCGCAAGTATTTTCATTATCATATGCAGGACTAATATTTCCTCCACATAAGGAAAATTCCGGAAGTTTCATCCAACAAGACTATTTACATTTCATTGGCCAGAATTTAGTCATCTGTCCAAATCTGAATATAAAAAAAGCAGAGAAATAGTTTCTTCTCTAGGTAGCTAAAACTTAGATCTGTTTATGAGGGAGGAGAAAAGAGTAGATTTGGTGGACAATAGAGTCTCTGAGACAGGCATGGTGGCACACACCTGTAATCCAAGCCACTAGGGAGTCTGAAGAAGAAGGATATAATTTTGAGGCCAGTCTGAGCAACTTAATTTTTGTTTCAAAATAAACATTTTTAAAAGGGTTCAGAATGTAGCTCAGTGGTAGAGCACTTGCCTACCATACCATGTGTGAAGCTGTTGGGATGTTTGCATTTTTTTTATTGTAAAAGTACTTTATATTTCATGATGTAAGTTTCCTTGAGTTTCTCCAAATCTGTGGATTTTCTAGTCTCTTTCTAGTGTCCTTTTGATAATAAATTTTCTTAATTAAAAAAATATAAAGCCAGGCGCGGTGGTGCTCACCCATAATCCCAGTAGCTCAGGAGGCAGAAGCAGGAGGATCGAAAGTTCAAAGCCAGCCTTAGCAATTTAGCGAGGTGTTACGCAACTCAGTGTGGCTCAGTGATCGAGTGCTTCTGAGTTCAGTCCCCGGTAGATAGGTAGGTGTCTTAATTAATCAACATCACTTACCTTTGGTGTCAAGTGAATGGTATTTTTGAATGATCCACCCAACAGTTAAGGGTAATATTTATGATTTTTAAAAAATCACTTTGGAAATTTTATAAAATTAAAGAAAAAAGCTGGACTCCTTTCTTTTCCAAATCCACTTCATCAAAAAAATCTTTGGTATACCTTTAAAAGATATCCAGAATCCAACTGCCTCTCTTAAACTCTTCATTTCTTTTTTTTTTCTTTATTTAAAAAAATTTTTTAGATGTTGATGGACCTCTATTTTATTCATTTATTTATATGTGGTGCTGAGAATCAAACCCAGTGCCTCACACATGCTAGGTGAGTGCTGAACCACTGAGCTACAACCCTAGCCCCAAGCTCTCCATTTCTAACCCATCTCTCATCCAGATTAATGCAATAGGATTCTAATTTGTCTTCCTGTTTAAAATATTTTTTCCCTTTAGTTTTGACATAGGTACCAGCAAGATCCTTTTTTTTTTTTTTTTTTTTTTTTTTTTTTTTTTGTTAAGGGGATTGAACACAGGGACACTCAGCCTCAGAGCCACATCCCCATCCCCAGCCCTATTTTGTATTTTATTTAGAGACAGAGTGTCACTGAGTTGCTTAGTGCCTTGCCATTGCTGAGGCTGGCTTTGAACTTGTGATCCTCCTGTCTCAGCCTCTCAAGCCATTGGGATTCCAGGCATATGCCACCACACTCTGAAATATCCTTTTAAAACCTATTTAGGTGAGCTGGGCATGTTTTGACTGCACACTTGTAGTCCCAAATACTCAGGATGCTGAGGTGGGAAGAACCCATGAGTTTAAAGCCAGCCTGAACAACATAGCAAGACTCCTTCTGTTATGGTTTGGCTCTTTAATGGCCCCTGAAGAGTTCATGTATTAGGCTAGTCAGGAATGTTCAAAGATGAAATGATTAGACTTGTACCCTCATTAGTGAATTGATAATTTGAATGGATTGTTGGATGGTAATTGTAGGTAGGTGGGGTATAGTGGGAGGAAGTAGGTCAATTGAGGCATGGCCTTGTACTATATCTGCCTCTCAGCCCTTCTTACCCCGCTCTCTGCTTCTTGGCTGCTATGAGTCTGATAGCTTTCCTCCACCACACTCTCCAACCATGATGTTCAGCCTCACTGTGGCCCAGAGCAATGGAGTTAGCTGATCATGAACTGAAACCATAAGTCCAAATAAACTTTTTCTCTTCTAATTTATTCTTGTCAAGAATTTTGGTCCCAATGACAAAAAATTGACAAACACAGAAAATGATACCAGGATTAGGGTTGTTGCTCTGTTGGAACTGGTTTGTGGGAGGAGTTTGTAAATGTTTGTGGATATAGACTAGATAAGTCTTAGAATATTGTAAGGAGAGCAAAATGGATGGTTCTAATGGAAGTTCAGAAGACCAGAATGTTGATAGGAATGTGAACACTAAAGACTACTCATGAGGTTTCAGAGGGGAATGAGGGCTCAATTGGGATTTGGACTAGAGGATACATCTGTTATATCCTGACAAAGAACTTGTCTATATTTTGTCTATGTTCTGAGACTTTCTGTGAGGCTCAATTTAAAAGTAATGGGTTAATTAATCTGGTGGAGGAAATTTCAAGGCAAGATGGTATTCAGGTGGTTTCTTCTTCAGCTTCTTTTAGTTCTTCAAGTAGACAATATTATTTCTTCATCCTTAACCTCTAACTTTTTTAAAGTGAGATCTTAAGGACCAGATAGTGACTATTGCCTACATGGATTTTTTTCACAGTCCTGGGAATTGACCCCATGGAGCTTATATGCTAGGTAAGCACACTTTCACTGAGCTATACCCTCAGCCCATCAAGTAGACTGACTGGAAAGTGTGTAAGTGAAAAAGAATGCAACAAACATTACTGGAACATCTATTAACTGTCAGATACTAAGCTGTGTCAGATACTATTAACTGTCAGATACTAAGGCTACGTGTTAACTCACCTCATCCTCCCACATACTAAGGCTGTGTGTTAACTCACCTCATCCTCCCACAGCTCTTAATTGGTAGGCGTTATTCCTTGCCACTTTAACACCAAGGAAACTGAGGTTCAAAGGTTTGAAATAAAATGCTCAAACTGCAGAGTTGCCTGAATCCAGAAGTCATGCTGTTTACACAGTTTCAAGCTTTATTGACAAGCAAAATCCAGGAAAAAAGGTGAATGTTGTCTCAAGTTAATTGTATCAGAATGTGTTCAATGTATTTATATAACAAAGTCCACCCAATAGTGTTTTATTAATAAGGACATTTTTTTGTTAACAAGAAGTTTGGACAGTGGCTCTATTCAGTACTAGCTACATAACTTGTGGGGCCCAGTGAAAAATGATCATTGAAGTCCCCTTCCTACAATTATTAATAGTAGAGACTGGGGTGTAGCTCAGTGGTAGAGTGGGTGTGAAGAATGTGCAAGGCCCTGGGTTTAATCACCAGCACCTGAAAAATTATTAATAACTTCAAGATAGTAACACAAAGCATTAAACCAAACCAACCACAGAATCTTTGTCAGTAGTGAGGCCTTTGGGATCAGGCCCAGAAAGCGGAACCTGCTTGTAATATCAAAACTCCGGGTTGACATCTGCAAACCACTGAACCACATCCCCAACCCTTTTTTGTATTTATTTATTAGAGACAAGATCTCACTGAGTTACTTAGGGCCTCACTAAGTTGCTGAGGCTGGCTTTGAACTCATGATCCTCTGACTCAGCCTTCAGAGAGGCTGGGATTACAGGCATGTACCACCATGCCTGGCCAGAAAGGGAGTTTTAAATCCAATTTTAGAAGAACAAACCAATAAGGAAAGATAATCTATGTATATTCTTGCATAAAATTTAAGGCTTTCTATTCAAGAAATGACACTGGGAACAAATTTAATGGGCAAACTAATAAAGTAAGAAAAGATATGTGTAAAGTAAAAATCTGACAAGAAAGTACCATATAAAATCTTAAAGCCTGAAAATCTAAAAGAAAAAGATAGTCACTACATAGAGAAGTGGGTAATTGTGAGGTTAACAGTGAATTTAATGGACAGAAAGTCCAAAAAAGATTGTATAGGAAGATATTCTTAAAGTCAGTAGCAATCAAAAATGTTATTGAAAAGACTTATAACACTTCATACACATTAGGTTGCCAAATACTAGAAAGCTGTGTAATGTCAGATATTGCCAGGGAGGCAGAAATATCGGAACTCTTGTGCAAAGTGGCTTTTGTGGAGAGCAAGACTTCATTACATAGGCAAGGAAAGTGTATGTCCATGACCCAAGCATTGCACTCCTGTGTTCTCCACTAGGTGAGGGGTGGGGCTTCAGGCCTTGAGCACTAGAGGTTGCAGTTGTTGGGAGCACTTATGGGGTGTACACATCGTTAGAGGAGGCACTTGTACCAATTCTAAGTGTCCCTGGAACTTCATTAGAAGATCTATACTAGAATGGGAAAATCTCTGGGTCTCAGTCACTTTAAACTTCCCATGGTGCAGAGTAGGAAGTGTGATTTAAGAAGGCAAGTGATTTTCCCTAGATCTCTCTGTGGGACTCAGATCTTGGTTGAGTTTTATGTCAATCTTTGTCTTTCCTTTTCTAGTCACTGGACATCTCTAAGTTTACATAATAGGGATTTTAAAAAATATTTTTATTAATTATTGATGGACCTTTATTTATTCATTTATTTATTTTTACGTGGTGCTGAGAATCAAACCCATTGCCTTACACATGCTATGCAAGTGCTTTACCACTGAGCCACAACTCCAGCCTGGGATTTTTTTTTTTTTTTTTTTGAGGACTTCACTCACCTCAAGATGCTAGATCAGCCTTTTCCTTGACACCTCTGGAGATTTTTCTGAAGGAGCCCAGAGGTGGACGGCTCCAGACCCTTCCCAGGTATGTGTCTATGCATGTGACTTCACACTTAGTGTTTCATGGGTAATACAGGTACTTAATGGGCATGTACTACACCTGATGACATACTTGGAAACAGATGCTAGAATAATCCCCAGGGATCAGGTGGGGAGACTGAGGAGGCCCTGAGAGGCACGACTCATCCAGGGTCACATACCTAAAAAGAAAAAAGGGCTGGATATGAACATGGCTTTGTCTCCCCAGTGCTGGGGCACTGGGTACACTGAGGCCTGCCTCAGGGATGGTGGGCCAGGGTGCATTGGCATAACAATATGCCAGTCATGTTCAGTCATGCAGGTAACATGGGGAGGGGATCAGCCATCATGCCTGTGGGTCTTTGGGGTGGTCTTGTATGAGGGAGAGGTTCAAGTAAGAGGACCCCAGAAAAGTGACCTTATTTCCTTGACAATAGACCAAATAGGACTTGGAGCCCTGGTAGCCAGGCACCCACATTGTAGAGCCAGCCCCATCCAGCTCACTTGTCAGGACCACTGAGCGGGATGATCTCATGTCTCCCAAATCACCAAGGCTCAGGCCTCAGGAAATTGCTGAGGAGGACTTCGCTCACCTCAAGATGCTAGATCATCCTTCACCTTGACACCTCTTGAGATTTTTCTGAAGGAGCCCAGAGGTAGACGGCTCCAGAGACCCTTCCCAAGTATGTGAGTGTGTGCATGTGTGCATGCATGTGTATATGAAGGAAAATTCTTTTGGTGCCGTTTTCATTTCACTGTATGGCAGTGAGTCACTTTGTAGTTTGCTACTGTTTCCATGTTAGCATTGTTCCTTCTAGGGTGAAAACGAGTCAGCCCAGTCCTGGATGAGACCTGCAGGGTGGGGACCCTGGAGTCAGGAATAGTGGAGAAGCTTGTGAACCAACTGGTGACTGTTACACAAGGATCCATTTTTTGTTCCTGCCTTCCTGCATACCTGTTGAAAATTCACAACCAGCTGGCAGGTGCTGGGCCTGCTGTGCAAAAGGTGCACACCCCTTTAAGCCCAGGAGGCCATGCCACCTGCTTGTTAGTTCTTAGGAATGTCCTCCAGCTCTCTGAGCTTTTTCAGTCAGCTCTGTGGAATCTGGTGTTTGCAGAGGACCACTGTCCTATGGTATTTAAAGGACCAAGTGAGAGAGATGAGCCCTAGGCCCTAGGCTTGCCCTGGGCCTGTCTCTGTAAAATAGCTGCCTCAGGCTGTAGGCTTCTCTGTGTAATGACCCCCTCCACCCACTCCATGAAGAATCTCTTGCCTCAGGCCTCACTTCTCTGAGATCTTGGGCACAGTAGCTTCCCTATTTGGCAAGGAGGTTGGGGACTCCCTCTAGAAGCGCCGTCAACCTAGATGCCAGACAGGGATTTCTAGGGGTGGACTGAGGGGGCCTGGGCCCAATGAAATAGATATCTGGAAAGAAGCTGGTTGGCTTCATTATTTGCACAAACATATATGAAGCACGTACTGAGTGTAGGCACATTTCTAATCACTGAGCATATCATTCAGGGAGCAGAGCGGATAAACTTCTCAGTCCCACTAGGCATACTGGCAGGTGAGGGACATAGGACATTAAAGGTGAGGCCTTCCTGACTACCTCTAGACATAGAATCTTCAGCCAGATTGTGAGAATGAACAAGTAAAGAAGTGGATGGGCTGGGGCTGGGGTTGTGGCTCAGTGGTAAAGCATTCGCGTAGCAAATGCAAGGCCCTGGGTTTGATCATCAGGACCACATAAAAACAAATTATTAAATAAATAAAAGTTAAAAAAAATAAGTGGATGGGCTTTGAGTCAAGAGGGAGGGCTCCTGTCTCCAGAGTGGGGACACTTGGGAGGCTGGAGTAGAGAAGGGCTGGGTAAACTCAGGGGTCTAGCACTTGTTTGGATTCACTCTAGAGGGCGGAGGTCTAGGGCTTCACCTGTAGGAGGAGGAGATAGATAGCTGTGGGTGGGGTCCTTGGCACTGGTGGAGGAACAGAGGGGAGGCTGGTGGCTCAGAGCAGGGGCCTTGTGAGAATCATTCAGAGTGGCTCCACATCCAGCCATACCACAGCCTATCCCAGCCAGGCTTGCCCACACCATCCTGGATGGAGGCTGGACAGGAGGTACGAGGAGCAGCCTGCCACACATGGACCCCCAACTCTACTCTCCATGCCCAACTGCATATGGACAATGTTGCCTGTTCATGGGAACCTACTCTCTAGGGCATGCCTAGAGCCCTCTGCTCCATCCTGAAAACCTGGCTGGATAAATATGCTGAGGATTTTTGTGGGTTCCTAGACCTGGCCAGCTTGAACCAGCTCATGGCATGTGTACTGCCCAGCTGGAACCTCAACTTCTGTATCCACAGACTCCTGACCCAGCAGGAGGACCCATATCTGAGTGAGACTGAGCCTATGGTGAGGAGGCTTGAGGTGGTGACTGAGAACATGTGAGGAGGGGTTGGTACTGGGCCCCACCAGGAGGAAGCAAGGGGACTGGCATTTGGCCAGGAGCAGGACCACCCTGGGAACCTGCAGGCAGGGGACCCCAGTCTCAGTCTGAGAAGATGTCCTATTGTGTGAATGAGGGCTGGAGCTTCTCAGTAGTGGCAGGAGTCCTCTGTGAATGGGAAAGGCTCAGGCAGTCATATTCGGGATTTTTCTCCTGCAGTTCCAGCGCCACCTCCAGATATAGAGCTGCCTCTGGCAGCAGCCTTCCCAATTCAGTCCTTAGATTTGAGGCAGCCCAGAGACAGAGCACTTGAGCTTGAGGAACAGGAACAGTCAGTGATACCAGCAACACTGGAGGAAGGGTCAGCTCTGGCACCATCCCCAGAGGGACAGCATGAGTCACCAGAGACCATAGTGCCATCTATGAAGCAGGAGGCAACTCAGTCCCAAGCAACCAGTCTAGAGGACATTTCACATTTTCCAACAAATATTCCAATATCTGTGGATATTGAGGCAGCTGGGGCCATCTCTGTGGAGATACAGCTCTCTCTCCCCTTCTGGAAGCTAGTCTTCCAGCCACAGTAAGCTTACAGAAGCAGCCTTGTGAGACTTCATTCCAACGCTATAGCACATGGTCCTGATGCTGTGGATCCTGTGGCAGCTGGGGCAACATTAGTTGGGGTGGATCCCTCTCTAGGGCAGCCCACCATCGACCCACCAAGGAGCTAGAGCTGGCAGGATCAGATGACGCCAAGTGAGACTCCATTCCACCTCTGGCAGCATGTGATCCAGCATCTAAGGATCTTGGGCAGGCTAGGGCCACCTCTGTGGAGATACAGCCATTTTTTCTTTGTGGCTGCAGATGGATCTCTCAGAAGCAGCAGAGCCAGACTTTATTCTAACTCTGGCCCAATAAGGTCTGGAGGCTGTGGATCTTGAGGCAGCTGGGGCAATAGTAGTTGGAGTGGAGCCCCCTCCACCTAGGGCATCAGTCCTTTAAGTCACTATGAAGTTAGATCATCCAGGTTCAGATGGGACTGAGTCAGACACCATTCCACTTCTGGTTGCACATGGCCCAGCTGCTGAGGATCCTGAGCAAGCTGGGGCCACCTCTGTAGAGATAATCATCTCACCTTTGGTAACTGGTTCTCTAGCCATGGGAGATCTAGAGGTGGCAGGTCCAGAATCAGCCAGACTTCATTCCAATTCTAGAAGCACATGGTCTGGATGCTGTGCATCCTGAGGTGGTTGGGGAAGCATTCTCTAGTTGGGGTAGAGCCTCTTCCTACTGGAGCAGCAGATCTTTCCAGCCCACTGGATTTAGAAACTGGAAGATTCAGATGGGACCAAGTCAAAACCCATTTTATTTCTGGAAGCATGTTGTCCAGCTGCTTGAAGATCCTGGGCAGGCTGTGGCCACCTCTGTGGAAATACAGCAATCCCTCCTTGTAACTGATCTCCCAACCATGGGGGATCTAAAGCTTGAATGTCTAGAAGCAGTTGAATCAGACTTCATTCCCATCTCTTACAGCACGTGGTATGGATGCTGTGGCTCTCGAGACAGTCGGGGCAATATTCACTGGAGTAGAGCCCCTTCCCATTGTGGCAGCTGGCCTTCAAGCCACTATGAAGCTAGAGCTTGTGGGATCAGACAGTGCCAAGCCAGACCCATTCCACCTCTGGTAGCACATTGTTCAGCTGATGATAATCCTGGACAAGTTGGAGCCATCTCTGTGGAAGTACAGCCCTCTTACCTTCTGGTAGCTGATCTTCTTGCCATGGGGGATCTAGAGCTTGCAGGTACAGAAGCCACCGAGCAAGACCCAATTCCACCTAGGGCAGCACACCTGCTAGCTGATGTAGATCTAGAGGCCTTTCAGGCACCTCCCTCAGTGTCAGTTCCTGATTTTTACTGCGTGCCAACCTCTCTGCCACTGGTGTCCTTCCCCTCCCCTGGAAAATAATCCTTTTTATTTTTTCTCACACTTCTTTTTTTCCATGTGTAGGGCGTCCTTTCAAGTATTCTTAATAATTAAGTTTAATCTCCTTATTTCAATTTGCATCCTGAATCCTCTCAGCATGCTGCGTACCACCACCACTGTCTAGCTGCATCCTGGAGTCCCAAGCAGAGCACATGGGTTTTGTGGGGAGGACATTCACAGGCCTCCTGGAGGAGGTGAAACAGAAGCTTCATTGTATGAGGAAGACATATGTCAGGGTGGCCAAGAGGCAGGTGTCAGCAATTAGGACAGTTGTCACAGGCCTGAGAAGGTGAGCTGCAGGTCCTGTGTAGGTCTGGAGGGTAGGGGGTCCGTTGACCAGGGTAGCTGGGGTGCTCTGGAGCTCCAGTTTTGGTGGATACCCACCCCCAATGGGAGATGGAGATAGTTTTTTTCTCAGAGCAACCATGGAACCAGAGCAAATTGGGTCTATCTAGAATAGGGAACAGAGTGGACAGAGGACATAGCATACAGCAGAAGTGGGAAAGCAGTAAGATTACATCAGCAGGAACAGTCTAGAGTCACTTTCGCTGCTGGGACCTCTGTCCCCCACATGACTTACAGTACTAAGTCCTCTGATGACTCTCACAGAGATGGAATGAGCATCCCATTACACTGATGGAGCCCTGATGACAAGGAGAATGTGGTGAATGCTGCGGGATAAAGCTCTTCGCTCCACAATTTCGTGAACTTTGCTTCAGTGCCAGGAGTGAGGCCTGCTCCTGCCCACAGTTAGTGGGTGCCCAGACCTGGAGAATGCAGGACCCAGAGCCAGCTTTTCCGTATCTGACTCCCAGCCCAGACAGTAGGGGTGGCACTGCCTTTGGGTCGGTGAGGGCAGAAAACAAACACTTAGTGCTTTTTTTTTTTTTTTTTTAAAGTTAATGTTCATTAAAGTGCACCCTTGGAGCACGGTATTTATAGCAAGCAGCATCCTGTTCAAGGAAAGCAAGGCTTGGAGGAGAACAGCACATACCCCCCATATGCATGTGAGAACTTCCTCTCAAAACAGGGGACGTCCTGTTACCGAAGAAGTAACAATTTGTGTAAAAGCCTGGCCAAATGACCCAGAGGTTCTAGACTACGATGCTGTTCTCAGACCATGGCAAACTCTGGCCTCAATACATAGTTTAGTTTGATTTTCTTGTGTTAAGAGAATTATTTAAAAGGTGTCATGACAATATGAGGGGCCATGTAAACCACTGTGTCCAAAATCAAGCAGCTAAATATATTTTTCCTCTTTCCAAGAAGTCAAGGCTTTGATAACATTTGGAAGCTCATGGAATGCCAGATGTCCTATTAATAAACTTATCATAATTGTTTTCAGCCCCAACCCCCACTGAGTTCATCCAAGCATGGAATCTGCCTCAGGACAGAACAGGCCTCTAGGCATAAAAGAAAAACACTGTTAGATTTATCAGTTATGCAGGTGAAGTGCTTCCCCTTCTGAGAGACAGGGTCCAAATAAATACAGGTAACTCCAACTCACTCAGGTAGAACCTTTCCTTTATGGAAGGAAAAGCTTCAGGTTAGCAGTGGTTCAGAATGGGCCTTTCACACCTGGAAGCCACGGTCTAGGTTCCAGTCTGGAAGTGTGGCGATGTGTGTTGGGCCCACATCACTTGTGTCATCTTCAACAGTTAAAGTCCTATGTCTGCAAATGTAATGCTTTGGTCTGGATGTGGTGGTGCACACCTGGAATCCCAGCTCTTCTGGAGGGTGAAACAGGAGGATCAGAAGTTCAAGATCAGCCTATGCAACGTAGTGAGACCCTGTCTCAAAATAAATGAATAGGACTGGGATTGCAGCTCAGTGGTACAGCACCCCTGGCTTCAATCCCCACAACCTGGAAAAACCAAAAGCCCAAAACGAACAAACAAAACAATGTGATTGCTTGGGGGAAGCATATAGACAAGAGCAAGAGCACAGAGGGACTAATATACCATTTCTTCTTAACCAAAAACATTTTTATATTACCTGCAGTATGAAGGCCACCATTTGATATAAATCTTTAAGTGACACTATTATTTTGAATGTTTTTGAGTGGGCTTTTTTAAAAATAAAGATTTACATCACAGTAGAAATAGGGTGAATCACACAGATGCCTCCATACACACTCGTACATGCAGCAGTCATTACAATTGGGCTCATTAGGGGAGAGATTTTCATCCAAAAGAAGCCATTTGAAAAAAATAGTCAAATCTAAACTGATGGAAAAGAAATCTGAACAGCAAGTAATTTCAGACTATTTTCTCCCACTGATCATTCACAAAATTTTGACCTTCCACTGTTTCACTTATATTAATATCCTTGGCCACCATTTAATACAGCTCATAAAGGTCTTGGTGTCAATTTTTTCATTCTGCATCTGATACGCTTTCTTGAGTATAAAGCAAGGTTATCACCCCCTCTCCCCAAGCTAACATAAAAGACCCCACTGTATCAAAAACAAGGTTCCAATGTTGAGCACATTCTAGCCATTAGGACTTGGCATATCCCGTTAGTTGATGGATTTTGTTCTGATAACATACTGATAGTGTGGATATAACTGAGGTGACTTTAATTCAGAGAATATTTTCCCCTTGTTTTCAAAATATTTGTTGTGTCAGAAACTCCTTTGCTAAAGATGAAAAGCTTCCTCCACTAAAAGATGCTTGGCACATCAAGGTCCAGCGGAATATTCCAGCCACTCAGTTGGTCAGATCCTCCCTGATCTCAGCTCTCAGGGTCCAGCATCACCTACTGAGGTACGTAAAGCTGCCTTAGAGGACCTCAGCTCCCATACCTGGGTTCATTTTCTAGCAGCATCATTAGCTTTTGCTGACTGGGAACTAGAACGTGGGGTGTCCTTTCAATATGATGATTAGGTTTGCAGAACTGGAAATCTAACAAAATGGTGTGTACTTATAAATATGACAAGATTAATGCTCTGAAATGATCCCCCTTAAGTCAGCACATGAGGTTGCTATATGAATAGGAAGATAAATTGTTGCTCATCTTCAAGTCTCATTTTCTTGCCACCTCCAAAATGTTCTCCTCAAGACATTGCTGCTGATGAAAAGCAAAATTCAGACTTGAATTTTGGAATATTTCCCTGATGATGAGTAGATTGTCCAAAAGGTAGGCAACAGGAGGGAAACAGAGCCAGAACAATTTGCAATGATAAATTGAGCAAACCACAGCAGTAATGAGCAGAGCTAAAGGAGCTTCATTCAGAAAAAGGAAATACCTGCTGCTTAAGTAAAATGCATGTTAACTTAATTACCAAAATTACCATTTAATTACATCATTTGGGGGAAATGAGAGCATCAAAGTCAATAATAAATTGAGCTCAATCAAAGAACAAGTCAGATATTAAGAGGCACTTTAATCTGAAGGAAAAAAGAAATGGAAGGCTATAACAGCAGATACAAGGGTAGGAAGTAAATTTTTTCTTTCCTTTGGTGCCAGGCAATGGTTCATGTGCATAATATAGTTCTCTTGCTAGAAAACATCAGTAATAATCCAACTTATTCCAGATTCTTTACAAGGAAGAAGTACTTCATTTTCTTTTTCAAGGGGAAAAAGGCAGCAAACTAGTAATCTTAAAGTGTCAATACCTTTGTTTAAATTGTACATTCAGTTTTTCCTAGTTGCATGAAGATCACCCACTGAGGTGAGCAATATAACTATAAAAGGCCCCCTCAGGAGAGGTGGGAAGAGGTGAGCAGCTGCTACTCTGAACTTATGACAAGGCCTTGCAAATATCCCTGAGAACAACTCCCACTTGAGCTACAATGAAGTCACTGTCTGGTTTGCGTCCTGTGGATTAAACATCAACATGGAGAGGACCCCAATGGAGTGAACCAGGAAACACACAAGCCAGGTGGGGGCTAAAGGGAAGATGGGATGAACTGATATTTTAGAAACACGACAGTTTCCAACTTTCCATGGAGTCCTCTTGATAAAGGAGGTAACTATAATACAGCGACTGAATTTCACTCTTTCCTGCTATAGAGTCGGGCTCTATTGGCAAGGCAAAAATTGACATTGTGCTATGGATGGTAAGGGAAGGGTTTACCAGTGTGAAGTCATGGGTCAGCTGAGCAAGATCTGGGTCAATCCTGGTCGTGAACTCTGAGTGTGGAAAGGCCAAGCAAAATCTACAGGCGTATGGTCAGCAGGGAAGGAGGAAGAGAGAGGACCAAAAACTAGGGGAAGGGGAAGAGAGAAAAATGTGTCATGGTGTCACCTGCACCTGGCTCCCTTAGCATTTGGTGATGATCCCCATGTCAGGTTGCCTAGCCTTGCTTGCGTGCAAAACCACCCAACACATTAACCAAGAAAGCAAAAGAGAAGTCACCAGCACTGACAATTCTTCTGCACCCACAAGGCATCTCATTCAGCATCTAAGGAGGAAGACATGAGCTGTGATTAGAAGTGCTGAACATTACCTTATCTTTCTCAAACAGCAAGAACTTGGAAAAAGCACTAAACATGGTGTCAAGATTAAGTCAAATTGTAGCCTTGTCTCTTATATACTACAAGACTTCAAGAAAATTACAAAATTGTGGTTAGATTTCTTTTCTTCAGTCTGTAGAAGCACAGACATAGGAATAGGCATTAGGCCTGTGATAGTGTGTGAAGGTAGGCGAGGCCCAGGAATAAGCTCTGGTGTGTTGCCAAGGTGCAGCTAATATTTGCAAAAATATTTGCAAAA